>NC_077228.1:444340176-444710176 GCF_027887165.1 Monodelphis domestica | reverse complement strand
AGCCCTTGATGGAAGGTCACCCAGCCTAATTCTCTGACCTTTAGACACTCCTGCGGCAGACTCCCCCATCATTACCCAGCTGTAATTTCTAGGGTTTTTTTTTCCTTATCCTCCTCTTTATAACTTCTACCCATCTTTCCTACTGTGCTTTCTGAGACCCTACAGAACAAATCTAGTCTTTCAGGAAGCAAAATAGATCTCATATCCAGTCCCTACAAATGTCTTCATCTACAGATTATGCCTCAGATTTGCTCCTGGTCCTTATATGACATCATCTCCAGTCTTCCCACCACCCTGGTTATCTTTTTCCCTACAAGCTCTGTGATATATCACTACTAAAATGTGGCAACAGTACATGATTTAGTGAAATTTAATTTTACCTGTCAAACCACAGTCTTTGATCATTTAGTATTTACCTTAATGAGATGCCCAGATCTTTTTCTCTTGAACTGCTATATAATTATATCACCTTTCCTCTGCCCCCAATCTGAGTCATATACTTGATATTTTGATCTGGTTTGTAGGATTTTATATTCATATTTCCTAATTTTTTCCTCAGATTGAAAATATATTGTCAAATTTTGTGAGACCAAATCCTGCCATCTAATTTATTTACTCAACTTTGTATCATCTGTAATATTGGATTATGTCACTTATTCCTTTATCCAAGTCATTGATGATATTCAGAATTAAACAGGGGTGAGGATAGAGACAATACCCTACAGGTTTCCCCCATTACTATCTTACAATGGTCATAAACTTTGCTTCATGTTTCTAGAACTTTTTAAAAAAATTGAAGCTTTATTTAAAAAAATGTTGATGCCTAAATGAAATATTATTTCTCCAATCCTTTTGGAAAACATTTTGGCATTATGATAAGAAAGTGACATAAAATAGTCCTACCTTTTGACCTAGAGTTCCCACTGTGAAGGATATATGCCAGGCAGGTCAAAGATGGGAAAAACGTGAAATATACATAGCATTTTTTTAGTAGTAGCAGCAAAGAACTAGAAAGGAAGTAGATTCTGCCATTGGGGAATGGTCAAAAAAAAATGACTACATGAAAGTAATGAAATATTACTACTGTCTAAAACAGAATTAATATGAATACACATTAAAATATTAAAACAGGAATTGTAAATTAACAGTACCAGAAAAGCTATCTACATAATGATTGTAGTAACATCAATGGGAAAAGGAGAAGGAAAAAAAATCAAAATGGAATGCTACATAACGATGATGTAGGTTAGCCTTAAAAAGGAGATATGTGGATATACTTCCTTGTGTTTTTTGCAGTGAATAGTAATTATGGAGATAGGATACTATAAGACTTCATAAATTTCCTTTTTCTCTTTTTTAACAGCATTAATCATTCTGTTTTGGATACATCAATATAATTTTAATTTTTAAGTTTTCCAGATTATATCTAGATACATGTTGTTTTCAGACATTTTGCAATCCACTTTATCTTTTTACCTCTACTCTTCCTTTCTCCTCACGAGGGCAAGCAGTATAAGGTGTACATATATTATCATATAATTCATATTTGCATTTTGTCATATTGTGAAAACAAGATATATATTGCTTATACTAGAGAAAAATTCAGGGAGGAAATAAAGTGAAGAATGGTATGTTTCAATCAGCAGTTGGACTCTTCCTTCTAAGGCAATGGATAGCCTTTTTCTTCATGAGTCTCTTTTAGTTCTAGATCATTGCCTTGTTGATAATAGTTGTCATTCATCATATATTATCGTTGTTATTCTGTGTACAACTTTCTACTTGTTCTTCATTTTACATTACTTCATAGAAGTCATTCCAAATTTTTTGTGATCATCTTGTGTGTCCATTTTTATGGCACTACAGTACTCTATTATAATAAAATACCACAACTTTTTGAGCCATTCCCCATCCCTTCAGTTTTCAGCTTTCAGTTCTTTGCCACCAAAAAAGAGGTGCTATAAATATTTTTTTTATAAGTAGGTTGAATTTTTTTTCCTATCTTAAACTCTTTGGAATATACACCTACTAAAAGTTTTGCATTCATATAAATCTTAAAACAAAAAGTAAAATGATTTATATATTATTTTAAAGTTTTTGAAGCAGAGATCAAGAATTCCAAGAACAGCTCACCCCTACACACAGATTCACAAACATACACATTCTCAGATATATATATAATAGTAAACATTCTTGTGAATTTCATTATGTCTCAGGCATATAATCTTTTCCTAAATAGTGCAACTATTCATTTCCTCACATTTTATTTTATAATTGTTATAGTTGAGCCATATCTGTATGCCCAAAGAGGAGGAGGTTTTTGTATGTGGAAACTGGGGAGAATATGGAAGCTGATTTAAATTGGGCAAAATTATTTCAAAATGTTGTAGCATCTTTAAAAGAAAATAAAAGTATTTAGATTGGAATTTAAAATAGAAGGAAAGAAACACTGCACTTTACATCAGATATTCTGGATCTGGATGCAAGTCCTACTTGAAACATTTACTAGTTCTGTGAAAACTTTAGGGCAGACACTTAAAGGTCTCTATGATTCATTACTTCATTTTCAAGATTTGAACACTAATACATCTATCACTTATCTCAAAGGGCTCTAACAAGAATAACAACAATTTTTAAAATAATGATAATAAATAATAAAAAAGACATTTCTGTGATATTTTAAGGTTTACAAAATGTAAGTACTTATTATCTTCCATTATCTCCTTTGAGCCTCACAATAATTGTATAAAGGAGACTACAGTTATTATTATCCTCACTTTACAAATGAAGAAATTAAAGCTTAGAGAGGTCTAGGAAGCTAATAACTGTCATAAGCATTTTTTTTCTGACTCCAGGACTTACATTATATCTACTCTACCATACTGTTTCTGAGATGAGTTCATATATGTGAATCATTTTCTAATCATAAAGTACTATCATTTTTATTATTTATAATAATAGCTACTAAAAGCATGACATTCACAATTGTTATATGGAAGTAGGTCTTAGGTGAGTTTTCTTTTTTGCAAGGGGATGTCATTGCCCACTAGCCTTTTGTTTAGTCAATTTAGATTTTGCTCAAAGAAAAATGAAAATAAATTATTAAAATGCAAATACTGAGAAAAGAAAGTTGGTCTTCACATTTATAATTGAAAGATCTTTTAGGACAGGTTTATGGCATCTAGTTCCTTTGCTGAGCACAAGATTTCTTCCCACAGTGTTTTTTTTCTCAGCAGGATTTAGAGAACAAATTAAAGTCTAACATAAATATTAAGGACATTAACATGCTTTGACTTTTAAGCTATACACAATTTAGATGCTGAAAGATAATTATTTATAAAGAAGTATCACCATTAACTTTCTCATTCATCTGTTCCATTCCTAATAATTAACAACTGAGTTACATATCAACATGTAAATTACACATTTTATATTTTGTTTCTTAATTTTTTTTTTTGGTTGTGAGCTCATTTTTCTAACCTCCTTCACTTGCATTGCAGCTGTCTGGGAATTAAGTCTAAAATAAGATAACCAATTATAGAAAATAATTATAAAATGTTGATTTATTTATCTTGTATGGTGTCCTTTTTCGCAACAATATGAAAATGTGTATTGCATGATAATGCATGTATAACCTGTATCATATTACCTGCCATATGGGCTGGGGAATGGGGAAAGGAGGAGAGAACATGGATTGCAAAATGTCCAAAAATATTTATTAAAAATTGTATTGGCATTAAAAAAACAAAATATTTCTACTTCAATAAAAAGATGGAAATATATATGTATACATATATATATACATACAGATGTATACATTTGTGTATTTACATATAAGTATATATGATTTACATGTTCTTCAGTTCAGTATAACTGAATTCATTAATGTTGGTGGCCTGGTCGTTGTTGCAATCATACTGGAATTTTTTTTTCCTAAATCAGTAACATTACTTAGGTACCAGAGTAGCACTAAAGCTGTCCCATGCTTTTAATACATGACCAACTCACCTTCTTTTCTGTTCATGTATATTCAGATGCAATATCTTATACCTTAAAAAGTCTTGAATTTAAGAATGTTTCCAACATAAACCAAATGTGTCTTTTGAATCATCTTGTCCTTATAGCTAGTGCATGTTTTCTTGCTTTTATTATTCAAAAAATTAAAAAAAATAAATATTCAAAAAATTCAAAAAATGTAAACATGCTAAGGAATATTGGCAAGAAAGACATAAAAAGGCATGCAATATAAAAAAAAACACATCCATTGACATGCTTTGTCTTTCTAGCAGTAAATCAGTTCAGCTCTGAACTGTTATCCATAGTAAGATGTTCTAGGCTCTTCAAATCCATCATTGCTCTATATTAACTCCACATTATAATTATATAATAATGGAGAAAATATTATTTTGAAAATAGAGGTCTCTATTTCAGAGAAAAGTTCAGCCTAAAAAATCATTTCATAATTTCCTAGAGGCAAAAGAGTTCATTTTCCCTTTCTTTTTCCCCCCTCTATTGTTGGCCTAGTTTATTGTTGAATAAGCTAGGGCCTGACCAATCCAGATGTATTAATAGATCAGCACTAGAGGTTATTTATCTATTTTCATACCCTCATCTGGACACTAAATAATACTTAATTTCAGTTGTGAGGAAACCTTGGTTTTGTTTTGTTGGTTTTTTTCCCTGATCTTCATGTAGTCAGTACAATGTCATCCACATATAGAAGTATCTAAAGAACCTCAATATCTCTGGGAAATTTCTCTTATCAAATGAAATAACATATGCAAAATTCCTTGAAAATATTAAAGAGCTGAACGTGGGAGTAGAAACGAAGAAAAAAAAATATTATTGATCATATGATTTGATGAGGATATGATTGAGGGTGTTGACTTTAAATGTTCACTCTATTGCAAATATTAATAATATGGAAATGGGTATTAACAATGATGCATGTAAAAACCAGTGGAATTGCTTGTTGGCTCTGGGAGGGGTATAGAGGAGGGGAGAGAAAGAACATTAATCCTATAACCATGGAAACATATTTAAATTAATTAATTCAATAAAAAATTAGAAAAAGAATATTAAAGGATATAAGTGCTAGCTTTTATTATCATTTATTATCATTATTATTACACTGCCTTGTCATCGTTCATGACAGTACCAAATACCTTTGAAAAGGATATGACTCTGTTTTATATCTTGCATCATATTACTTATTAGTCTTTGAACAAAGTTGTTTCTATTGTAAAATCTTTTTATGTTGTTTATTTTTAAATATTTTTCCATGCTTATATGATTCATGTTCTTTCCCTCCCATTTTTACTCCCCCTCATGAAACTGACAAGTATTTCCACTGGATTATACATGTATTATCACTCAGTACCTATTTCCATATTATTCATTTTTGTAATAATTTTTTAAAAACAAAAACCCACATCCTATATCCACATAAACAAGTGAAAAATCATGTTTTTCTTCTGCATTTCCACTCCCACAATTCTTTCTCTTGATGTGCATAGCATTCTTTCTCATAAGTTCCTCGGTGTTGTCTTGGATCACTGCATTGCTATTAGTAGCAAAGTCAATTACATTTGTTCATCCCAAAATGTGTGTACAATGTTCTCTCCTGGTTCTGCTCATTTCACTCTGCATTAATTCCTGGAGGCTCTTCCAGTTCATATAGAAATCAAGTAGCTCATCATTCCTTATGAGACAATAATATTCCATCACCATTATATACCACAATTTGTTCAGCCATTCCCTAATCAAGGGACATCCACTCATTTTCCAATTTTTTGCCACCATAAAGAGCACAGGTATGACTATTTTTGTACAAAGATTTTTCATTATTATCTCTTGGGGTACAAACTCAGTAGTGGTATTACTGGATCAAAGGGTGTGCATTCTTTTAAAGCTCTTTGGATGATAATTCCAAATTGCCTTCCAGAATGGTTGAATCAATTCACAACTCCACCAGCAATTTATTAGTGTTCCAATTTTGCCAGATCCCCTCCAACATATACTATTTTCCTTTACTGTCATATTGGCCAATCTGCTAGGTTTGAAGTGGGGTACCTCAAAGTTGTTTTGATTTGCATTTCTCTAATAAGGGGGGATTTAGAACACTTTTTAATGTATTTATTGATAGTCTTGATATCTGCATCTAAAAACTGCCTATTCATACCCTTTGACCATTTGTTGATTGGAGCATGGCTTGATTTCTTATAAATTTGATGTAGTTCCTTATTAATATTGAGAAATCAGACCTTTGTCAGACATTTTTGTTATAAAATCTTTTCCCAGTTTGTTGCTTCCCTTCTAATTTTGGTTGCATTGTTTGTACAAAACCTTTTGAATTTAACATAATCAAAATTATTCACTTTATATCTTGTAATGTTCTCTATCTCTTGCTTAGTCTTAAATTCTTTTTTTACCCATAGATCTGGCAGGCATGCTATGTTCACCTAATTTACTTATAGTTTCCTTCTTTATATTGGTCATTCATTCATTCTGAATTTATTTTGGTATAGGGTGTGGAATTTTGATCTAAACTTAATTTTACCCATACTTTTCAAATTTTCCCAGCAGGTTTTTTTTTTTTTTCAGATAGTAGGTTCTTGTCCCAAAAGCTGGGATCTATGGATTTATTGAACACTAGCTTGCTGAGGTCATTTGCCCCAAGTATATTCCATTGGTCCACCCTATCTCTTAGCCAGTACCAGATTGTTTTGATAACCATTGCTTTATAGTACAGTTCAAGATCTGATACTACTATGCCATCATCCTTTACTTTTTTGTTGTTGTTGTTCATTAGATCCCTTGATATTCTTGATCTTTTTTTCTTCCAGATGAACCTAATTATATTTTTTTCTAATTCTATGAAAAAATGTAGGTAGTTTAATAATAATCTATTGATATAATCAAGTGATTTTTGTTAGTTTGGGTTGTTGATATGGTCCATTGTGTGCATTTTTCCCCAATATTAAACCAACTCTGCATTCCTGGTATAAATCCCACCTGATCATAGTGAATAATCCTTGTGATGCCTTGCTGTAGTCTCTTTGCTAGTATTTTATTAAAGATTTTTTCATCTAGATTCATTAGGGATATTGGTCTATAGTTGTTGGTTTTTTCTCTGTTTTTGGTATTCCTGGCTTGGGAATCAGTACCATATTTGTGTCATAAAAATAATTTGGTAAGACCTCTTCTTTACTTATTTTGTCAAATAGTTTCTATAGTATTGGGGTTAATTGTCCTTTAAATGTTTGATAGAATTCACTTGTGAATCCATCTGGTCCTGGAAATTTTTTCATAGGGAATTCCTTAATGATTTGTTCAATTTCTTATTCTGAGATGGAATTATTTATGTATTCTATGTCCTCTTTTGTTAATCTGGACAATTTATACTTTTGTTAATAATCATCCATTCCACCTAGATTATCATATGCCTTGTCATATCATTGAGCAAAATAGCTCTTAATAGTTGCCCTAATTTCCTCTTACTTGGATGTGACATTGTCCTTTTCATTTTTGATACTGTTAATTTGATTCTCTTCTTTCTCATTTTTAAATTAAATTAAGCAACACTTTATTTTATTTTTTAATATATATGTGTATTGGTTCCAAAGCAGATAAGTGGTAAGGGCTAGGCAAGGGGGGTTAATTTAAGACTTTCCCAGGGTCACACAGCTAGGAAATATCTAAGGCCACATTTATTACTAGGACATCAAGTTTCTAGGCCTGGCTCTCAATCCACTGAGCCACCTAGCTGTATATTCCTTTTTATCCCTATTCAATTTTCTCCACACAACTATTAGCTTTTCTAACATTTCATTCACTCCCCTTACTTTTTTCATTTATTTTTTGCTTTGATTTGTCTAGATATGATAGGGGAAGGTTGAAGTCCCTTACTAGTATGGTTATACTATTTATTTCCCCCTTAATCTCTAATTTTTCCTTTAAAAATATGGAAGCTGTACCATTTGGTGCATATATGTTGAGTACTGATATTTCTTCATTATTTATATTACCTTTTATCAAAATGTAATTTCCTTCCTTGTCTCTTTTAATCAAATCTATTTTTACTTTAGCTTTCTGTGAGATCATGATTGCTATTCATGCCTTCTTTGTCATAGTTGCAGCCCAATAGATTCTGCTCCAGCCTCTTACCTTTACCCTGTGTGTATCTACCTGGCTCATGTGTGTTTCTTGTACACAACATATGCTAGGATTTTGGTATTTAATCCAATCTGCAATCTGCTGGCATTTTATGAGTGAGTTCATTTCATTCACATTCATCATTATGATTACCATCTATGTATTCCCCTCCATTTTGGCTTCCATCTTTAATCCTGACCTTTCTCCTTTTATTCTTTTCCTTCCCACCAGTGTTTTGCTTTTAGTCAGTCTCTCTCCTTTTCTGTTCTTTATATTACTCCCCTTACAGCACCTTCCCTTCTTACTAACCTCTTACAATAGGGCCTTTTAGTCACACACACACGCACACACAGCCTCTCCTTCTCTTGTATTACTGTCCTCTGCACTACCCTGTTCCTTTATTCCTCTTCTACTTTTCTATAGGATCAGATATAATTCAATACCCCAATGACTCTAGAGGTTCTTCTCTCTTTGAGCCAATTCCAATGAGAGTTGGGTTAAGTATTACCTGTCACTAACCTCTCCCTCCTTTCCATTATATTGATCCATTGATCCATTATATTGATTGATTTCACCCCATTTCTTTTTTCCCATTTCTTTTCATTTTATTCACTTCCCCCTGATTTTATTTTTATTTTTTAATATATCATCCTAATCATCTAAGTACCACCTCTTTTATGTGTATTTCTTCTAGCTACTATAACAATGATAACATTTGTAAAAGTTGCAGATGATAGAGGACTATAAGCCATTTGACCTTATTGTAGCCCTTATAGTTTTCTTCTTTCTTTTATTTTTCTCTTTACCTTTTAATTCTTTTCTTGTATTTTGTTTTTGATCCTCAAATTTTCTGTTTATATCTGTTTTTTTTTTCTTCAGGAATGCTTAGAAGTCTTCTATTTTATTAAATGACCATACTTTCCCCTGAAAGAGTATAGGTAGTTGATTCTTGGTTCCCTTCCAGATTCAGTTCCCTTCCAGAATATCATACCCCAAGCTTTCTAGTCCTTCAGTGTGGAGGCTGCCTGGTCGTATGTGATCCTGACTAGGGCTTCCTGATCTCTGAGTTGTTTCTTTCTAGCTACTTGTAGTATTTTCTCCTTGGTCTGGGAGCTCTTGAATTTGATTATGACATTCCTAGGAGTTGTCATTTGGAGTTGATCTGTGGATTCTTTAAACCTCTATTTTACCCTCTTCTTCAAGGATATCAGGGCAGTTTTCTTGGATCATTTCTTGTGGTATGATGTTTAGGCTTTTTTTTTTCTTTTTTTTTTTTGGTCATGGCCTTTGGGTAGTCCAATAATGTTTAAATTGTATCTTGTGGATCTATTTTCCATTCCATTTTTTAATGAGGTGTTTCATATTTTCTTCTATTTTTTCATTATTTTGATTTTGGTTTATAGATTCTTGATGCCTCATGAAGTCATTAGCTTCCAATTGTTCAATACTAATTTTTCAAGACTGAATGTAATCCATGACTTTTTGATCCTCCTTTTCCTTTTGATCTATTTTTCTTTTTATGTCCTTAAATATACATATATATATATATATATACACACACACACACACACACACACATTTAAATATACATAAAAGGACATCTTTTAATTTTATTTTTATTTTTGCTGCATTTTCCAGCTGGTAAACTCTGGCTTTTAAGATACTATTTTCTTATTTTATTTCATTTGCCTATGTTTCCAGATTACTTGTTCTGCCTTTTAAGTTCTCCTCTTCCCAATTTTCTTCAACCTTTCTTATTTTTTTTAATCTTTTTTGAACCCTTCCAGGGCCTGAGTCCAATTTGCTGAATCTTTTGAGATTTTGCTTGATGTTCCTTGGTCTACTTCTGTTTCTTCAGTTCTTTGTTCTTTATCTGAACATAAGCTTTCAATCATAATTTCCTTATTTTTCTTCTATTGTTTACTCATACATTATCTTCTTCCCCTACCTCTTGGTGGGCTGTACAATTGTTCCTCTGTTTGAGCTTTTCTACTCTGAAGGGACTTCTTCTCTGTTCTACTGGAATACTGCTTTAGACCTGTTGATCTGACCTGAAGAGATAATATAGACAGAAACCAAATCTTTCCTAGCTGCTGCAGAGGCTGAAGGGGAAGTTGTGGAGGCTGAAGGTACGTAATCAGCTGGCTCTTCCCTCTGCCACACTCTGCCATCCATTTCCTTGCCATCCATGGTTAGAGCCCTGAGCTTCTTGTGGTGATACCAAGGTTCTCTGTCAGGGTTGCAGCCTTTGCACTGGAATCCCAGAGTCACCCCAGATCCTACTACAGTTCTCAATGCAGGTGGAGGAGGGGTATTGGATCTTTCCCTTATACCTTAGAATTTAAGGGTCTTTCCCCTAAACTCTAGAATTTAATTTTCTCTGTGTACCTTTCAAGTTGTTTCTAGTAGGAGGGTCCTGTGACTCAATTTTGTTGTTTGGTTTAGATTTCTATCCTTTCTGAAGTGCTTTTTATTTATTGGTATGGAAGGATAATCACAGAGAATTCAGCTTCTTCTACGTCTAAGCCTCCATCTTGACTCCACCCCTAGTATAACATCGTTAAGGAAATTTATGTGATTTACACATCTGCCTGGGAAATATCTCTTTGGACAAGAGTCATTAAGGAAATGTTTTGCTCTATTGAGGAAAATAAGCACATTGTAACAGAGTAGTTTTCCCCTTTTGTTATTTGTATAATGATAAAGACATTGTCTTCCATAAAACATTGTCCATTAAGGTTAGCCTATTGGCTTCTCTTACCTTTATTAATATTGCCCTTGAGGTATGTATAGATTATTTTCACAAAAAAATTACAGACACGAGAAAGAAGATATATAGGTCATTGGTGTTACTTATTTTGCCTTTTGGGAAGGGAACAAGATAATAAGGCCTAAATTGTTTTGTTTTGTTTTCTATTTTTGGTAACATCTCATTTCAGATGCTTTTAGAAGCAATGCTTCAGTATTCTCAAAGTATGTCATGCCTTGCACAGACCTGTCTTCATATGATCTAACATAGCTGTTCTGCCCATGAGTGTTTTCTTTAATGCCATTTATACTCATTCAGGCAATATAAAAATAACCAAAATTTGAGAAGGCAAATGTGTTGGGTAAATCAATATTGACCAAGATAATAGTTTATTGTAAAAATGTCAACAATACTTTTTTTCTGTTTATTAGCCCCCTTCCAACATCATTTAATATCCTCACAATGATTTTGCTTAGATCTCTCACCAAAATTCCCATAAATTTGTTTATTTTGATCAATTATGTACCATATATTCTTCTCTTTTTAATATTTTTCCTGGGAACATAAATTTGATCATTCCCCTACCATGGTGGAAATCTGATATATGATTCAGAAATTACTTCCTCATTGGTAACCAACCACCTCTTCCTACTCTACTCCATCCTCTACTTCACTACCAAAGTGAAAATCCTAATTCTGATCATGTTCTCTTCCCAAACCCCAGTTAAATAAACTCCAGTGGTTTCCTATTTCTTTAAGGTGAAATATATAATGCTTTGGCTATTAAAACACTTCATAATTTTCTCTTTTTTTACCTTTTCCAATTTTCTTATGCCTTTTTCTTCTTTACTCCCCTCTACACTACAATAATGTATTTCTGGTGTCCTTACTGTTCCTTGAAAAAGACATTCTATCTCCTGACTCCAAATATTTTCACTTGTTGGCCCCCATGTCAAGAATTCTTTCCTGACATATCTTTTCCCCTTGCCTTCTTTGAAGTCTTGCTCAACATCCCACCTTCTGTAAAAAGCATTTCCTTATTCACTTTAATGTTAGTACCTTCCTTCAAAATTATCCCCTCATTTTTTATGTATTCTGTTAGTAGACACAGACATATACATATATGTGTGTATATGTGTATATATATATATATATATATATATATATATATATATATAATTACCTCAATAGATATCTACTGGAATATGTGTGTATACAAGTGAATGAGTATAATATACAGAAGTGCATGTATATGTTTTCTCGTTTTTTCTCTCTGAGTTTCCTCACTCCCAAGGGGGGAGAAGTCCATTATTCTATATTGTCTAATTTATAATCTCCTATGTATACTTTCTCTGATTTCTGTTTTGTTTTGACTTCAGTAAATGGGTTTCTTGGCTACCTTCTATGTGTGTTCACTGTGGGACTGATATTCAACAAGAAAGGTTTAAAGCCTTGGATATAGAGTTTGGAGTCCTGTTTTCTCTAATAATTAAATAGCTGAAGAGATTTGAAGAAAGCTTGGAAAAGGTCCAATGAGAGCAGCGCTACCTCTCTACCCACTGGCTTCAGGATTGGGGTTTATACACACACACACACATACACACACACACACACATGTGTATATGTATATACATACACATATGTATGTATACTACTAAGATGATGTATGCATGCACACATATATGTGTAAAGATATATACACATACATACTGTAGAAGAGAATATACATGCATGCAAAGGACATCAGCTGTCAATCAAAAAGTAACATTCCATTTGGAATGTTGCTGAGAAAAACAGTTGGAGCTAAGCCGACAGCTAAACTGGACTGGACCCTTTGGCTTCTGACAGAGTGGTGAAGAAGCTGGGGTTTTCTGGCTTTTGGACTAAGTTTTGGCTGTTTGTGGCTGATGGTGAAGACCCTGAAACGTTTGCTGACTGACTGAGGTTACCTGGCTGGTTAGAAAAAAAGAAGACATACAGTTGTCCTCCTAATCTCTCTGAGTGTGCCTGCTAGTGACTGATTGCCATTTCCCCAGTATCCTCCTAACTCTCATTTTAGAGAATAGGGAAACCTATACCTCTTAACTCATCCTCTACCCTTGTCCCGTCTTCCCCAAATAAACCCTTACTTGAGAAATCAAGAGAAAAAGAGTATTTCCTCTGAGATCTCATAGTTCATCTTGAGGGGACTTGAAGGGAGGGGGAAGCTGAAGGTTTCTGAAGAGGGAGGAAACGGGAGGCATTTGAGTGAGGAGGTTAGGCAAAAACTTGATCAAATAGTTATCTAGAGACTCAATAGATACCCCCAGAAATATCTATCTATTACAATACATATAAAAATAGTTTAGTGAAGCTCATCACCAGTATGTTGACCACTGAGTGATGACTTTTTCTTAACTGGTTTATTGTCACCCTTTTCTTTACCTGTTTATTATCACAGTCAGTTAATTAAGAAATGATTACCAATATTTTCACACAAAAATACTTATTTTTACATATAGAGCACATGGACAGCCTTCTCTACTAACACATTGGATCCCCCAGACAAGGTTACCCCAGATTTAAGGTCCTTTGTGCATTAAAGTTAAAAACCATAGGTTATGAATTATTGCTATTCTGTTTTTACTTTTTACTTGGGTACCAAAGTCTTGCTTTTGACCTTTGCCTAGAGTGTATATTTTTCATTAATTGTTACATATAACACTTAAATACTTAATTATACAAGGAATTTTCCACCTCACCAACATTGGGAAAGCATATAACATGCCTTTGTTTACCTTTTCTCCATCTTTGTCTCTTCCCCAGTACCTAAGAATAGCATCTATTCAATACTGATTTAATTAGTTAATTAATATGTGCTGTTTTTTCTATGGATATTTACATAGTGACAGGTTTTAATTATATCCCAGATTTGGTTATTCCTTCCATGTGTCCTTTGCTAGTGTCTTCCTCGCTCAAATGGATATTAGTAGTTAAGTTATTCCTATTTGTGATTGAGCTCAAGCTAGATGATTGACAAAAAAAAAAAGTGCCATTAGAATTTTTCCCATTTTGTCATATGACCAGCATCAAAAGGTATCCCAATATCTCTCAATGACTGTGGTTATATCGGCCAAACTGATTTATCATACAGACCAGTACCCTGTCTTTTCAAATACCTATTATCTAATACTTCAGGGAAGTGGGACAGGGCGTAAAGGCCATTAATGTTTTGCTAAGAGTGCAACAGATTATGTTGGGGGAAACAATGTCCTCCCAGGCTGTCAACTAATTTCATGCTTTTGCCTTCCTATATTTTCTTGAGGGTTTTTATTATTTTTTCAATGTGTGATAACATTCAAATAAAAGACAAGTAAAAAGTGTAGTGCATTCAGAAGTGAGGAAAAGAGATAGAAGGAAATGCTTCTCAAGTGAGCTTATTGTTTTTTAATTAGTGCCTATGGGAAGATACGTTTCTATAGCAGTTCCATTTCTACCAGTAAAATCTTGAAACATTGATGTGCAAAATCACTCTTACATATACCACGATCTCCTTCCCCAGAGCAGACATAAATAAATAACTAATGGAAAAGTCAGGAAACAGAATCTTTCATCCCTATTTTGCAATGGCCTCAAAAGGATGGAGAGAGAGAGAAGGAAAAAAAGGAGACAAAATACTTGATATAACAGCTGTTATAGTGAATCTATGAAACCTGGGGAGACACTATTCTGTATAGCAAAAGTTGAAGGCACAGGGAATGTATAGTGGCATATTTCACTTTGTAATGAGGTAGGCAGCCATGCGATAAAATCATTTTCCTTCTCTAGGACACTCTGTTGGATAGTTTTTTCTCCCCATCACATTTAACTGCTCTCAAGTATCAGAATGCTATTCCCACTTTATTGCTATTCTTTCCCATAACCTCCTCAATAAATAGAAATCTTGTAACAATGGAGAAGTTGCTGGAAAACCTTTGGCCTAACATATAAAATGGAAGATGGTGAGGGAAAATTGATGGAAAGAATAGCAATCGATCATCCAAACTCAGGGAAACAATAATAATGTATTAATATTGTCATGAAAATTAGTGTCAGCTTTTGGACACAAAATCTATAGAAAAAAATCAACCTATGGACATCTGAAAATGGAAATTATTACTCCTACTCCCACTACAATGTTCTTCATTTGTGTGAATGTTTGCAACAATCAAATTTGTGAATGTTATGACACAGTTAATGAGGGAAAAGTTTATGAATTCAGAGGGAGGTGCTATTTGGGGATTATAAAAATTTTAAATTTCTGTCATTCATTGAGTTTCCCAAATACTCTTTGAGGTCCTTTATGGAAAACAGATTGAAATGATAAATGAAACATCTAGATCACTTTTGGAACCAACATTATTTTCATTTTTCTTTTTTTATTAAATCATGGAGAAAAGCTTCCATGCATATCACAAGGTATATTAGAAATAGAATTTTAAGTTACCTTTGTAGACCCCAATTTTAGTCTTTTGAAACATGAACCATGCTGATTTCAGCCAATGAAACACAGAAGTAGACATAATATGCTATTTTGGATTTGGAAAGCTATTGTTAAACCTTAAGTACTCTCAGACATCCTTTAGAAACAGCACCTGCTGGAAGTATCATTAGGTGCTAAAAGGAAAGTTGAGGCTTTGCTAGTTTCTGGAGCCCATTTCTAAGTCCCTGGGTCAAATTTAAGATTTCTATAGTCATTGAATGGAAATTAAAATTCTAATCTAAAAAATGAATTATATTGACCTTTTCCCTCCTTCAGTGGTAGAATACTTTTCCTCCTTTCTCCAACTCTTAGCATCCTTCTTTTTAGGATTAGGTGTCAATGCCTGCATGAAATATTTCTTAATCCTTTCTTCTAAAGTAAATTCTTTTGGATTAACTCATTTGTGCATATACTCTGTTACATCCCACCTATATCTCACCAAGTAGAACCTAGACATCTTTGGGATAAAAACAATTTAATTTTGGTTATTTTATCCTTGTACCTTGCCCATTATAGATGCTTAGTGTTTGTTGAGTTGAAGTGAAGCTGGTTTTTAAAAGTGAAACCAATGCTAGATTCTAGAACTCTGGAAAGACACTGAGTTCAATATATTGTATTATATATACATATGTATATGTATGTATATATATATATATGTTATCTACGGTTCATTCTAGATAAATGAAGAAAGGTACATCAAGAGTGTGATATGGAAATCACTTTAAAAGACTGATATATATTAATTTAAGGTCACCAAGGAATTCAGCTATATAATTCCTAAATGAAAACTCAAGTCAGCAGTCAACCTTTTATGGAGTTTTTAATTACAAAAAGGAGGAAGAAAGGTATTTGAGAGAGAGAGAGAGAGAGAGAGAGAGAGAGAGAGAGAGAGAGAGAGAGAGAGAGAGAGAGAGAGAGAGAAGGGAATAGGGCTTAAATACCCCTCTGCTTAGGCTGGGCCAAAGGCCCAAGCCCTTAGATAGCTGAGGCAAAGAAAAGAGATTGGTCCCTATCACTCACGTGACCACAATGGAGAAACAGTCTCAGGGACCTCCACCTCCAGCCTCCTTCAGAGCAAAACCTCCTCTCAGACCTCTCCAGGAGCTCTCCCTCCAGGACCTCTCTCCTCTCAGCCTCCTTCAGAGCAAAACCTCTCAGAGCCAAACCTCTCAGAAACAAACCTCCTCTGAGCAAAACCTCTCAGAGCAAAACCTCCTCCCCCTCTCCTCAGACCCCACTATCTTTAAGGAAACCATCTAAGTCCCCTCCCCTCAGTTCTCACATCTACCAATCACTGTCGATGTCTCCCCTGTGCCAATGGTGGCTCTAGCTTAACCCAGGACTGCCCAGAGGTCTGTTTCCTTTGCACAAGTCTGTTGAAGGTCATATTCTCAAATAATTAAATCTTGATCTTTGCTGCAGCCCTTCCTAAATCCTGTTACTCTGCATAGGGTGGAGATTGTAAGTTCCAAGACCTGGTTCTGTCATTCCAAGTATCTCTATTGTATCAATTCTAAAATAAATCATGACTCAAAGAACTTCCTGTTCTATGCTTAAGCATAGGTCCAAGCCCTTTCCATTGTTCAGCAAAACGTTTCTGTCCTAAAGTAATCTCAGGTAGGGAGGAGAAGGACCCTCCCATGCCAAGGAGTTTCACATTCCAATAGAGTTCTTACTATCAGTAGGAAATTTTTCAAGTATGAAATTTCCCAATGGGGAAATTTCTAACATTCATAAGTCTAATAAATTTTAAGGTTTACAAGAGAAAGGTGATGACTTGAAATCAGAATGACCTGGGTCCACATACTGACTCAGATATTTAATAGCTGTATAACTCTGGAGGGGGGAGGGCTGGAGGTAGGGAGGGCTGTGCATTTCTAATAATATTCTGACTTCATTTTCTTCATCTGCAAAATGAGAATAATAATAGTAACTACCTTAATGTGTTTTGTGAAACTCAATTGAGATAATATATTTAAAGTGCTCTACCAGCCTTAAAGTATGAATTATCATTATTATCTGATGAAGTGATAAAGTTTTTATCATAGATAAAGACTATGATACCTCTGTAGGAATTGACATCTATATTAGAAGAAGAAAACCTGAATTGAGTAAAAAAGTCAAGTTTTAAAAATGCATCTTTATTTTGTTTCTTCAGCTGAAAATACATCATTTTCTCCTTTTTTAAAAAATTTGTTCTTTCTTAACATATCATTTCTAAACTGACTTTAGCCATTAGGCAACTTTGACTCTTTTAAACCTTGTATTGTTCTCTTTCTACTCTTCATCTCTAGGCATCTTTTCTTCTTAAAATTTTTAAAAAAATTTTTTATGTTAAAATTCTCAGGTAACTCCTTCCCCCCCCTTCCATCCCTATACTAGAGAAGGCATCATTTGACAAAATGATATATGTAGGGGCAGTTAGGTGGCTCAGTGGATTTGAAGCCAGATTTAGAGGCAGGAGGTCCTGGGTTAAAATCTGGCCACAGGTACCTCCTAGCTATAGATAGGTAACCTTGGGGAAGTCATTTAACTCCCATTGCTTAGCTCAATGATCAGACATTGATGTGAAGTACACAAGGAAAGATGTTGAATGTTCAGGCACAGAGATGGATAGTCACTGAGCCAATCAATGCCCAGGAAACAGAACACAGTGTTGCTGTTGGTTGCCTTTCATTCCATCAGGCATGTGCTGTGTACAATCTCACATTGGCAAACTTGTTTAAGGGATACCTGTAGTGGTATACTTCATTTCCATTGTGTATAGTACCTTATTCATCTGCAAAATCCCATGATATAGCAAAAACTCTGTGATATAGAATTAGATTTTTTTAACCCACAATACAGTGAGGCCATGATAAGTGAACTGCAATATAGTGAGGGATGACTGTAGGCATTTTCTTTTTCTTCATCATCTTTCATGCCTTTCCTTATATTTCAATTCTTTTCCCAACCATCTTGTTTAAAATAGAAACATTCCATGGATACTATTGCTTTCAATGACTCATTGCTTATGTAAATATGTTGTTCATTCGTTTGAGTTATGTCTAACTCTTCATGACATCTTTTGAGGATTTCTCAGCAAAGATACTGAAATAGTTTGCCATTTCCTTCTCTAGCTCATTTTGAAGATGAAGAAACTGACCCTTAATAGTCCACATGAGTGTGGGCCTATAGTAGTATACTTAGCCATATCTTAAACCATATGATTTTTGTCTGTTTTCTCCAAAACCCTCCACCCCCAGAGATGCTCATCAACATAGTAGAGACAATCCACTGAGTGAAATCTTTTCAAGGGGGCTAGTGCAGGTCCCCCAGCCCATCCAACTATTATTCTTCAGCATAACTATATGAATGAATGAATGGTGAAAAAAGCACTTATTAAATACTTATGCACAGAACACTATTAAGCACTGGGGACACAAATAGAAATCTGAGACATATCTTGCTCTCAAGAAGCTTGCATACGAACGATGGAGATGCAAATATGGAGGGTTTCCTCTATTAATCAGCTGTACCATGGCAGAGCAGCTGGTAGTGCCTCATCTCCAATGCCATTTCCTGTGATAAAATCTTGTTAGTTTTAGGCACTGAAACATTCACATTGTTAAAGACTTTGATGACAAGAACTTTATTTTCTGAGTCTTCAGTTACTGTGGTTGTAGCATCTGCAGAAACAGTTCCTAGGCTATATCTCCAGTGGGATTGCTTCTCAGGATGTGCCTGTACACATTGGACTGAAAGCACTGTTATTCCCAAAGCTCTTCACTAGCTCTCCTCCTGCTCTGATCATATATTTTGTATGTACTTTTTATGCTACTTCTTTTGTACATGTCCTTCTTAGTGATAAGTGGAAGTATTTTTACATTGGAATAAGGTGATACATACATACATACATGTATATACATAAATACATAGATGGATGGATGGAAAAATAGTTTTTTTTTCATTCCTATATTCTTCTTAATGATCAAGATTTTTTTTTTGTCTTTTTGGCTAGAGGAGTACATTGAGCCTCTAATCTCAGAACATCTACACTTAAGTCAGAGATTCTTCTTTTAGGTGATAATTACACAAAAACCTTCATCATACATACACATGTTCATATATTTATATTTTTGCTTTATGTATATTCCAATCTTTAGCTCTAAACTTAATTATGTATAAAATTATTACTGTTTTGTATAGTGTTGCATTGTTTTATATTATAATATATGTGTATATTAACTCTGTGATAATGAGCAGATCATTTAACCTCTGTCTGCTTCAGTTTTCTATACTGTAAAGTTGTAATAAAAAAAAAACATATAGCTCACACAGTTACATGGTTGTTGTGAGGATCAAATGAAGTATTATTTTTAAAGTGCTTTGCATAGTGCCTGAATAAGGAGTAGGCATTTAACAAATGCTTATTTCCTTTCTTTCCCAAAAGGCCCTCCTCCACTTTCCCAGCAAAGAACAGCAAGGCACGTATAGACATAATTTTAATTTGTAGTCATTAGCTCTCTCTCTCTCTCTCTCTCTCTCTCAATCTCTCTCTCTCTCTCTCTCTCTCTCTCTCTCTCTCTCTCTCTCTCTCTCTCTCTCTCAATCTCTCTCTCTCTCTCTCTCTCTCTCTCTCTCTCTCTCTCTCTCTCTCTCTCTCTCTCTCTCTCTCTCTCTCTCTCTTTCTATCTCTCTCTCTCTCTCTCTCTTCCCCCCCCCCAATCATGCTCCCTCTCATCTCTAGCTGCAAATCAGTATCTCCAGTCTTTATGTTTAAAGTACACTCTTTCTACTGGAGTGGGGTGGGGAGATAACAGTAATAATATCATCATCAAAAACCACTACCACCCACCACAACAACAATAATTATTATTATTTATCTAGTGTTTGAAGATTTGAAAAGGATTTTTACATATAGTAAACATATACCTACATTCTTTGTTTCAGCTTCATCACAACCCTTGGTAGGAGGGTGACTGTTGTTATCTTTATTTTATACATGCTGGTTTGAAAGAGGTTAAGTATCTTATGCACAACAATACAGTTAGGAAGTTACTGAGGTATCATGTCAGTCCAGGTCTTCCTGCCTCCAGGCTCTGTGCTCAGATATAGCAACATCATATAGTGGATGGAGTATAAAACTTGCCAAGAAAAATTAGACTTGAATCTTGCCTCACCTGTTTACAGACTTCATGACTCCAGGCAAATTATATAACCTTTCTCTTTCTATGTTAGCACATCTGTGAATCTAGAACAGCCAAATCTATTGCATTTGCTTCATAAGGATGTCATGAGGATCAGATGAAGTAATATACATAAAGTGTTTTGTAAAATCTTCCAGTACAACAGAAAACTGTTGTTCTGTAGATATATTATATGCAATGAAAAATATTACAAAAACTCTTGGAAAATAGGAGGAGAAAGATATTAATTATAGAAGGTGGTGAAGAGAGAGGAGTAGAGGGAAGTTTCACAGGAGCAAAGTGGTAAAGGAAGAAAAGGATTTAGTTAAGCATTGAGAGGGATAAAGTAAAGGATAGATTTTGGGAACATTTTTTTCATTGCTTTTGGTTTTCCTTGGATAATGTTCTTCAAAGTCTTTTGAGGACCTACTAAATTTGGATTTTTTCCCTAACCTGCTGTCCATTGTGGCATTTCCTATTTTCACTTGACCCATTTTTTTTAAATCTCAAAAGTCACAGTTTCCCCCCCCCCCCCTGCAGTAACCTCTTTGCCTCTAACTGTTAGTTCAAGCCAAAGATTTTTTTCCTCCCAAGCTTCTGGCATTTTTGATGCTCAGCACATATTTTTCCTGTACTTTCAATAAAATATATATTTTTTTAAAAATACTGTACAGGTTTCTTCTGCATTATTGACTTTTTAAAGTCTACCTTTCAATTTTTATTCCTAAGTAATGTCTGCATTTTGTCATAGTTCCCTTTTCTAAAATTGAATAACTGTGTGATAGATTTCTTGGGTTTCCCTTTCCTACTAGAAACCTTTGAATTGCAACTAGTTTCTACCCTTTTCTTTCCTGCATAGTTCATTTTTCTGCCTCATGCTTAGTCCCTGTTCTCTTTATTTTTTAAACTAGTCATTAAAAGTATAGGAAAAGAGGATTTTTGCTCTCTTAAAGTGGTCCAGTGGTACTAGCAGATAATGCCGTAAAAACCAATAATTCAGCCTGTTTCTAATTTGCAATGTAGGGAGTATGGGATGTTCAGAGAGGAGTAGCATTTCTAATGTGAGAACTTGTCACATTCTTTTCAGGGCTACTCATCTACCTTTGGTGTCCACCTTTGACCTACCTCTAACCTGTGGATCCAAGAAGCTCTAACATGCACAGCAGCCATACCTAGTAAAATCATGTCAGTAGACAGGCTAACCCAGGCTGAAGGTAATTGATAGACCTTGAACCTGTCAGGGCATTAAGGAGAGGTCTACCCCAAGCATGTGAAGACTTCTCCTGGTGGAAAGGGCAGATTAGAACAGTTTGTTCCAGTAGCCACAAAGGTAGCTACCCTTGATGAATTACTTGATAAAGTAATTTTGGAACATTTGGAATTTGGTCAGACATGGAAAGCACCAAGATCATTCATTACATCCCAGGCCATCACCAGTGGTCCTGACTTTTGTTTCCCTACTGGACTTGAATGACTCTGGAATAGAGAATGAAGCTGATAACTCCATCCAATTCTGCCCAACTTCAATATAATTCATTCGTGAATTGTCATCCTATAATGTCCTCAGCCTTCTTTGAAAATGAAGGATGGCATCAATTTGCATCTACTATTTAAATGAATATAGTCAGCCACCTTTCCATTACCCAAACACAAAGTATAGTGTATGATATAAGCAAAATGGTTAGAGTATTGGAGTTGAGGTCCAGAAGATCAGGGTCTGGATTTCCTTTTGACAGGGAGATCCCTCCCTCTAGATACATGATTTTGACTGTTTTTAATCAGTAAAATTTAAGCAATAGTAGCCACTGTCATATGTTTATTGAGAAACAAATGAAATAATGTATATATAGCACTTTCTAGCTTCAAAGAGTACTACAAATGGGAGCTAATATTATTGTAGAGGAAAGACAAAGGACTTGGAGACAGAAGAGATGGGTTGAATCCTAATCTTAACTGAGTAACTTCATGAAAGTTACTTAACCTCTGTGAGGTTCAATTTCCTTAATTGGTTAAAGCGCTTCATTGTGTTATAAAGGAGTCCATATGATCTTTAAGAGACTTCTTATTTCCAATCTTATTTCCCCCATCCAATTGGAGTATATATAGAGACGTGAACCTGGCAGGTTACCCCAGAGTACCCTCCATCTCCCCTTACAAGCATTCAGATTCACAAGGCTTAAAATACAGAACTGTTTTATTTACAAATTAAAAGACACAGGACAAATCACAGAACATCAAGAGATCATGTTAGTGTGACTCGTTATAGAGACCTATAAAGTTTCCATGACTTAAAAACACTACGATGGGTAAAGCTCTAGCAAAAGGGCAAGCTGGCATTTAGTCGTTCACAGAACTATGCCCTTTATTTATTTCCTGTTGCTCTTTCCCCGGTAATCTTTCTCTAGACCTCCACAGTCATTGCCCCTCTCCTTTCTATCCTCATTAACTCATCTAGGTGACTAATAGATGGTAGATACTCCTGAAAAGCCTCACTCATTTTCTTCCATAGCCAGATCTACTTTCTGAAGCTCTGTTCCATTTCTGGCTTTTGCACCTCTGCTTCTTTCCAGGAGATTGTACATATGACATTTTGTAGGACATCAGTTCTATGGGACCTGGACAAAGAGGAGAAATTGTCCTAAAATTTGGGCCAAAATGTTTATAACTCAAAAGCTACATCAATCCCAAAGGGCTTCTGCTCTTTTAAAACCTATTTTTGTACCACATAGGTCTACCTTAGCATTCCAAAGCCTATCTCAGGATTTTCCATGTTATTCCTTCAGTAATCAGGCAATTCACATTAAATTTTAGATTTTGAAGAACACTTTCATTTTTTTTCTCTGCTTCCCTTTATGATGCTTTCCCGCCCTTCTTTGTCAGCTGAATTGGACTGGGTTATACATATTATCCTGTCACTAAACAAGGAAAGGAAGGGAATGGGGGAAAGTAAGGAATGGGGAGTAGAAAGCAAAGTAGGGAAAGGTAGAATAAAGAAGAGGAAGTGAGGAAGGGAGGAGAAGGGGGAAAGAGAAGAGGAAAGATAAGACTGGAGAGGAGAAGAGGGAAGGAGAAATAGAAGGGATGGTTCTTCCCAATTCAAATATCAACTCCTAAGGCAAAAACATGTATCTTCCTTGATACATTTGTAAAATAGGGAGATAGAATTATAGAACCTCTTATCTAATGGGGTCATTTGAGGAAAGGAATTTGCTAACTACTGTAAGAATGGGTTGCAAGAGCAAAAGATGGACATTTTCAAGAAGAGTTGAGTGACAGCAACAAAGATTGGAAGTGGAGGATGCTGGGAGAGAAGAGGGAACTTGGCAACGACCCCTGGAGAATTCTGGGCTTTTTGAGCTGAGACCTCAAACAAGCAGGAAGAAATTTCATTACTGGGGACCTTGCCGAGAGCCATAAAAGAGATTTGTCTGTACATCATCCAGAAGTTACTTCTGCCGGGACATATTATCAATCTGATACCTCTAGGACCATCTCAATAGAGGGTCAGACTCTTCTGAGTGAGAGAGTCGTGGACTCACTGCTAGAGAGCCAGACTCTCCCCTTTAGCCCTCTTTGCACCTGTTCTGTCATTCCTTAGCCCTGTTATATTATAAATCGTTTGGGAGAATTAGTGGGACTGGACGGAGAAACTCAAGCTGGCTGGAGAGCTCCTTGAGTGATAGACCATGTTTAGGGGGACAAATCAGGGACCCCGACTCCCTCTTTCCAACTTCCCTACCTGCCTTATATCCAAAGCTCATTAAACCTTTTACAGAGCAGTCAGATTTCTCTCAAGTGGCATATTCTTGGAGTTTGGGGAAGGTAACTTGCTGAGACTATAGATCAGCCTTATCAGAGAGCAACCAAGACCCCTCCTCTGCTGAATCAAGGACACGGGGAAGTTTGTCTCTGTGACCTCTTCATGCCAAGAAATCTGGAGTTACCTCCAGTTCATCTGATAGGGGAGAACTTCCTTCAATTTCCCATCAGCCATTCACAACAGGGGATCCCCTATTACCTGTGCAACACCTCTTGACATCACCTAAGAGAGGTGAAGGAGAGTAGGAGTTTACTCATCAGGACTCCTATCTCCCTACTCTCTGTTGCCTTTCACAAACAAGCTCCCTTTAGGATTTCACTACAATAACATCAAGAGTATAGTGGGGGGCAGCTGGGTAGCTCAGTGGATTGAGAGCTACCCCTAGAGATGGGAGGTCCTAGGTTCAAATCTGGCCTCAGACACTTCCCAGCTGTGTGACCCTGGGCAAGTCACTTGACCCCCATTGCCTAGCCCTTACCACTCTTCTGCCTTGGAGCCAATACACAGTATTGACTCCAAGATGGAAGGTAAGGGTTTAAAAAAAAAAAAAAGAGTATAGTGAACATACAAAGTGTCACGTACATGTGATTTTTTTCTCTCTGTGCTCTTGAAAAGTATTTTCCAAGCTGGAGGGACATAACTGCTGTGGTCTAGAGTAAAACATAAGGGCTTTATGGAAGGAAATGGAAATGGAAATGGAATGTATATGGAAGATGCCAAAGTTAGCCTTATTAGCTTATTATTGTTAGCTTAATAATCTTTATTTTAATGATAACAACTGGGATTTATATTGAGACTTATTGCATGGTTTATGTACATTATCATTTCATTCTCAGTCTCTTATGGTAAACAGTACAGAAGCATTCAGTTCTTCCCCTGGCTTTAGTTAGTGTTCTGAATTGAAGTGTGTCGCAATAACAAATGAACTACCATAAGCAAATTACTGGGAATATGTAATAATGAGAACAATAATTAGTAGCAATAATGAAGAACATTGTGCCTCAAGGTTCTCAGTGCCCTTTACAATATTTCTATTATCCTCACAACAGCTCCAGGAGAGAACTCCTATTATTCCTGCCATTGTATAGAAGTAGATCCTGAAGCAGGTGAAGTTTGTGACTTGTTCATACAAAACTAGTGAGTTTCTAAGACTGGATTAGAACTTAGATCATCCGGCTCCAGGTCCAGCCCCACTGGACCACATGTCTAGAACCATTTTTTCCTTTCATTTATAGAATTAATTTTTTAAAGTAGCATTAAGATTGTTTTGTTATTAGTTCTTACTTTACCAGACTCAACTGAACACACAGAAGATGAGAATTAATTTAAACCCCCTTTCTTCTCAAACAGTAACAAAGAAACAAAAGTCGAGGCATACTCTTCTTTCTATTGCTAACTACCTGAAGATTAGGTCTTCCTCATTTTGCCTGTTTCCTGAGAACAAGAAACTGCCTTGCTGAAAATGTGCAACAGCTCACATTCATTAGCAAGGTTTGGTCTAACGGGATGGATGGTGCCTGTGGCAGTGCATTAATGAGAGCAAATTAGAGGTCAGGCAAAGGATGTGCTACCTGAGCTGGAAGGAAGAGATGGCAGTGTTAGACGCTCATCCAAACGGTAATGTTAAGGTTATTATAAGCGAGAGGTAGTGTAACCAGGGTTGTTCCATTCATTAAGATATTCTACAGGAGAGCAGAAGTCAAGGGTCAGTCACATTTTTTACATTGTAATCTGCAGTGGCCAGCAATTTTAAATTTGATGTTGGAGTCTAAACATTAAATTTAGTTTTCTGTATCCCTTTGATCATTGTTACGAGAAAATGAAAAGCAGAATCATCCTGATATAGTTAAGGTTTGTTTAGGGAAAGTGTATTTTTCAACCACTTCTCCTTAATGTCCTGTATTAATTTAGTATGGGGATAGAATCAGTGGTTAAGATTAAAACCAGAGAGCCTTTAAATCAGTATTTAAGAATGATAATGATGGGGAATGATAATGTAACATAATGGGTAAAGAGCCATCCTAGAAGTCAGGATGATAATGGTTCAAAAACTGTCCCCTGCTTTCTCTTCCTTCCCTTCCTTTTTGCTCCTTTCCTTCCTTGTTTAGTAGCAGGGTAACAAGTGTAAGCCAATCCAATCTAGCTAAGGAGAAAAAAGAAGAGTCGGAAAGGGAAGTAGTGAAAGAGTGAATGTGTCCTTCAAAAATTAAAACACACTAGCTCTCTGATGATAGATAAATCATTTAACCTTAGTGCCCCCAGCCACCTCTCTAAGACAATCCTTCCGACTTTAAAATTTCTGTGTCCCCCCAAAAAAACCCAAGAATTGCAGTCCCATTGGTGTTCAAACAACCTGTTAATCCAGACAGGCGTTATGAATCTTTCCTCTTCCCAACTCAATCTTGAATTGACTCATTTCTTTGAATCAATGAAGTACCTGACAGGTTGTTTTTGCATTATAGAAACGGGATCCCAAATAGCTCAACTATTATCAATAGAATTTAGAAGGAAAGGGAAATTTTTCACTATCATCTATACGAATAGATCATTTTGTAGACAAAGAAAATGAGCTCCTAAAAGTTGAATGAATTAGCCAAGGTCACATCACCAGGTCTTATCTGAGATGGAAACTTAAAACCAAATCCCCTGGATTTCTGACTGCTGTAGTAGTGATCATGGTTGTGGTTGTTATTGATTTTGTCCCCCTTCCCTATGCTTGAATCTGATATTAATAGGAATATGCTTGATTCAGATATTAATAGGATTATAGAATTTAGAACTGAGAGGACCTTAGAGATCATCCCATCTAAGTCTTCTTCTCCAACTCCCCCCTGTTATTCAGTAAATCAATAACAATATACTAGACTCTATACTAAGCACTGAGTAATCAAAGAAAGGCAGAAGCAGGCCTTGCCCTTCAGGAGTTTTGGTTACATAGTTATTATGTATCAGAAGTGATATTTCAACCCAGATTTCTTCTGGCTCTGAGTTCAATGTGCTTTCATTGTATCTTATTGATTCTCAATTTGATAATACTGATGTCATTTGGCATTCTAAAATTAATGCATGGAGAATAAGGAAATAAGTCACTGTAGTGGTCAGAAACAGAGAGGAAGTCAGAGAATGATATATATGAAAAAGAAGTCCATTAACAAATTCATCATTTTTCCTTATCCATTGTAAGCCATATCTCAAAGCATTCATTCTTTTAAACCTGGAGACTCGTTCTATCCCTAAAACTTTGAGTGAGTGCCTGCTATGAGAAGAATGTTGTTCTTGAGCTTAGGGATACATAGGTTTAAAAAAGGTGATTTTTATACTCAAAGAACTTATTTTAAAAGGAGATATGACTGCTACCGAAATAAGTATTTAAATGGGAGCAAAGGAGAGATCCAGATCAAAGTGTCTAAGAAAATTTAAACAGAGAGAGATCACTTTCAGCTGAACAGATTGGAAGAGGCTTTTGGAGGTTTCAAAAACATGTATATCTAAGTATCTTAGAGTGGCAATATTCCTTCCATGAAAGTTACTGAAATCTCTTCACAGAAAGGACTGAGTCACCTGGTTCTCCCTTCGTTACCTGTTCAATAAGGATATGACATTGGAGGATGTCTGAAATTCTTTCCAGCTTATTTATGTGATTCTGCAAGTTTGTATGAGTCAGAGGGGTGTATGTGTGTGTGTGTGTGTGTGTGTGTGTGTGTGTGTGTAGAATAGCGACTTGACTTCTTAATATTAATTTATTCATTCAGGCAATGTGCATTTATTACTCTTCCACTGTGTATAAATGAATGTACTGTTTTAGGAGAGATAGAAAGATAAATAAGAGAGCTCACAATCTAGTAGGGACAGATAAATCACATTCATAGGTAAATATAGGACACAATATAATAGAACAAGTAGAAAAAAAGAGAATAGAATTCCTTTAAATAAAATATTGAAAAAATATTGCTTACTACTATAGGAAGACCAACTTTTATATGTTAGTACACCATTCCTGGGGTCTAGCTGATGATGACCTACCAATAAAGTCCTTTACAATTCTAGAAGCTCTTATAAATTACTCTAAATTGACATTTTTTTCTCTATCAGAAACACTTTTTCCCCCTTTCACTCCTTTGATTATAATGAGTTAATTTAATAAACATCTGTCTTTTGATATTCTTGATTTATTGTCTGTCATTTAAAGTATTCTCAGTGAATTTAATCATTTCAAGAAAACTTCTCATGACTATAAAGTAGAACCTTGTATTTCTAATTGCTGACTCTAAAAATGTCCTTGGCATGTGAGGAGAAACTCTTCAGCAATGACTTACCATCTACAGCTGTAGGCAGGAGAAAGCTTTCACTCCATTTCCCTTCTGGATTCTAGGAAGCAGATTTTGAAATGTGTCCTAGATTTCAGTGTGAAATTTTCAACTTCACTAAGTCACTGAAATGATTCAAAATAAAAGGATCATATATTTTGTGTTGGAAAGGATCTGAAAAGCCTTCAAGTCCACCTCTATCATTATATAGCTGAGAAACTGAGGTTAAGTGATTTGCTCAGGGTAACATAGCTAACGTTTGAAGTTAGGATTTGAACTTGGGTCATTCTAACGTTAAATTCAGTTCACTCTTCACTATACTAGGGGTGTTAAACTAAAACTGGGGCAACTAAACTGTACATAAGAAGTCTTGAGAGCTACCTATTTACTTGAAAAACAATATGCCAAAATATTTCATTTTATTTTTTTTAAATGTTTCCCA
Source organism: Monodelphis domestica (assembly GCF_027887165.1). Taxonomy (NCBI): domain Eukaryota; kingdom Metazoa; phylum Chordata; class Mammalia; order Didelphimorphia; family Didelphidae; genus Monodelphis; species Monodelphis domestica. Next base: position 444,681,038 of record NC_077228.1, on the reverse strand, counting down.
ATTATATTTTAATGTTTTGGGACATGTTGGGGAATATTATGAGCTACATGCTGACTATAGGTGATACTTTTCACAACACTGCCTTCCACTTAGCTGTATCAATTTTTTACTTGTAATAATATAATGATAGAATATTAAAAGTCTTGTGGTATATCCTCTCACTAGATGTTTTACTTTTGTGGATGTCACTGTCATCTCTGTTACCCAGTTCATTCCCTCTTTCCTAAAAAGGTTCAGATAGATATGATGCAAGGACACATTACTATCCATCTATTTTCTTTAATATTCAATAATTCTCAGACTAGTGCATGAATAAAATAGCTATTTTTATGTAATTGAGTAAAAGCACAGGCATGTAAGTTCATCAAGAAATTCACTGAAAGCATGTTTGACACAATTCCAGAAGCAGGAAGAGTGACAGAAATCATTTACGCCTAACCCTTTCCCTACAAGGTTTTAATTGTTTCTTCCTACCAAGACTACATTTTTATTTTGTTTTTTACTTGATCCAAATTTTATTTTTCTCCCTATTCTCACCCCACTCTGAAAATCTGTATATTTTGGCAGAGTTTCATTCCATGTAGTTTGAAAGTTATACATATTTTCATGGAAATATATATATGTATATAATATATTTTTAATTTTGTATGTATCAAGGTAACATCAGGGCTGCTGTAGTTTACTGTTTTATCTGTAATGATGCTGTGGTTAAAATACAGTTTACTCTGTGAATTCTCTAGGAAATTTGTGGTTTGGGATTTGTAGTATAGGAACCTGTTCTCTTTCACCATATCTGACTTGCCACCATATTGATAATAATCAATATCTTTACAGATATAAAGTAGATGCTAATTTTACTACACCCTGCAGTTAATATTTTGCACCATTTCCTCTAAATTATTTTATAATCTGCTTTCATCACCGAGCCTGGTCTCATTCAGGATATTCTTTCTGTAATCTATTTGGTGTTTGATGACCCTCTGATTCTATTAAAAAAAAAAAAACTCATGGCTCACCCATTGTTTAGTACTTGTTTGTCACCATGTTGTTGGTGAAATTCATGAAAGGATTTTACCCATGGATTGGATGACTCCTTTTGATTCCATTGTTGGAATCCACTAGACATGTTATAGACTCCGATTGAAGATAAAGTACTTTTGCTTATCATTAAGAAATCCTACACATGACATATCTGGTGTTAGCTTTTACTGTTGTTTTGTGAAGTAAAGTCTATTTGTTCCAGAATTATTTCAGTAGTTATTTTTTAAACCTTATCATCTTGAGCTATGATGAGATTTACTAGCTAGATGGTACAGAACCTTAAATCAGGAAGAGTTATCTTCTTAAGTTCAAATTTGGCCTTGGACATTTACTAGCTTTTTGACCCTGGGCAAGTCACTTAATCCTGTTTGCCTCAGTTTCCTCATCTATAAAATGGGCTGTAAAAGGAGATGACAAACCATTCCTTATCTTTGCCAAAAAATGGGGTCATGACAAGTTGTACACAACTGAATAACAACAACAATAGTAATGATAATATCTACCTATCTTATTCTTCCTTCTCAATGGGGACATGCTAATTTTTCAGAAGATATAAGTGGCTATGAGCATTGTATGACATCACTGGTATAGTTAGAGCATTAAACTTGGAATCAGAACAACTTGAGTTCATATCCCTATACTGTACAGTATTTTGGGGGCAGATATCATCCAGCATTATTGTCAATGTTGTTTTGCTTAGTCTATTGTAAAACCAATGTTATATAGGTATTAACTGATTAAAATATGACCTATTTGATAGACTTGCTTTCTGAGTTCCAAGTCATTCTCACTCATATGCTCATAATCATATTAATAAGAAGAATTATTAATTATAATAGTAATACTAGTAAACATTAAATAGTAATTTAATGTTTAGCATAAAACTTACAAATATTATCTCATTTTCTTCACAATGACCCTTGAGTTGTTTCTTTTTTAACAGATGAAAAAACTGAGGTAAGAAAAATTCAGCGACCTGCCTATGACATAATTGATAAAATCAAACATGGGATTTGAACTGAGATCTTCCTGCCACCAAATCCACTATTCCCTCTATTGTGGCATATTTCCTCTCATATCTTTTAGGATCTATTATGAATAAGAAATAGAATTTTCAAAGGCACCATGTGTAGTATGAGCTCTATTTTTAGTTACAAATGTGGGAAAAATATTCCTCTTCTGATAGAAATACCCCTCTTAACCTCTGCTATTCCCTTCTGGCCTTGGGGAAAGAACTAGAGCTTGAACATGGGCCTCCAATGTGGTACTACAAGTCAAATTCCCAATACCATCATAATGAAAATCTATACATAATTAAAGCTCCCCAGTCCAGCTGGTGGCCCATTTAATTCATGCCCTATTTGCTACCACCAAAGTATAGTATGATAAAAGAATTGGAATAACCTTGTGAAGTTTAATATAACAAGATTTGACAGTTATGTGTAGAAAGTTTCTAGCGAATAGACCAGTGATGCTAGAAAAGAGAAGGCTTAAGGGAATGTGATTGCTATGTTTGAGTATTTGAAGAACTGTCTCAGTGAAGAAAAAATTACTATTGTTCTGCTTGCCTACCAAGGCCAAAATTAGATGTAAAGAGTGGAAATTCCAGAAAGCAGAATTAGACTTTTCATTTAAAAAAATCCTTAATATTTGGTCTTCAAGTGAATGTATGAATGAAAACTATAGGAAGCACTTTTTCATTCATTTATCCAGGTAGAAACTGGATGGTCATTTGTCGGGAATGGTACTAAGTGGATTCTTGTACAGTTATTGCCCTAGATGGCATCTGGGATTGCTCACATCCAAGATTATATAAAAGGCAATCTTTGGGTTTTTTTTTCCTTTTCCTTTTGACATGCCTATTGCTATTTCCTTTGACAACCTTTGAAATGGTTTCACTTTCAGTTCCAAACAGATCTGACCCAACATTTCAACCAGCATCTGCACCCAGCACAGTATAAATGTCATAACCCTTCTTCTATAGGATTCACTCAGTCTCACATAATTTATTCATTGTTGAATGTCCTTTCACATAAATAATGCATTTTCTCATTTTGTTCTTAGCTTCACATGCATGTATGCTTAAATGTTAGTAAATCACAGAGATGGGATGCTGGGGCAGAGAAACTGAAGTTAGTCTAATTAGGATGTAAGGACCCTCGGATGCCAAGACAACTCACATGGTGTACAATCATAGATACATAGGTTAGGGTAATGAGTCCTGCTGAGCGCCATGAGTGATAGCAGCAAGCCCTGCAGAAGGGGCATATAAATGTGTATAAGCAGCCTCATTCATTCATGTGCTCTCCTGACAGCCCGATTGGACTGAACTTTGCTTTATAGAGGTATCATACTGGTTTATGGAGCTGCCTAGGGCCGCACAATGTGTTGTGATCCTTTTCTGGATAATTGCTCTGCTTTTTTTAAAAAATGGAAAAAAATGATTTTCTGGTGCACTTATATTGGCAGTTGGATTTTCTTTCAAGCATTTTATCACTCATCCGGTGAAGGAGTTGTGTGGTTTTCTTTGCTCTTTCTGGCTGTATTCTGCTCTAGCCAGAAGCCATAAAGGTTTGTTCTTGTTATTGTTTTCCTTTTTTTTTCTTTTTCCCTTTCTATACCTGCCAAGAATGCATTTTCAGAAGACTGTTTTAACCATAGAGAAACAGTATGCTATGCATATTAAAGGTAATAATTGTTCAGGAAAATGCCTCAGGTTCAGTGCCAGGTTAAAAATGGGTTTTGAATACAAAAGGAAATAAAGATGAACAATGTCTTCTGAGGAGAAAATGAGCATATTCTTTTTTGTTATTGTTAATATTGTTATAATTTTTGAACATTTTTTGGAGTTTTGTGTGATTCCCTTCTTTGATGGAGGAATCAAATCAACCAAAAATTTATGAGTTCTGGAATGGAATGGACAGGAAATTAGAAACATCCTGTAAATCTCTTTAAAAAAAAATCATAGGATGATGATGGAGATGTAGACTCTAAATAAACATCCTAGAGTAAACAACAACATGGAAATAGGTCCTGATCAAGGACCCAAGTAATACCCAATGAAATTGCACGTTGGCTACAGGAAGAATAGGTGGAGGGGAGGGAGGGAAATAATGTGATTATTGTAATCAAGGAATAATATTCTAAATTGACTAAATAAACTTATTCAAATGGGAAAAAACTGCTTTACATATTAATTCATTTAATTCTTACAGTAACCTTGTGACATAAGGAGTTAAGTTATTATTACCTTCAATTTACAAAAAAGTAAAATAAAATAAACTAAATCAAGGATTTAAAAAAATCATAGGAAAAAAATAAATGGAGGTACTTTGAATGGTTAGTACTCACCTCCCTCAGTATATTATTCTTGTCATTGTTTTAGTATTGCTGAGGTTTGGTTCACTAGGAATTTGTCCTCTTAAGGGGTAAACAATGTTTTTTTTTTATGATAGCTATGACTCTGAGAGGGGCATTTTTTTAGTGATAAAGTCTGGGTTCATAAGACAGCAAACAAAGGTCTCAGCAGGGAACATATGCAATAATTGTGGACGGAATACTTTTAAAAAGTAGTTAATCATCCCCTAGTGCTTCTGTGTTTTTCCACACCCTCCCAATTAAAATGTCCTAGGTAATATTCTTCCTAGGAGGCAGCAGGGCATAATAAATAGAGGATTGGCCTTGGAATCAGTCAGATCTTATCCATGACACATCCTAGCTAAATGAACAAGGGCAAATTATTTAATATCTTAGTGCCTTCAAGAATTCTCTAAGACTATATGTTAAGACAGTATGCTAACCTGGATCAGTGGGAGGTAATTACATAAAGTGAGGTCTCCAAAGTGATGACATTCCAGGGCACTATCAAAGCTAGTTGTAGATGTCTTTCCATTTCCATTTCTATCTTCCCTTCTATCTCTAAACATATTTCTATCCATATAACTCTAAACACATATACATATATCTCTAAGCACCAGTTGTCCTTGATAAGGACTATCTTGACTCTGTTCAATAAACAAGAAACTCTTTGAGTTTCTAACTTTCATCTCAGTGATTATATTTATCTAATCCATTGGGCAAAACTGTCCAGCACTCTATTTTCCATAGAGTACCCCTCCTTCCATCCTTCAGTTGAGAGGTATCATATATAGGATCTTGAAAGTGATTAGACAACTCTTGAGGCCTTCTTGTGTTCAATCTGTGATTTGATGACAGTGGAGATGGATTATTTGTTCATTTACACCATCAGAATTATCCCTTGACTTTTCTGCCTCTGATAAACTCTGCCTCTGCCTTTGAACTTGAAATTCTTTAAAATGTCATAGAGCCCTTATTATTTGATTTTATAAGGTAGTAATAACATTTTCCCATGAATTATTATTTCTGCTCCCTTTCTGATTTTTTCCTGTTATATCTTTTTCTTCTAAGAATGTTGAATTCATTGATGCTTTTCTTTCCATAGCATGTTCCTTTGACAACATGATTTCTTAAAAAAAGAAAATGAAATAAGTAGAAAGTCTGTCACACTCCTTATTCTTGGTCATGTTTGGCCCTAACCACTTGAAAATAAATATTTCATTTTTTAGACTTTCATTGCTTTCTGGGAGGTTATAACATTTTTTCCCTGTTGGTCAGTATTCTCTTAAATACCAGCTGTACTAACAAAGAGTCATCAAAAATGAGATGTGCTTCTTAGGAAGCAGTATGGCACAATGAATGGAGGCTTGGCATTGAAATAAGTCAAATATTATCCATGATACATACTAGCTAAGTGAACAAGGGGAAATCATTTAATATCTCAGTCCAATAGGCATTTCTCTAAGACAATATGTTAAGACAGTGTGCCATCCTGAATCAGTGGAAGATGATTACACCAAGTGAACCCCTCAAAGTGATGAAATCCGAAGTCTCTATAAAATCTAGATGTAGATATCTCTTTCCCGATTTCCATCTTTATTTCTACTTCTAAATATATCTCTAGCCATATATCTCTAAACACATATATCTGCATATATCTCTAAGTATGAGGCATACTTGCTGAAGATGGTCATAACCCTGTTCAAGAAACAAGGAACTATGTGAGTTTCTAACATTGAATAAAAGCAGTACTTTTCAAATTCTTCTGGTTTTTTTTTCCCAATTATTAACACTCACAACCTGTAGATCCTTCTTCATTCTCTATTCTCTCCCATTTTCCAGCCCAAACTTGGTAAATGAATATTATTTTTTCCTTCTCAGTTACTGAAATGAAAGAGATAAGAGAGAAAAGATAACTATAATGAGGGAGAGGTAAAAGCGGGGGAAAAAAAGGAAGTTTACTTAGTTGAATTGAATTCCCAATTCTGACATTCACTAGCTTTGAGTAAATTGTTTGACTTTTCTGGTCCTGACTCTTCTTGTTTGTAAAATGAGGGTTGTAAAACCTGTCCATTTCACATGAATGTTATGAAGAGCAAATAAAAATATATGGAAAAGATGCTAAAGACCATAAAATGTCATGCAATAGTAGGGAAGTGTAATTTATAAATAGCTGCTCCCTGAATAATCTAGAAAAAAAAGATAGAGAAAAAATGTATAACCACACATCCTAAATTTGAATAGTTTAACTACATTGAAATACTTGGTGATCAATGCTTGCATATAATCAGAAATAACTTCCTGAATAGATACTTTTCTTTCTTTCTTTGTGTTTATTCTCACCAGTAAAATGTAGGAACAGTCATAATTATATTGCATAACTAGCATATTGTGAATCAAAATAAATAATAATGATGATGATAAAATAGTGGTCATTATAACAGTTCACATCTCTATAGATTTTCACTTTTTAAAAAATGCTTTCCCTACCATAACCCTTTGAAGCATATATAATCAATATCTTGATTTTTTTAGATGAGTCAGTAGGGGAAAGAGAAGTGCATTGCCTAAGATTACAGTGCTAGTAAATGGTAGTGTTGGAACTCAGACCTCTTAGGGTGTTCTTTCCAATGTGCTATTGTCCTTACAGGGCATTTTTTTTATCAAGTTCCCTCAAATTGGAGTAACCAGTCTCTCAATTTCTCTGTTTCTTATTGAACAATCAATGTTAGCCACCCTCCTCACTCCCAAATATCTTGTTGTTGTATGTTCTTCATTCATTTTCTAAGTAGGACAATAATATAATAATGGATCATTTTCTATATAATAACTTAGTTTAGATGGAAATGTCCTTTACCACATCTTTTTTTCTTGTGGTTCCTCTTCATAATGATGTAAGAGTTCAAATTATCATCATACACTGCACATGTCATCACATTTAGTCATGGTTAAGGAAGGACAACCAATTTTAGTAAAAAAAAAATGGATTCTCACAATAGCTTATAGACTAGAGCCCCACAATGAATTTCTAAAAAGAAAACAAATTATATGATTCTAGCAAAGCAGACTATCCAGTTTCTGGAATTCCCTTTACTCTAGAGTCACTCTAGAGTGACTCTAGAGTCACTATGACACAGCATCATATCGACATTGTTGTTAAGAGTATAAAACCCACAGAATTGATGGCATCTGGGGGACAGCTTTTCCATCCATGCTTTCTTCCCATAGAATGGCTTTCCATCTTGCTGTTCCACCTTGCTATCTTCCTGGCCATTCTCAACATTACTTTCTAAATTAATACATCTCTCTTTTTATTTTAAGCTAAGTTTCAGAATCTTGCATTCTTGCAAAAGGTATCCTTCCCAAACCCTGGAGGTTCAACTTTAGTATCCCCCAGCACAAGGAATCATGCTAATTCTGGGAGACCCAAAGGGGCAAATGAAACAGCCTCTATCCTCAAGAGATTCACAGACTGGAGAGAGATAGCATATACACCTTTAGGTATACAGAGAATATCTACAAAATATGTAAATACCGCATAAATGGAGAGGTGGGGAAGATAGGACTAGCTTAAGGGCAGAGAGGAAAAGGATATTTTGTATACAGTTTCAGTACCTTCTGTACTTTCATTCTTTACTTAAAAAATGGACTTGTACTGTATTTGATATTTACAACTAGCTCAAATGAAAGATCTGACTGCAGAAGGGCACTGTCTTTGTAACTCATATTCTTATTGGGCACAGTATTTAAATGGCTCTTTGGTTCAGCCATACAATATACCATATCTTCTCAACTAGATCAGAGGTTCCTTGAAAGTAGGAACTAAAGTGTCCATTTCTTTTGTAGTTCCAGAGCAACTAGTATTTTACTGTATACATAGTGATCAGTCATTAATTGTTTATTGACTTAAGTTGAATTCAGTTGGAATAACCCAGTATAAAATGTGATCATGTATTTTCAGCTAGAGTATTTTTTTAATGTTCTGCCAGATATGACTTTTCAGCTTAAAACCTTGACCTTTTACCCTGTGCAAGATGTGCATTCTGTTTCAGTAAGGAGAGAAAGATGTGGGGAACAGGTTTTAAATATTCAGAGCCACTGTGAAGGAAGGCAGAATCTCAGCATGCCAGACTTTTTGAGGAGAAAGCAGAAGACCAACCATTGAGACAGAAAACTAAATTCTTTATTTCAAAACTCTAAGATAGGAAATATTTTATCATCCATGAATATGAATATATGTATATATATAAATATATAAACAGAAATTGTTTTAAAATGCTTGTTCAACAAAATACCATATTATATGGACTGTGTTTCATTGGTACTATAAAATGTTTAATTTTATTTCAAATTTATCCATTCCAAAGCCAAATCTTCCCCATAATTCATTTTAAACTAACATGGAAATAAAAAATGCCTATTATGTGCTAGGAGCCAGAAAAAAGCAAAAAACTAACACTTTATGGCTGCCCTCAGATAACTTACAATCTACCCAGGGAAGGTTCTACAATTATATTAAATGATCTTATGATTCTATTTTTGTATCCCCTATATTATCTAACACCATGCATTTTATATACCAGTCATTTTAGATTTGCTTGATTAGAACCAATAGTTAAAATCAACAATAAACAAGTATGTGATTTGACTTTGTTAAATTCAGAAATTACCATAGTTACAAATTAATTTGTCAATATCCAAAGATTTTGACTTGGAGTAACTTGAGAGATCAAATCTTTTTATCACTCCCTGCTACTTAGGCATCATTCAGACAGACCCATGCTGATAGAGTTTAGAAAACAAATCTGGAAAGCTAGTAATTCTATTTAAAAAAAGCTTTAAATTCTGAAGTAAAGGGCGGATTAAAAGGCTTAGACCAACAGTAGCAGTAACTATAGCAGACAGTGACTGCATTTACAAGCTCTAAAGCCATCTGTTGGTGTGTACTGTCCTAATATATGTGTTAGATGTGATGAGCATGGTACTCCATAATTCTCATCCATATATAGCAATTTTTCCTAGAATCACTAATTTAATTTTGGACCCTTGGGGTTCCAATCCCCACCCAAATCATTTTTATCAACAATATACCAGAAAATATCCTACCTCCTTTTGTAGAGCTCTCCAGTACCACAAAATCCACCCATCTTCAACTAGTCCAACCTTGGGCAACTTTAGTAGTCAGAAAATTTCTCTCCAGTTTGAGTTAAAATCTAAATCTCTAAAACATTCACCTTTTGATCCCAGCTGTGCTCTCTGGGAAAAGGAAGAATGAAATCAATCAATCAACATGCATTTTGGAAGACCTGCACTCAGTAGTGTGACAAAAATTAAAGTCTACACCCTTAAGGCAGATATTCCAGATATTTTTTTTTTCTGGAGAGACAGTATGTTCATATATGAACTAAATCAATAACTCCTATCAATTCCTATGGTTTTTTTCCAATGCTTGTAAAATATAATGAGACAAATATTTACAGTGGGACCCATAGACAAAGTGAGTCAGAAATACCCCCCAATATTTTTCTTGTTTGGTTCATTCATTTCTACCTGCTCTCAAAATAGCAGATCTATGGTTCCTTAGAAAGAAAACTAAGGTATGAATAATACTTTTGAAGAAAGTTCCTACACTTCCTCTACTTACCATGCTTGGGCCCCTATCCAGTGTATTTTCTTTCTACACAACTAGCAACTCAGAAGATAATGGATCTATACACTGTTATATGAAAAATTATAGTACAGAAACATTTAGATAATAATAGTAAAAATAGTAATATAATAAATGCAAGCAGGGTAAAATAAACTCTCTTTATATAAATACATATATATGTTTAAAATTAAAATATATTCATATAAACCCATAACATACTTTTCTACCAATGCATTTAGTAACTGGCAAAAAAGAGAAGAAAGAAAAGAAGAGAGGAGAAGAGGAGTGGGGAGGAAAAGAAAGGAAAAGGAAAGGGAGAAAATGGTTTACCAGTCTCCAAGATGCTGTTTTCTAAAACATTCACCTTGATTTCCAGTTTAACAGCTTATTGCCTAAAGAGTTTGACCTGGTTCTGATGGGGCCAGATTGCCTCTTTTTTATTTAATTTTTATTTTTTTTAGATTACACATTGATACAATTTTTAATAATCATTTTCTGACATTTTACAATTATAAATACTCATTCCCTCCAACACCTCCACCCTCTTCAAAATGTCAGTTAATATGATATAAGTTGTACATGTGTACATATAATATATATTTCCATATTTGTCATATTGTGAAAAAAGATACATATCACTTAGATAAAAGAAAAATTCATGGAGGTAATAAAGTATAGAATGATATGCTTCAATCTACATTTAGACTCTGTCAGTTTCACTACTTCTTTTACTAAATTCTCATAAACCATCTTTTTAAAAAATAAATTCTAGATTTTTTTCAAGAATTACAGCCCATTTCTTATATCTATCATTTAAAGACATAACACTTTTCTGTTATTTTAAAAGCTAAAGTATTTACCTATCTCTAGTCCGACATCTTTTTTCATCTTCAAAAACTTTTTAGAGATCACTAACAAAGAATCATCTGTTATATATATGCCATTTCTTGGGAGATAGATCATTTAGCTCTTGTTACTTGAAGGCATTGCGGTGATCTCTTATTTTCTCTTCACTTGTTGGTTTTTTTTTTTAATTTAAATCCTCAGAATGGCAGAATTGAAAGGGAACTCAGAGGCTCAAACAGAATCTAAAAAGTAATCCCTTCCACAACAATATTGACAATCAATAAGCCATTGAAGACTCCCAGTGAAAGGGATCCCATTATTCTACCTCCATTCTATTTGATCCATATTTCCTGGTCTGAAAACTATTCTGGTGTGAACAACTAAGGTAGGGGGTATTGTGGTCACACACTTGGAAGTGCAGCTGCTGGGGAATTTGAGTTTGACTAATCTCTTGAAATTAGGAGGTATGAGCTAAAATGGGATCTACCATTTCTTTAGCATCAATATGATAACCCTCTGGGGACAAGGCATCTACTAGGGTGCCTAAAGAGGAGTAACTTGACCCAGGTAGGAAATGAATGGCAAAGCTCCCATGCCAAATCATTAGTGAGATCAGCCCCATGATTAGCTCCTTCATTCCTACATTATCAAGAAAACCTGATTTCAAATTTGAGCTCATACACATACTGCCTATATGACCCTGGACAAGCCTTTCACCTCAGTTTGTCTCAGTTTCCTCACCTGTAAAATGGTGATAATAATAGCACCTCCCTCCCATGGTGGTTGTGAAAATCAGTTGTGAAAATCATTGAAAGTTTAGGCACATTTTAAGAGCTATAGCAATGTTAGCTATAATAATGGAAAAAAAAGTGAATTGGTCTATATTTCATTTCCCTTTGTTGTAACTAGTTTACAGCTCATCTTCATGATATTGTAGTCATGGAAGTCACCCTGTCATCTCTTGATCAACTTTCTTCATTTTATACAGGTGAAGAAAACAAGCCCCCAAAAGGTTTAGACTTTAGTCACAGACACAAAGTTAACAAGTCACAAGGGATGATGACCTTAAATCTAGATCTCACCTAATACCAATAGAATTATCACAGCAAGAATGGACCATCACTCTGTAATACAGGATTACAAAGAAGTTGGACAGTATACAGGAGTATTTCTGAGCCACTGTCATTTCAGAAAAAAAAATGTATATGTTTAAATTTTCTTTTATTAGGCTATAGATAAAGGGATAGGAATGGGAAAGAGGCTGGAGAAATGCAAACACAGAAATGTCTTTTGAAGTGAAATACTGAAATACCATCAGTTCCATTGTGGTATGCAGATAGTCTCCCTTTACATTAGATAAATTAAGAATGCAACTAAAACATCAGAGATATTAGTCTTCTCAAAAGAAGTGACATGGAACCCTGATATATATATATATATATATATATATATATATATATATATATATATATATATAACTTGTGGGGAAGTTGTGTGATCTCCTATCCATAGATTTTCAAGTGGGCAAGGCTAAAAAGCCTAACTAAGAAGCTTCCAGGGTTCAATTCCAGTTTTAGAAATTTATTAGCTGTATGACCCTGATCAAATCACTTTATTCTGTTTGCCTCAGTTTCCTTTTCTATAAAATAATCTGGAAAAGGACATGGAAAACCACTCCAGTATCTTTGTCAAGAAAAGCCCAAATGGGGTCCTGAAAAGTCAGACAGGACTGATAAAACTGATCAGTGGAGTTAAGCAGTCTTGAACTTTGGAATCATTTAAACAGACTTGAATCCCTCCTCACATCTAATAGCTGGTGATGCTCACCCACTCACTAGATTTCTGTGCACCTCAGTTTCTTCAGTTATAAAATGTCTGTAACACATTTCACAGGATTACTTAGAGGCTCATGAGAAATAGTATCCAAAAAACACTTGGGAAACCACATAGTACTTTGCAAACTTTATAGTTTTGTATGTATGACAATTGCTTTTGCAATTGTCTTGTTGCCATTGTACAACAAATAAGGTTAAGAAGAACCAATATTCTTTGTATAAAAGGGAATCTGGCTTAGATTTGAGTATGTATTTGTAGTCCCTTCTTCCTCCTGCTGCCCTTATCTGAAAGAAATTGAATAGTTTCACAAAATCAATGAACAGTCCAGTTTTCACTCCAAACTCCTGCATTTTGTAGACTTTCCACATTCCTCAACATCTTATTGAGTGTGTTTTATAATCATGTGCTGCTTTTGGTTTCAGTTCTTTCTTTAATTGAATCTGTCCAGGTCTCCTTTGGCTCTCTTTTTTCTTATTGTAGGCTAACTTGAGCTCTTAGCAGGGTACAGATTTATGGAACATGACTCATGCTCTGTGCTTTGAAAAATTGCTCATTAGAATTAGATGAAGGGATATTTTCCTGAGGATTGAGGTTACACTGAATGTTTTTTAGGTCCTGGGAGACTGTTCTGTTCTGTTCTTTTGTGCTGGGTGCATGTTACAATGAATTTTTTCTGAGTTTTCATCCATAACACAATGATATTCTGTCTGTTACTTTTAAAATGAAAATTAAATATTAGCAATGGATATGCTCCTTTTAGTGCCATTTGAAAAGAATTTCAAAATATAAGCTAGAGTTATCTTCAGATAACAGATAGAACTTTTTAAGAAATATGGTCATATAGCAAAACCACGACTCTTTTGCCTTCAGCTTGACTATTTATATTAGTTTTCAGATGATCACTTCTGTGTAATTAAAAGAATCATGTAGGAGACTCGTGTGATTTCTGAGAGGGGACTAGAACAAGAAGAATGAGTGCAGAAAGAATGAGGAGCTATTTCCCAAGTTAGGAAATGGACAAATATGTGCAATATAATTATATATTTCCTTGATCAAAAATAACGATATAAAATAAAAATGTCAAATGAATGACTTGAGTTTTTATTTGCATTTCTGAGAATGCATAATCTGAAATGAAGGGCTAGTTTCACATAATTTGCCTTACTCATATATAACATTAGTATAAAATTTAAGGTTACAAATATTTTAACATTTCACTTTTTCTAACCCATACTAAACACATTGAGGTTTTTTTGGGAGGGGTATTGAGAGAAAGGAAGGAGGGATAAATGAAGTGAAATACAATGAGGTGCAAAGATCTTGGCTGGAGTGCAAGAGAACCAAATATATGATTATACAGGGAAATCACAAGCAGGATCTGAGGAGACCAAAGTCCAGTAGCTGTGAACTCTCTCACTGCTCCCAAACTTCTCCCCAGGCCTGGCAGTTTGGCCCCCAGAAGTCTCTCTTTCAGAATTCCTAGAGACCCAGGAACCTTCTTTCCCTTGAACTCCAGCCAAGATCATATACTTTTACCTTGAACCTCATTGCATATCACTTTATCCCTCCTTCCTTTCTCTCAGAATCTGCCAAGGAAAGATGAAATTGCAAAATTTTAAAATAATCTCAAAGGAAAATAATGAAGAATTACTGAGCCCTTATTAGAACTTCTAAAACTCTGAAGAAAATTAAATTGTACATTACACATTTCATGTGACTCTCTTCACTGCTTCTTTGGAGGCAGAAATAGTTGACCCTTTTCCCCTACCCTGTGTCCTTTCATACAAACATACCTTTTTTATTCTCTTCATAAATTTAAATGTATTAGAATAGACATAAAATAAATGGAGACCATCATAGATGGGCAGCCAACAGATTTAAAATTAAAAATCCAATTAAAAGGATTAGAGATTCATGTTCTCTTTTAAGGATATAGTTTTAAAACTCCTATATACACAGTTTTCATTTCTTTTACTCCTCTATCTGAAGTCACTGGTTTTCACGATTTAATCAAATTTTCTAAAGTCTATAGAAGGATTAATAATGAAATGTTGAATATCTCATAGCTATGCTCAAGGGCCTCCTTTAAATAGTATACTCCTTAAGATTACAAGTATTTTAACATTCATTTTCTCTAACCTATGCTAAACTCATTTTTTTTAAATGTTCCTAAGAAAGATTTGAAATTGCAAAATTTTAAAATAACCTTAAAAGAAATCAACCACCTTAAGGATGACGCATCAATGAACTGAACATAAAACTAATTAAAATCCATTAAGGAAAACTTTCTTCTCTCACACATTAATTCTCTCAGCTCTTCAGATGCCTGTTTTAACTCATCCTACTGAGGGCTATGCCAAGGAGAGTTGTGGTAAGAGCAAAGTTGTCTCCTCCTAGATTAAATTCTCATCATTAAAATTCGTCTTTGCCATGGCTTCTTATCTAGAATCTCTCAGATTAGGGATTCCTTTTCCTAGTCCTCCCTTCCAGTTTTTGTGGATAACAATTAACCCTGTGTTTGATATTTTTAAAGCTTGGTGTAAGAGTCAGATAGCATTGGGAGCCTGTGAGCATATCTGTATACTGTGTGGTATCAAGTAACCAATAACACTTGATATCACATATCTATAAACTTACCAATGATATTATTACCTTATTTCAGTACTCCTTTATATATCCTTTGCAAACTTTCTTCCTTATGCTTCTTCCCTAACTACCAACTGTCTTGAAATGTATTCTGTTTTGTACTAGTCTTTAATAACATTGCAATGCAGTGTATTTTAATGTATTCACTTAAACTCATTTGAGAATAGTTAACTGCTAACCTGCCCTATTCTCTGAAATCTTGAATTTTAATTCTCATTTAGTGTTTTTTTTTTAATCTTTCTGGTCTCTTTTTATAGGCAGACAGGTAAAATTGTAGATAGAGTGCTAAACTTGAATTCAATAAAATTCATCTTCTTGAGTTGATATCGTGTCTCAGTTCCTTCCAGCCAGTAGTGTGATCCTGGACAAATCACTTAATTAATCACTGTTTGCCTCAGTTCATCATCTGTAAAATGAATTGATGAAGAAAATGCCAAACTACACCAGAATCTTTGCCAAGAAACCCCCAAATGGGATTACAAACAGATACAACTGAAATGATTTAACAAGAACAAGTCTCTTCTTGGTACAAAAGAGATCAATAAAATAAAAGCTGGATATGTCTCCCTTTATGCTATTGAATATCATGATCCTATCCATGATGGTAAATCCAAAGTAATCCATTATTACTCTGCACAAAGGTCCTGTTATTTCTGTTATCTTTCTCTTGACACAATAAAATTTATTACATGTAGGCTAAGATTCAGATTTCTGATCTTGATCAGTTTATTAGCAGAGTATGTGGTCTGTTAACAAAGTGGATGTCTCCCTTGGTTAGATCAATGATCACCAGAAAGGAGGGCAGCTCAATTTTCTAAAATGACAGAGGAAAATCATGAGTGCTGTTAGTGTGTCTTTTGATTGGCCTGGCATTTTCAATTGTGTCCTACTCTTCATTTGTGGTTTTCTTGGCAAAAATGCTGAAGTGGTTGGCATTTCCTCTTCAAGGTCATTTTATAATTGAGGAAACTGAGGCAACAGAATTAGATGACTTTCCCAGATTCAAAGAGTTAGTAAGTATATAAGGCTAGATTTGAACTCAGGTCTTCCTCACTCCAGTCCTGGTGCTATATCCATTCTACCACCTTGCAACTCTTGGCCTGACATTGCATCGTGGAAGTCTCAATTGGTGGTCATATTAAGGAGGAGTTGGGTTAAGAGTGCGCTCAGCTCCTGCCTATTAATTCCTCTTTGGGAGATGGGAGTAATCCTCCAGTGATGTGACTAGTTTTCAGCTACAGGTATAGTCTACAATAAAATTCCAATTAGGTAGTGTTACAAAGGTAGACTATACTAGAGTGGAGAGTCAATTCATAATAGAAGTGAGTCTTGATTGGAGGTAACTCCAAGGCAAAAGTTTGGCCTTTAGGCATGTTTCTCCTAAATGTAGGTGAAGTGTAGAGTTACAAGGATAAGGAGTTTGCACTTACACTGCAATGGGAGACTATTGAATCCAAGCCAGCTTGATTAAGTCTTAAAAACAGAACTAAACTCAGTTTTCAATTTTCCATTCTTATTCTTAGAATATCTAAGAATGGGGTTTTTTTGTGTTTTTTTGCCCTAGACTTCCTAACCACCCTTGGTTCATTCTCATTTGTATTGTTCTTTACATTATCATGGGCCCATGTTACTCTTTAAGCCATACTTCTCTGAATATCTAATTTGGTGAATGGGTTATCTATATAATTATATTAATCTCTTTTCCTTTTTAAAATTTTTTTATCATATTTATTGAGTTTTATGTCCTCTTACCCTTACCTCTCTTTTAAAACAACTTTGGGTAACACCCACAGGGACATAGGCGATCCTCCAAGCAAGGCTTCAACCTTTGGACTTCCAAACAGATTTAAGATGCCCAGTGGGTCTACTTCTAATCAAAATCACAGCTCATGAGCTCCCTCTAATGTGATGGGGTTTTTTTGTGAGGATGGAGTAAAGCAGCTAAAGACCTTTAATACTATAGTATAAAAAAAGAAATAATAAAATATTTCCCCCATAAATATAGGTTATAGTCCTCCATAAATGACTACATCATCATCAGTGGTAAAAAAGACATATACATGGAACATATGTAGAACGACACACATTTGGGGAACAATGTGGCCAGGTCACACACATGTATAGAGTCGTGCCTATATTTCTCCCAAGGATCACATGCTGAGTACATCTGATAGCTCAGTGGTATATGCCCACTAATATCCCCTCCTCTTCCAGAGCTTGCTAGTCTTACACACCATGTGATTTCTTAGCTGGGTATCACTTTTTACTGATCTCTCAGTATAGCTAATTGATAGTGCTCCCTAAGGAGGGGATTCATTGTGATAAAAGCTTTAAGTAATGCATTTCCTCTCCAAAATGAGATTCCTTGCCCTAAATATAAACTTCTTTTGAGCAGTATTAGCTTGCTAGTGCCTTCAGATTTAAATGTATTCTTTCAATACTCCTTTCTAATGACTAAGCAAAGGGACACTTTTATTTAGTGGTAGATATTCCTTTTGTTTTCTGCTAAATATCTGATTTCTAAACAGACATCCAGGAGATACTGGTCATCTGTCAGGCAAGATGGTAGATGAAACATTTCTGCAATTCCTTAAAAAAACAAAACAAAAATGAATGATAGATCCTGAGACCATAGTCCCTTCTTTCCCCAATCCCAATTGAGAGCAATAGCCCCCTACCTCGCCCTGGCACCTACAAGAACTCTAGAACAAAACAAGTAGTTCCACTTCATAGGACTCTGTTACTTCCAGTACTGTGACCTGACAAATACATGATGGATTGATGTTCTAGATTTATACTGTCTATACCATACTAAGGACTACACAAACCTGGGAACCCCCAAAGTGAACCTGCTGAGGGCTAGCCAATCATCTAGACACAAGTATGCCAACTTTGCCCAATAGAGACAATCCAGATTACCTCATCTCAGACCACCACCCTATAAAAGATTGCCCCCTTCTCCATTCAGGTGGAGACCCCCAGCCATCTTCAGGTTTGTAGGCTCAACCCCCTGCTCTCCCTGCCTCCTCCTGCCACCTTCCTTTGCCAAAATAAAGCTTTGCTAACATTACTCAACTCTCCATTTCATTTGCCTCGGGTCAGACCCCCATCAGCCAGGTCTGACAATGAATTATGTACAAGAGATATTATAATTGTAGCTGAATTCATAGGATAAGAAAGCTCCCTTAAACTCTTAACTCTTAAGGCTCTCTCTTATTAGAACTCCCTGACTAATTTCCATGTTCCTATAAGGTGCCCAAACTAACATACTAGTTTATGCTTTGGGGTCCTCCCAAGAGCAAACAAACAAATAAAGAAAAATGACCAGATCACTCTTCCTCTCTATCCTTTACAAGAGTACAGTGGAGCAGTTAAAATTAGTTTTCTCTGCTAGAAGTATTATATTTTTATGAGGTTTATTAAGATTAAAAATATAAAGAAAATACAAAATAAGAAAGCACGTGCCTAGGAGGACCGAATGGCCCATTCACTTATACTACATCATGAGAGACATGTGTCCCTAGAAGCGCAAGCAGAAGAGAGAGCCAGTAGGCTTTACAGCCAGTTTAAATAGAAATTTTGATCTCACCCAGGCAGGGATCTCAGTGAGAAAAGAGAGCATCTTGGGAACTAGAGCAAGGACTTCTGGGGATTGAAGTCTGGGGTTCAAATCTCTATTTTTACAACAGCAAATAACAGATATTGACCCTGTCCAGCTATGTGAGGAGAAGAGTGGTAGCAGTATGGGAGAATCAGGCTTCCTTCTGCATATGGCAATTGCTTGATGGAGGATTCCCAAGGCAGCAGAAACTATTCCAAGAACAACCTACCTGTCCTTTCCATACTCTAATGCAAATGGTAGACATTGATTCAGCACAGCCAGAGAGAGAAAGAATGAAAGGTAAGGATGGAACTGGGACAGGGAACCAGCATTGGAGACTGCACCAAGTTTAAAAGAAAAGGACTGAAATCTAGATGGGGTGAGCCCTTTTTACTTTTAATCCACTTGTGGAATGGACGGAAACAATTGTTGTTGAGCTATGCCACACTGCCTCCATTTGGGATTTTCCTGGCAAACATACTGGTATGGTTTGTCATTTACTTCTTCAGTTCATTTTACAGGTTAGGAAACTGCACAAAATAGGATTCCGTGACTTCCCCAGAGTTTGAGGCCAGATTTAAACTCAGGAAGATGAGTCTTCCTGAGTCCAGACCCTTCCCTATATCCACTGTACTGCCCAGCTGCCCATGGATGAAAGTAGTGAAAAATAAATTCCTCCATATGGTATGATGCTGAACCAGTGTTACAACTCCAGGGAAATAACCAGTATCAAAGTGGGAGGAGTACAAAAGTAAATCCTTGGGAATGTGAAGACAAAGAGCTAAATGTTTCAAAAGGAAGAAATTTCAATTACACAATTTATAGCACAAGCAGATAAATGAGCAAAGCCTGCTAAAAGTAGAAGGATGAGTACTTAAACACAAAACAGAATGCAAACTGAGCTAAAAAAAAATAGTAGGTAAAAAAAATAGAAGCTGTATCAATGCCTGATGAAACAGAAACCAGTACAACCCTAACAGCATGGAAAAAGATACTCCAGAATGATTTAAAAGTTTAATACTAAACATTAAAGAATAAGTTTAAAGAGAACAAATGTCATAAGACCTGAATAACATAGTAGAAATAATTAGCAGAGCAGAAAAATTTGGACCTTTAGGTCATTTCTCCAAAGTAGCAATTGAGAGAAAAATATGTTTAGTGTACAAAAATGTTGAAGTGAAGGACAATCTAAAAGAAGAGAAGTAACAGACACCAAAACTAAAAGAACATATGATTTCTGTACATGAAAAGCCATTAATATCAAACGTAGCTACAGAGACAAATAAAGATCATCTTTCAGCATAACATGAGAAATGAAAAAAAAACCTGAACATCAGATTGCAAGAAAAAATTAGAAAAAAACTGCTCAGAATTTCTAAATACAGAAGACAAAGCACTAGTTATAATAATCCACAGACTGCCACAGGAAGAAAATCCTGTATGTCAAGCTCAGATAGGAGTTACATTGAACAGTTTCATTAACAGGTAGCAAGTTCTTTGACCACTGAAAGACCTTCAACTATGAGGAAAAGGAAGTTCAATTAATACAAAACTATTCTGAAACTATTTTGTACCCATTACAAACTGTGGAAGCGAATGAAACAAAGAAATTTAAGATAAAATCTAAAATGAGAAAATTGAGAAAAGAAGAATGTTCAATAAAAGAGGCATGTGAGGCAAACTTCAAAAAGAAAACAGAATATTCAAAGTAAATAAATAGAAAAATGTAAATTAATTTAATTACTAAGGAAATAATAACGAAGTAAAATATCTCATTCCTAGAATGAATTTCAAAAAAAAAAAAGAAAGGTCAAGGCTGACCTATTAGACTTAAAAACATTCAGGGAATTCCATTTCTTTAGCTGAAGTTACTTGTTTTTAACACAATTTTATATTAAATTTGCAGTATTTTGACCCATTTCTTCATTTGTCTTCAAACCACAGTTTTATCCTATTGAATATTTGTTATGTATTCGACAAACCATTTTTTTCCAGCTCCAGTTTTGACTAAAGAATATAGAAGTTTCAACAGGGTTTAAAGCAATTCCCAAACTGTTAAAGCATGCTTTTCTTCATCCACTGGGAAAAATATATCTATACCTATATCTATATATGTGTCTAAATATGATATGTTGGCTTAGATCAAATTTTTGGGTTTTTTGGAATTCAGGAAGAATTCCACATCTCATTAAATAAATAAATATATTTATCCATTAATATCTCAATTGGAACAAGACTTTATGTCCATTAGAAGTAAAAAAAAAAAATTCAGGGAGCAGTTCTCCAATATATTTATGTTGTCTTGGCAATGGCAATTTTTTATATCAATAATTAGCATTTGTATTTTTCTGTTCTTTACTTTGTTTTTCCAAATTTAAGTAGTATGTGTTATGCTTTAGAGGAATATACATATATGTATATTCCTCTAGCTTCTAGGTCTCTGACTACTTAGAACTAATTTGGCTATTTCATACCTTAGTTTCTCTCCTCAGTTCTTGTTGTAGTTTTTGAGTTCTTACCATTCTTTCCTCAGGGCTTGAGTGGATGAAAAGATCAGAGATTTACAACTGAAAGAGATCTTTCTTAAAAGCCCTTTGAGTTTAACTCTTATTTTACAGATGAGGAAACAGAACTGAAAGAAATTGTGATAAAACAATGGTTAAGTATCATGTCCAGGGTCATAGAGATATTATCTATCAGATGTAGGATTTAAACACAAGTCCCTAGATTCCAAATCTACTGTTCTAATTACTACTCTGCACTGTATCTATGACTAACCCTATTTGGTTGCTAACTGAATGAGACAAAAAAAATGTTTAACTTCCCCAGGACTAAAACCATCTTCTGCAATGCCACTATAATGTTCTTTGAAGTATATTCTTATGAACTGCAAGTTTTCCCACATTTTTTTGTAATATTCATTCTTAAAAGCCACAAATTAGTGCTCTACATCTCTTATAATCAGAGAGATGCAAATCAAAACAACTCTGAGGTATCATCTCACACCTAGCAGATTGGCTAACATGACAGCCTTGCAAAGTAATGAATGCTGGAGGGGATGTGGCAAAGTGGGGACATTAATTCATTGCTGGTGGAGTTGTGAATTGATCCAACCATTCTGGAGGGCAATTTGGAACTATGTCCAAAGGGCGATAAAAGACTGTCTGCCCTTTGATCCAGCCATAGCACTGCTGGGCTTGTACCCCAAAGAGATAATGGACAAAAAGACTTGTACAAAAATATTCATAGCTGTGCTCTTTGTGGTGGCCAAAAATTGGAAAATGAGGGAATGCCCCTCAATTGGGGAATGGCTGAACAAATTGTGGTATATGTTGGTGATGGAATACTATTGTGCTAAAAGGAATAATAAAGTGGAGAAGTTCCATGGAGACTGGAACAACCTCCAGGAAGTAATGCAGAGCGAGAGGAGCAGAATCAGGAAAACATTATACACAGAGACTGATACATTGTGGTACAATCGAAGGTGATGGACTTCTCCATTAGTATCAATGCAATCCCTGAACAATCTGCAGGGATCTAAAAAAAAATACTACCCACAAGCAGAGGATAAACTGTGGGAGTAAAAACACCGCTGAAAAGCAACTGCTTGACTACAGGGTTGGAGGAGATAAGACTGAGGAGAGACTCTAAATGAACACTCTAATGCAAACTCCAACAACAGGGAAATGGGTTCGAGTCAAGAACACATGTGATAACCAGTGGAATCATGCGTCGGCTATGGGAGAGGGAAAGGCGGGGGGGGGGGGGGGGGGGGGGGAGGGGAGGGAAGGAAAAGAAAACGATCTTTGTTTCCAGTGAATAATGTATGAAAACGACCAAATAAAATAATATTAAAATTGAGGGGAAAAAAAAGCCACAAATTTTTAAAAAATAGCAAATGAGATTAATAAAGCCTGTGCATGACATGAAATCCAGCACTCAATCAGCAAGAAATAAACCAAGTTGGGAAATTAACTTACTCCAGTTTCATCAGTTGATGGTGAGACTTCTGAATTAATAATGTCAATAGTACATATACTGTTCTATATACTATAGGTATAGGCATATATATATATATATATATATATATAGAGAGAGAGAGAGAGAGAGAGAGAGAGAGAGAGAGAGAGAGAGAGAGAGAGAGAATATATACTATTACATTTCTACTATCAGTAGAAGTATAAGATTTGGACTCAATTTAATAACAATCAAATCTTCCTTTTTAAAATTCATTTATAACTTAATGAGGTGAGAACAAGTTTCAAAAACACTGGTTTAGTCCTTTATTGATGTGGTAACAAGAAAATTGTTCAAAGTTTCTAAGAAAATTTGGACAGGCAGTTAAGTGTCACAGTTCAGAGAGAATTGAATCTGGAGTCAAATTGAATTCAAATCTCTGAATTCAAATCTCACTGCAGACACTTAACTCTGTGATCTGTGATATGAGATCTCTAATATACTATAAAAAATTTCTGTTTTTGGCTTTCCTACTAAACTTGGCAACATTTGTTTTGTTTGTATAACTTTTCAATTTAATGTACTTAGAATTTCCATTTTACATTTCACTATGCTCTTTATCTCTTAATTACTCATAAATTCCTCTTCTGTCCATAAGTGTTTTACAATTATTTGTTAAGTGTCAATTCTGTTCCACTGATCTACCTTTCTACTTCTTAGCTGGTACCAAATAGTTTTGATAGTTACTATTTTACATATATTTTGAAATCTGGTGCTGTCAAACATCTATCTTTTCATTTTTTTTTCATTATTTCCTTGGCAATTTTTGGTCTTTTGTTCTCACAAATGAATTTTGTTATTATTTTTTCTAATCTAGTAAGAGGTTTATTTGGTAACTTCATTGGGATGGCATTGAATTAGTAGATTAGTTTAGTTTGGATTGCCATTGAATTTGTGTTGGCCCTGCTCATCCATGATCAATTAGTATTACCACAGTTATTTAGATATTTGTGTAAAAATATTTTTTATTTTTTGTATAGTTTCTGGGTTTGTTTTATCAGGTATACTCCCAAGTATTTTATTTTTATCTGATATTATTTTAAACCAAGTTTTTCTTTCTATCTCCTCCAATAGGCTTCTGTTAGTATATGGCTACCTCTTTTAAAACTGAGGTTAGCCTCAAGAATGGTTCTTTAATTTATACTACTGACTCCATTGTATCACCAGACAATATATATTACAATAAATGTTTACCCAGATGTTTCTGATAATCTGAATATTGCTTCAAGCATAAAAAGTGCACTATATAGGGATATCCATACAAATTAAGACAGAGAACCAAACTTGGCTAAAATTAAAATAATTATCATAAATAGGGAATCCTAGATTTTTGTCTAAAAATAATTTCTTAAGTAGTAGAGATATTAATGAATTGAACCTGAAGAGACATATTTTTGTAATCTCTCAAGAGATTATTATAATAATGTTACAGAAGCATAGATGCATGAACATTATTGTTAGAAAATAAAGCATACAAAATTATTATTTTTCCAAATAATTTTACCATTATATGTATAATTTTGTGTATATATATATATATGTGTGTGTGTATATGCATATATGTGTTTGTATATACTAGTATGGATATGTATATATATATATATAAGTGTGTGTGTGTGTGTATAATATGGAGAAATGGAGAGAGGAAGAGGAAGAGGATGAGGAACATTAAGGATAGGCTGATGGAGGTTAGAGAGAGAGGGAATGGGAATTTAGGGGAAAAAAAACTTGATCTATGACTTTATCTTCACACAAACTTCTTTGGCATGGCATCTCTTCTGGACCCATCATCTTTGGAGTGATTTTCCCAGGGTCAAATATCCAGATATATGTATGTATATATACAAAAATACCTTTATAAATATAGTGATTAGAGAGCTAGACTTGAAACCAATTCTGATGTGTGTAGTTCATGCATTGCCCAGCCCCCCATGCCCCCCATTATAAAAGTTCTTACTTGGGCACCCCTTTGATATAAGAGAATTTTCCCCATTCTACCCTCTTTTCTTCCACACTACATCCTTTCTCACTTCATTTTTTTTTGAGATCATCTCAACATAATTGACTCACATTTGTGCCCTCTTTCTATTTGTTCCTTTTAAGTCACCTAATAATGACACATTTATTACGAATCACATGTGTCTTCTCATATAAGAATGTGTACAGTTTAATTTTATTGAATTCTTTTAATTATTCTTTTATGTTCACTTTTTTGTGCTTTTCTTCAGGCTTGTGTTTGAATGTCAAATTTTCTACTCATTTTTGGTATTTTCCCAAGGATTGCTTGGAAGTCATTAAATATCTGGTTTCTCCCTTCAAGAATTATACTTAGTTTTCCTGGATGGATTAGCTTTGGCTATAATGCTAGCTCCTTTACCTTCCTGGAATAAATATTATTGTTCTAAAGGGAAGCAACTTCATATTGTATCTTTCCAGTTGCCATATTTTCATCTTCATATTTTTGGTGTTCTTCACATTGGTTAAATAAGACCTTAAGATATAGAAACCAGAATGGTTTTGGTTGATCATGATCCTATAGCAAGGGTTAGAAGAAAGTAGAGTTGGAGGAAGCCAAATCTTTTAGAATGTATCATCAAAAGGGGAAAGGAATATACCTCTTCATTCTAGTGTTTTCCTTCACTTTCCTATTTATCCTGTACATAGCATCTTTGTAAATGTTTATTACTTCCATCATTATATTATAAACAACTTAAGTACAAGTAGGTACTTAATAGGTTTTTGTTGACTGATTGATTTATGAATGACCTATTCTGTGCCAAGTACTTTGTTAAGCACTCTAAAGATATTATTTCATTTGTTACTCACCACAGTCTTCTGACATAGGTACAATTGTGAAGAGCTTAACTAACATTTATTTAATTTCATTTCTTTAGATATCATTTGTATAAAATAAATTTATCTTATATGTAACTAAATGCTAGAAAGTCTAGTCCCAGTTGTTAATAAAAACTATGATAGATAAGATATATGAGTTCCTGTTGTAAAACTTCTTATGTTAAGTGCACATCTTTATTATCTCCTGACAGAATAAAGATAACAAAAGTAATCATGGAGTCAGTTTTAAAAGTAAGACTAGTGGGGGCAGCTAAGTAGCTCAGTGGATTGAGAGCCAGGCCTAGAGACGGGGTTCAAATCTTGCCTCAGACACTTCCCAGCTGTGTGGCCCTGGGCAAGTCACTTGACCCCCATTGCCTAGCCCTTACCACTCTTCTGCCTTGGAGCCAATACACAGTATTGACTCCAAGATGGAAGGTAAGGGTTTAAAAAAAAAAAGTAAGACTAGTTTTGCTTTTCTAGAAATGTTAGTCAATAATATGGTCCTCAGATTTTATGACTCAAAGAGACAACTTTGTGTATCATTATGTTTTTTTCTTGTGAGTTATCATTTGTGATAATATCATTAAGTCTAAATAATATAATAATAAAATGTCTAAAATAGTAGTGTCAGAATCAATAAAGTGTCTGGACATTGTACTAGAATTTATTAACTATAGCTAAAATACTCTGAATATGTAGATTTTGTTTATCAATGATTTTTATTAACTTTCAAAGGCATATCAAAACATCTGTGAACATCCAGAAGATGTCTTTCATCACAGACCAACTCTATTTACCCACAAATAAAGTCAGGTTTTCAGCTCAGAATTATGACTCAGATTTCTTTTTTTTTTCTTACAAGTGGAAGAAAATATTTTAGAAACTCTGATTAAAACATCCTTCATTAAAAACTGCACAAATGTCACTGTCTTTTTGCTTTCCCAATTCCTCTTGGAAGTTTGCTATCAAATAGCTAAAAAGGAACAATATTTTTAAATCATTTTTCTCCATTCAGAAAATAATTTTAAAAATAATGAAAGGGAAGGGAAAACTGTTGACTTGGGAATGTGTCCAGGGGAAACCATAGTATACATGTAGAATAGAACTGAAATATATTTAAATCATATGTTTGTGACGGAGCATGGAATTTCATCCTTAAAGAAGGTGACCTTCAGAATCAAAGCATGAAGCATTAGTGCACCTATTTGCCAGTTAGTAAAAAAGTTTTGAGACAATTGCCTAATCTCTGGACCAGGATGCAACTCTCTGCTCAGCCAAAACACCCTTGGGTTTTACTTTGGGTACTCTTTGGCACTTGTTCTTAGAAGAAGAATAAGTTGAATGGAGAGATTTCAGCTCACCAAACGACTCTGTTCTCTGCTTCTAATAATATGCAATCTGTACTTCAACTTTAGTTATCCTTACACCAACCAAAAATCTAAGATTGTTCCTCTTTGTCCCTTTGCTTCATGTAAATCTTTATTCACTCTCTTACCAAGATTTTATTCATTTTCTCTTTCATCTGTGTTAGGTGCTGTGTAGTTTCGTAGTTAATGTTCATAGAATATTTGAAAGATGAGGGTTTTGTTTGCTCTAAGGATGAGATTTCAGGTCCCCAGCTATGGGGAACCACCAGTCAAAATGTCCAGGGTCTGGAGATAGAACGAACGTCTTGTGTGAGGAATAGCCAGGATGTCAGTATCACTGGATTGCAGGGAAGATAGTACAGGTACATGGGGGGGGGGGGGCATATAAGATGTTAAAATATAAAATATTAGAAAGGTAGGGATATGCCTGATTTTAAAGGGCTCTGAATGCCAAACAGAAAATTGTATATTTGATCCTGAAAATCACATTACGTCATTGGAGTTTGATTGAGTTTGGGTGAGGAGCATTAGGGAGAGGGAGAAGTGACAAGGTCAGTTTGTACTCCAAGATGATTACTTTGATAGCTGAATAGAGAACAGACTGGAGTGAGGAGAGACTTAAGGCAGAGAGAACAACCAGCAGCTAAGAGCAGTGGGAATGTCAAAGGACAGAAGGGAGTATATATATACAAAAGGGGCTTTACAAAGGTAAAATCAACAGCAAATTACCTGGATTTCTTTTCCCTGTCCTCTCTGCTGTTATGGTATTTATTAAAATATTCTAAATCCATCAGTTAAATTCTCCACTTCTTAAATCTCATGATACGATACAGAATTCAAAAAACAAAATTTCAAAAGTTCAGAGACAGTTATTCTATTTTCAAATTATGGAAGACTAAAGAGAATTATATGCCCTTTAATGTCTATTTGGCCACCAAAATTTCATCTTAAAAGAAATGTTCTGGCAGAATATCTAATTTATTTCAAACCTTTTTTTGGATCACTAAGATATTAATGAGTCTATATACAGTTCAGATCCAAATATAATTCTGCTTGATTTATTTATTCTTCTTAATGCAAGTAACTTAGTATATTCAACACTACACTTTGGTGCATCCTTTGGCTTAAAAAAGACTTTTATGTTCCTTTCACCTGAAATGAATACTGCCAAGGGTCAGTGCTCTGGAGCAAGCTTCCAATAATATGATGTTTGTGAGGCAACAGCAGATGAAGATTTTGCCCTCAGGAAAGAGTTTTTATTTTTTCAAGCTCTCAAGAGCTGATATAAACTAGAAACTTAAATTTTTTTTTTAACAGAAAAGGCCCCCAACTTAAACAAATATTCTAAAACTCCATTAGAAACATTCTGACACTGTCCTTTCATGATAAATGTGTCTATTAGGGATTTGTACACACTTGAGTTACAGCTTGGATAGACCCCTTTCACTTCCATCATGCATCAGTTATTTTTTTAAATCTCCATCTGTTTCTGTATTTGAGACCATATTTATTTATTTGTTCAGAAAGGACACTGTGCATAGCAATGGGTCTGATTGTGTGTTGAAAATATTCCTTGGAGATGAATAGCTTACAAAATTTGTGTTGGATTCAAATGAATTGAGAATCTTGGGGCACAGGAGTGGCCATCTGCCTAAGTGCTGTATTACCTAGAAATGTGAAGCATTTATAATTTTTGAAAGTTTGTCAACTTTAAACCATTAGTTTCCTTTGCACGTAAGCTGAGGAAATGTGTGATGTGGTTCTGATGTATATTATTTCTATGGTCTTTGACGAAGTTACTCTCTCTGTTTCTTCATTTATAAAACCAGAGCGTTGAGCTAGATGATACTTAAGATCCCTTCTAGATCTAAAACCTATGATTCTATCTAAAAACCTCCTGTGATCTTCACTCCTCTGCTCCTGCTCTGGTCAGAAGCAAGATATCCATACTTATCTGTGACTCATTGTCTGATGACAGCTTCCCCCTTGCACATACATCTGTGTCCAGGGCAACTCACACAAGTAGTATAACCACAGTGGGAGGTTTCATCTCTGTGACTCTCTTCCATTAGGGACATTGCCATTACCTTCCTAACCCTTTTGATTTTAACTTCTTTGACAAAATGCCTTAGGCCTGCTTCCTCCAGACTACCTCAACCTATTCCATGGTTTTCAAGCCTTCTATTTGTTTTCTGATCAGCTGGAGTACAAAGGACCAGAGTCCAATAATAACTCTTTGATTTCTAGTTACAGCCCTTTTATGTCTTGACCTCTGGAAGTCAAAAGATCCTTGGGACTTAGCCAGTGTCTCTCCAGGGCAGATGACTGCCTAGCAGGGCTGCTACTGTTTCTGAGCTTATTCAGTTCTGTTCAGTCACCAGTTAGACTTTAATTTGACAGTCTAAGTATAGAATTTTTATTCTTGTTTTCTTGATGAAAACATAGGGGCTACTAGAGATGATTCAATCTTAGAACTCCCAGGTCCAGAAGTAGAAATTTAGCTTTGTAGGTCAGCTTTTGCTTCATTAATCTATGTCCAGTTGCATCATGCTTAAATGAGCAAACAATAAAATATACCAAAGAGAAAATCTCCCTGGATTCTGTTTTTTTTTTCTACTTTGCTGAACTCTCCCAAAATCCAATTTTTCAACAAACTGCAATGACTTATCGACTCTAATCTTTGAGCCCAGTGTCTCCCATCCTTGATGCTACCTCCTAGACTGGCAGAAAGTTTGAGGGCCAAGATTTTCTGCCTTAGTTCTTGTCTGGTTGTAGTCTTTATTGCTGATATTTTGACAGATCTTAACAATATTCTTGACTCCCCAGTATGCTCCCCTTCGAATAGGTGATTAATGTGTATATCATGGAGATATAAAACAAAGTATGTGGGAGTTTGGAAGAGAATGAGGTCATTACTGCTCAGAGTGATCAAGGAAGGCCTCCTGAAAAAGTCAGATTTTGAATTATACCTTAATGTATGGGGGATAATTCAGCAGGAAAATAATCAGAGAAAAAAATAAAAGGGCCATTCTTATAGAACTGGTAGGGATCTTATTCTAAAAAAAAGAAAAGTACCATAAGGAGACAATATAGAAACCGGAAAGACAATGAATATTTGGGTGAGAATATAGTGTAGTTTGAATTCCTGTCTGGAGTATAGAATATTGGAAGGGGAATGATGGAAGATATCTGTGTTAGGCTTGATTAGAGGTAAAGTGGGAAGTATCTCAAATTTCAAGAAAAGGAATTTGAACTTAATTTAGTAGACAATAGGGAGCCATGGAAGGTATGTGCATATTTGTGTCTATGTGTATGTGTTTCTATTTTAGCAGAAGAATGGGATGATCACCCCATTTGTAAGAAAGATAATTCTGGCAGCACAAGGAAGGGTAGGAAGAATCAGGTAGAAGTAGAGATTGGAAGACACTTTAGGCATAAACTGCAGTAATTTAGATAAGGGCTTCTGTACTAAGTTGGTAGCAATGGAAATACCAATGAGGGGGCAGATACAAAAGATATGTTTAGATAAAATTTTCCAGCCTTGGTAATTGATTGGTTATAAAAAGTAAAGGAAGAGTAAATTATGACTGCTAAGCTCACAAACATTAGAGACTGTGTAGGTAGTGATGGCACCATCATATGAATAAGATTGATAGAGGAAGAGAATACAGGAAGATGATAATATAGGAGTTGCAATATCATCAGCGATAAAGAGGAATGTGGGTAAAAAAAGCCTGTGCATTGGAGATAGCCATTTCCTTTGGCTGGAATATAATGAAAAAGGCTACCTATTTCTTAACATAGCTCTAAAAGGGTATATTAGTACAACCAAGTAAGCTATTATTTACTGCCTCCTTATGTGTCACTGGGGAAACAAAAGCAAATGTTTTTGCCTTTATTTCTGCCCTTTCGGAGTTTTAACATTTCCTGGGGTGATGTCATATAAACAATCATAAAAAAATGAGATATATACAGGATATATGAGATATCTCCTCAAAGGAAAGACACCAATATTAAAGGGAACCAAGAAAGAATTCTTGCCTATTCACAGAAATACATTTAGAAGGAAGGATGCAGTTGCAAGAATGTCCAGTCAACCAGCAGGGTCTATGGTACCTAAGTCCTCTCTAATACTCCTCATTAAGAACAGAGATATTGAATGTATCATGGAAGCCAGACCAATCCTGCTTGGGTCTAGGAAAGCCGAGCATTTTGACAGCAAAGGGGATTGAAATTCAGATAGTCATATACTGAGAAGAAATCTTCCATCATTGTTGAACCTAGAATTTTCATTCATCTCCATTGCTATGTGAGGAAATAATTTTAATTGCTTATGGTGTCCAACTTGAAGGTTGGTATCTCAGATGATTTGTCAAGTGTCTATGTTGTTGGTGGTTGTCTCTCGAACCGAGGATGACGATTGTTTTTGTGTGTTTTTATGCACAAAGACACCTGTGCATGAAGATTTAAGTGGAAAAGTCGATGCACAGAGACAGTCCCACTCTCTGGCGTTGGAAGCCTGGGTCCAGTGGCACGAAAAGTCGTTACACCTGGAGACTTCCTCAGCTGCATTGGATGGCTGTGTTGTCTTTTGTGCTCCAACACACCCTAAGCACTCCACAGTGCTTTGCTGCGTCGCCCTCTCAGCCGTTGAACCTTCTTGTTGGTTTCTTCCGCCTGTTCCGCCAAAGCAGTCTTCACATGCTGGGTGAGCAAAGCTCTAGTTCACCAGGGATCGACATCGACCCGATGGCTACCCTCACAAGGTTTAGCCAGCCTGTCGAAGCTGTTGCCCGGGGTGTGGCCGCTGCCGTATGCTAGCAGCTACTGGGAGCCACAAGTGAGAGCTGGGTATCAGGTGAGGGTCAGTGGCTGGAGAGCTGCCCTAGAAGGGCAAGACATGCCCTCCATACCAGAGATATTACCCCTCCCTGAGCACCCCATTCACCCCATATATTGGTAGGAATAAAACGCCCAGTCTTCAAATTATGTTTGTCTTTTTTAAAGTTGTGGAAGTAACCCAAACTTGGCCCACGTTTTCAATTCAACTAATGTTTATTAAGTATCTGCTTCATGCAAGGTCCTGGGAATATAAAATGAAAAATAAAAATTTCTACCCTCAAGGAGCTTACATTTTACTGAAATTTATATTTAATAAAAGTATAAAAGCATCAAGGATATTGTGGTATAGTGGGAAAAGTCTATGTACTGTTAGTCTTCAAAGTAGAGAAGAACATGGCCCACTCATTGAGTTACCCAGGGACTCTAGTTTGTAACACTAACCTGACTGATATAAATATATATGGGTATATATATTCATATATGTATCATACATGGATACATATACACATGTGCATATATGTGTATAGGTATATATACATATGTGTGTATATATGCCCATATATAACATTTATATAGTACCTGTTATGTACCAGGCACTATGCTAAGCACTTTAGAAACATTTTGTTTTATTTTTTTAATATTATTTGATGTATTTAGAGAGACGGAGACAGAGGACAGAGACAGAGGGAGAGGGAGAATAGAGAGGGAGAAAGAGGGAGAGATATAGAATTATTCAATAAAAATGAAAATTTCCTGGAAATCCTTGTGATGGACATAACCAGAATGTAACATTTAATCATTGATAATTTAAAGAAAATAGGTAGCATAGATTTGTTATTGAGGATGCATAACTAAAAGTTGGTTAGTAATATATTAAGGATGAAAGAAAACACATGCCCAACCCAAGTGATGCTTTTATACACACAATATACTAAAACAAGAGTTATTTCAATAAAATCAAACCTTTGTACCAATGCACTTAACCCAAACCACTTTCCTGAAACCTAATCTTAGTTTAGGAATTAGCCAAGATAAATTAGATTAAGAATAAGGATATAGGGGGGAGGAAAAGAAAATGATCTATGTCTTTAACGAATAATGCTTGGAAATGACCAAATAAAATATATTTAAAAAAAAAAAAAAAAAAAAGAATAAGGATATAGGTAAGGGTTAAGAGATTTTTTTTGGGGGGGAAGGGAATAGAGGGGATAGCATATAGATAGAACATTAGAGATAATAAATGTAAGGCAAGTAATACATTCAAAGCAACATGAATTGTCAAGTTGACAAATTTGCAAAAAACCAAATGGGGGAATTATAAGAGAGGAAAGCAGATTCATCACACTGGAAGACCAACATAAGTGGGGGGGAAGGGTAGGAAGGACAGAGAATTCTGGAGAAGGAACAGAAGAAGTGAGAAGATCCAAGCAGTTAACTCACTTCTCTTTGGGGAGCCCTCTAGAGAGGTTGGGCTGAGAGAACCTCTGAGTCTTGATCATCCTTCTGTGAATCCAGACCCCCTGAATCCAGTGGAAGAAAACAGGAGTGGATAGGACTAGGTCTTAAAGCTATCCACGCCAGTAAGATTTCCTCTCTGTCCCTCTAAAGCAGTCCTTGAACTTCATATGATAACTAGAACAGTTGGAAGTCAGGACAGCTCTCACAATTGACCCCAGAGGGTCAGGCAGACAAAGCCTGACCCTGCAGGATTGGGGAGATGAGGTTCAATTGTTAATCTTTAGGGACTTCCTATTTCCCACTTTCCCATTACCTTATCCCACAATCTCACTTACCCTACTTTTTGTGTGTTCCTCAAGAATAAATAGCTATTTCTATAGATCAAGTGCCTGCTCATAATATTTAGGGAGAGGGACCTGAAGCTTTGGGGAGGAGAACTATATTTCCTCCCCAAGGAAGAAGAAGCAGTTCAGTTCTGGATTTTACTTCAATCCAGTCTCTGAAGAAATTAGTCTGTGAAGACAGCCTGTGTGGGTTTTACTAGGGAAAGAGAGAGGAGAAACAATCTACTTCCTCTCTCTACCTTTTAGCTCCATTCCATCTCTACAAAACTCTAGTCCTGAATTAAGTGCTAGGGGATTCCATTTCTCCCCCTCCATTACAGAAGATATGGAAAACTTATGTAAAAACATGGATCAGAACTGCAAAAAGACAAGGGTTACTGGCATGGGAATATGTTTCCATAAGAGTAAAGACTTTTTTTAAATTTTCTTTTTATCTACCATGTTTAGTACACAATGCCTGGCAAACCATAAGCACTTAATAAATACTCATTACCTGAACGATAGTAGAAGGACTATGAGTTTCTTAGGTGAAGAGAATAGCCACCAGAAAACAATCACAAAACTGCTAAATGCCGGAGCATTTACATGTATATGTGTATGTATTTTTATGTATACGGAGAAAGGTTTTATAATATCTAGTGTTCCTTTCATGGATCCTTTCTTAAAATGAATCACAGGCAAAATTGTGAGTTTGTAACTGCTGTGTCATGACCATTTTTGTATCATTGTCTTCTGTTGGGATACTGGTAGAACAAAGTATTATGAACAAATGGGTAAAGGAGGGAAGTCTGCTCTTCATTAGTCAGTACTGAATGAGCAAGGGGAGGGGGCATTGTGTGAGGCAACCAAAAATTGGGACTGCTTGTAATATAAAAGGTAATTTGAAAGTTATAGCATCATCCATCATTTAGAAGGAGATTGCAATTTCCCTAACAAATTGCAGTAAGGTGAACACCTTCTCTACAGGAGACAGATAAAGACCATTTCTTTTCCCTACTCAGTAAAGGCAATCTGATCTCTCTTGTAATTAGTGATAAAAGCAAATGACCAAAGGGAGCTAAATGAGAATCAAGAAACTATACACTTGATGAATTGCCTAAAGAACTGAAAATGATGGGTTGGTGTTATGGTCTTTATCACATAACAGGTTGCTTCTTTTATGTTCATCCTCTTGGTCTCATTCAATTGTAGCCTTAAGTCTTATTGACAAAAGGATCAAATATGGTTCCCTCACCTAAGGAGAGAAAGTATTTATTGTCCTTCTGGTATATTTCTCTGGGAAGCTGCATGCCAAGAATTTCAGAAATACAACCAAATGGGAGTCAAAACCCAAGACAATTATATAATGCTTTCACTCCTAGCCCTTGAACCCTTTGATAAGCAACCTACTGCATTTTGTGGACAATGAAAAGCCCTTTGGCCAAAACCTGTCTTTGATGATAATAGGATCTCAGTGCTCAAATGGAACAGAAGTAGCAGTATTTGGGGCTCAAACTTACATGAGAACTTTTGTACAGGTCCAGAAAAAGGACTGAATTTTCTATGTCATTCTGTATATAAAGCACCTCAGTTGTCAGATCAAGGGAAATCATACAATTTTCCTTTTCCCTGAAGATCTATAGTAAAAGTTAGTGCATGTATGTATACATGTATATATGTGTGTGTATATATATATATATACATATAAAGGCATATCATAATTGGCGAATATTTATTGATGATAAGAAGAAAGATAATGAAGATGACAATGATCTATCACTGTAAATGTTTCAGACCTCCTCAAACTGTGCTTATATATTTCTCTAAATATCTTTCTGTCAACTCAAATACATTCAAAATTAAGCTTTCTGACCTTTCTTCCTAAACTTACCCCCCTCTTCTGCACTCTATTTTTTTACATGACTCATCTGTTGGCCTGTTCACATATCGAAGCCTTGGCTTCATCTTTGAATCTCTCCTTTCTCTTATCAAATATCTGAACAGTTGCCAAGTCCTGTCACTTCTGCTTTTATGGCATATCTTTCTCCACCTGTGCACTTCTCACAATTTCCATCACCATTACTCTCCCACAAATTCTCATTATAACTCAGATGAACTATTTCAAAACATTCCTAACAAATTATTTTGCTACCTCTTTTTTCATTATACGCATGCTGCTGTTTTAAAAAAAAAAATTCTTTATGCATAGTTTTGTTTTGTCAGCATGCACACATAATCCAACAATAGCTCCCCATTGCATTTCAAATAAATAAAGTTGAGTTTCCTTAGCTTGGTGTTGAAAGCCCTCTAAAACTGTCACTATTGTACCTTTCCAGGCTTCATATGCTATGTACTCCAGTTAAATTGCATGCATAGTTCTTACATATATCCCCTGATGTCTCATGTCTACTCCTTAGCTAATTTTGTTCCCTAGTGCTTGGAATGTCCTTTCACCATTCAATTGTTGAAAATTCTGCCTATCTATTAGTGAATTAATGAATAAAACCTCTACTAATTCCTTACCATTTGTTAAATACTAGGGATACAAACGGGGAGAAACATGAGATTGTCCCTGTTCTCAAAGGGCTCACACTAATTAGAGGGATAACATTTTTTTAAAAGCTCAACTTCAGCGAGGATGACAAGACCCAGAAGTCCTATGTGCATAGCAGTGGATTAGATCACCATCTCTAGGGATCCTTTAGGTTGTTTTGTTAGAGCTAAAGATAGCAAGAGTAGAAGCAGAAGGTATAGAAACAGTCCTGGAAAGTATGGAAACAGGGCAGATGATGAGGCTTGGTGGTCCTTCATCTTCCTGAAAGGAATAGAGTTGGTAACTGCAGTGTAAGTGGTGAATTTTGTGCATCTTGGGGATAAAAAGGCAAGGGTTGAGGCAGAACAGCAAAGTTATTGGTTGATCTTCCTACTGCTTGTCCATCCAGGATGTTAAGCAACAAGAAGCAAAAGCAACATATGAGGGGATCCTTTCCTGGCTGCCCAGATCAACAAGGATCCTGCCCCATCCTGAACTTCACAAGGAAATGTTTTATGCCACTCTCATGCACTTACTTATATATTTTATATAAAGTTACTTATATATAATTGCTTCATATTTGCTTTCTAGTTAATAAGCCCAGTGGAATTATAGTCATTGCCTTTTTTGCTATGGATCTTTCTCAGTGCCTAGAATAACACTCCACACAAAGTGGGTCCTTAATGAATGTTTACTGATGTAGTTATAATGATAGTATCTGATATTTACATAATATTTTAAATTTACAAAATAGTCTTTTTACAACAGCTGTAAAGTAGGTACTATGGTTATTGTCATTCACATATTATCAGTGATGAAACTGAGTCTTTGAGAGGTAAATGATTTGATCAGAGTAATACCACTATCTGATTGAGGATTAAAAACTCTGATTGACAGCTAGGTGGCACAATAGATACAGCACTTGGCCTAGAATTGAGATTGACCTTCAGCAGTTTGAATCTGGCCTCAGACACTTCTAACCGCGTGGTCCTGGGCAAGTCCCATAACACTGCCTCAGTTTCCTCATCTGCAAAATGAGCTAGAGAAGGAAATAGCAAGTCATTCCACTATCTTTGCCAAGAAAATCCCAAATGGTGTCAGGACGAGTCAGGCATGACTGAAACAAGTCAGCAAAAATGAAAACAAATCTCCTTTAGTATTACTTGTTTATCCCTCCTAAAATTTCTTGCTTAGTCTGGCAAATCTAATAAAATTGTCATTCTTTGGGAAATGGCATATAATACAGATTGTTAAATGAACCTCCTTTTTATTTCTAAGTATATTGATGATTTTTTAATATCACTTTCATTTCCAAATTCTTCTCTCCTATAACCCTACTTGGCAAGCCATTCTTTGTAACAAAGAATAAACCAAAAAAAAGGAAAGGAAAAACTGAAAACTAACATAATAGATTAGCAACAGAATAGACAATACTCTATTTCCAGTTGTCCTCACTTCTACAAAGAGTGGAGGGAGGTGAAGTTTCCCATCTTCTCTTTGCTACTAAGATTAGTCATTATAGAGATAAATTATACAACATTCCCTTTTGTTTTGGTGGTTCTTTCAATTTACAATTTTATTTTTATTTTAAACCCTTACCTTCCATCTTAGAATCAATACTGTGTCTTAGTTGCAAGGCAGAAGAGAAGTAAGATAATAGGGGTTAGGTTATTTGCCTAGGGTCACATAGATGGGAAGTGTCTGAAGCCAGATTTGAATCAAAGACCTCCTGTCTCCAGAAGTAGTTCGCAATCCACTGTGCTACCTAGATACCCTCTATTTGTATTATTTTTCTAGCTTTTCTTTACTTTAGAAATGCATATGTCTTCTCATGGTTCTCTGAAATTTTCATACTAATAATTTTATATACTGAAGTATTCTAAAGGATATATAATATTCTAATACAATTGTTGTACCATTTTAATTTTAAAGAAAAGATTGATTTAATAGATTTTAGTTGCAATAGTTTGTTTTTATATTAACTAGATTTTATAGCCTCCTTCTTGGAGAACTATCTGTTATGACAAAGGTTTTAAAAAATATATCAAAAACATTAACTTAGCCAAAAAAAGGTCTTTTCTAAACTTGTGGACTTTGCCCCCCCCCCTCAAAATTGGGCAAAGTAGCAAAGAGATTTATTTTTCTCATATTTATTTTCTTTGGACCATGCTTGTCTTTATAATTTTATAACATTCATCTTATATTGTTTCCTCTTGGTTCTTTGATTTATGTTGATGTAATCATTTCATTATTACTTTCCTAGATCTAATCACTTTATATTGTGCCAGCTTAAGTATTTTCCATGCTTTTCTGTATTCATCCTATTTAGCATTTCTTTACAGCACAGTAACATTGTATTGATTTCATACATCATAATTTGTGTTTAGCTGTTCCAATTTCAATGGGCATCTACTTTTTCTCAATTCTTTCCTGACACAAAAAGTGCTGCTATAAACATTTTGTTAATATATGGATCCCTTCTCCTAGTCAGCAGCCTCCTCTGCCTTCTCTAATTGTAGTAAACATTCACCGCTCCACAAACAATACAATAGTGTGTCTATCTTTCCATATTTCCTCTAACATTAACTATTCCCTTATTATATCACCTTTTATAATATGATAGATATGAAGTATCAAACTTGTTTTGAAATTTCATTTCTCCTATTGTTGATGATTTGGACTACCATTTGTATTGTTGTTATTAGTTTCCATAGTTTGTTCATAAAGTTTGATCACTTGGTGAGGAGAATGGTTTGGGTAAATATATATTTCTGTTGGTTTAAGTATATGTTGGATAACAAATCCTTTGGGGAAATATGGCACAAACTTTTTTTTTCCTGGTTCACTATTGTTTTTCTTGTCCTAGATTCATTAATTTTGTTGGTACAAAAGCTTTTGAATTTTGTTTGATTGAGAATTCGGTTCCTATCCATAGTTTGGAAAGGTATATTATCTGTTTCTCTTCTAAATTTTTTATGTTACGGTAATCAATATTCAATTAATATATCCATTTTTAATTTATTATATAATATGTTGTAATATATTAGTCCATAAGCATAATTTCTGCAAGACCTAGTTCTGGTTTTTTCAACAGTTCTTAATTAAATAGAATTCTTTTTGAATAAATTATGTTTTTACATTTATCAAATACTGAATTATTTAGCTCCATTTTTTATGATTCTCCATTGCAAATTGTTTTCATTGACTTATTTTAAAAATTACAAAATGGTTTTGATGATTGTTCCTTTATAATCTAGTTTGAATTCTAGAATTTCTCTTATCCCTAAGGTCCATTATTTCATTATTAATCATTATATTGGATATATTACTACTACAGGTGAACTTTATTATTTTACTCATTTCTATTCTTTTTATATGGTCTAACATCAAATCTGTAAGTTAATTGTGGTAATATTGTAATTTCTATTATATTGGCATCATCCAGACGTGAGCAGTGAATATTCTTCCAAATTGTTAAGTTGTTATTTCTTTAAAGAAAATTTCATCTTTGAATCTTTAGAAATGTTACACGTCTTCATATAGAATAATTGCTTTATAATTTATGTATTTTGTAGTTATAAATGTGATTTCTTTTTCTATTATTGCCTTTTGGGGTTTGTTATTATATAGAGGTATGCTTTTAATATTTCCAAACATTTTTAGCATGTAACTTGTCTAAGTTATTAATTTTTAGTTTCTTTGCTGTTTCCCTAAGTTTTCTAATAAAAACTATCTGATTATCAACAAAATAAGGAAAATTTTTCCTCTTTTTTGCTTATCTTTTCATTTTCCATTTCTTTCTCCTATTTTAGTCCCATTTTGCAATCCTAGATGTAATATATTATGTCATTGCCATGTGAAGTCCTGATGGATTTTAGAAGAATCATATCAAAGTTTTAAAGAACAATTATCACATCTCCTAAGCATATTATTATTTAAAATTGGAATGCACTTATAAATGGTCAAATTTTAACTTATTCGTATTCTTTTGATTAATGGCATGTGAATGTACTCTACATTTTGACCAAATTTTAAATTTCACTATTATAGTTGAGGCATGATTGATATGACTAGAGGAATGCTAACATCTGGATGAAAAGAGAAAAAAATACAGATTGTCTTGCAGATGTTTTGTAAAATTAAGCAAAACATCTGTGCAAAAATCAATTATTCCATTTCTCATTTTTTCCTATTTCTCAAGCATTAATAATCAGTTAATTGTGTCATAAGGAGTTACGGTCTACTAAAGGTCACATGCCTGAAATTTTGATACTTAAAAATATCTCTGATTTCTTCCATGAAAATATCTTCTCCAGTGATGGGTCATAATACATAAAGAGTTGTTATGGAAACACATGACCAGATCATCCATTAAGAAACCTTTTAGCAAATATTATTCTTCAAAGACACACAACTGTCTCAAATAACATTTTATTAGGGAGTCTTTCCTAAGACAAAATTTTCCAGCTCATTAGCATCTGTTAAAAGCAGTCTCCGTTATTATTATTGTTATTTTTTTAAACCCTTATCTTCTCTCTTAGAATCAATACTGTGCATAGAATCCAAGGAATGAGTGGTATGGGCTAGGCAATAGCAGTGGGGTTTAGGGGTAGGTGTTAGTGGCTTGCCCTGAGTCACACGAGGAAGTGATTTGAACCCCAGACCTCCTTGTCTCTAAGTCTGGCTCTCAACCCTTTGAGCCCCCTAACTGCTCCTGGTCTCCTTCATTTTTCAGTGAGACACTAGTGATACAGTTCAGATTTGTGAAATATCTCTTGAAAAGTTAAGCCTATTTTTGGACTGCTTAGAACATCTGTGTATTTGACATATTAATGTCAAAGGACACTTTGAACCTTGCCATCCAACTCACTACTATACCTTGAGATTATTTGGCACTTCCATCTACTCTATAGCTGAACTTTCTCTTACATTTTGTCTAACTCAAAACTACATGATTGAACACTGATCCCTGCTCAACCAGTTAAACAAGACCACACAGTTAAACAATAATATCTTCATTTTTACAAGAGGTGGGGAAACATTAAACCACAGCAACAAAATATCTAGCCCTCTTACTTGGACTTTTGGGACTATGACCATCTCTACTTTATCTTCAGGCATATTTTTTGAGGAATTTAATATGATATTGATATGAAAGAAAAGCATACATCACTGTCAAATGTATCGATGTCATTACTTTGTTCTAGGGAGTGTGTTTGAGCTTGAGTAGGTAAGGGGGAACTGGTAACATCAGTGATATGAAATTTGTTGTTGGACTCAAAATAGTGATATGCTCTGAAGATACAGTTGTGAATTTCATGAAAGATTATAGGAGTAGAGTGACTATGAGGAAATCTTTGATTTGTTCTTGTTCAATTGAATGTACTTGATACTTATTCATAATAAACTTAAGAGCCATAAAGTGATCATTTGGAGGTATTGGGTGGTGGCATCCATTTCCCCTCAGATATAAATATGGCCATGAGCTAGGCTTCTTCCTCTGGGAAGCAGAGATGAAGTTCACAGGATACCAAGAGAGACCATGAAGCACCAAATATGCACC
Source organism: Monodelphis domestica (assembly GCF_027887165.1). NCBI lineage: Eukaryota > Metazoa > Chordata > Mammalia > Didelphimorphia > Didelphidae > Monodelphis > Monodelphis domestica. The sequence continues at coordinate 444,639,120 of NC_077228.1, read as the reverse complement.
TAAATTTTGAATGGGGACAAGGTGACTTTTTTTTATTACTTTTGCCCTTTTGTTACATTTGTAAATTGGGGAACATGAATTCTGCCCCCCTCACAGAGATGTTATGAAGACTCATTAACACTGCAAAGTGCTTTGAATACATGAACAAAGTACTTTTTGTTATCTCATTACATTTGATATCTTGCCAATCTTTTAAAAAATGAAAGTCATGAATATTAAAATCTGTCTTGCATATTTTATTTTATTTTTGTCATGATGAAAGAACATTAAACTGTTCAAGATTTGTGCATTTCCAAAGGTTATCTGAACTTTTAAGGTTCCCTCTCAGATAGCATCCTTTAACTTCCTCAAAGGTATGGCTGGTGAAGGTGTCTAGAGGTAACAATAGGCATTTCTACTTTGGAAAAAGAGGCAGGGATTCTATCACCTTAACTTCCTCCTTTTAAAAAAAACTTACCTTCTTACCTAAAATCACTATTAATTCTAAGGCAGAAGAGCATTATGGTTTAGGCAGTTGGAGTTAAGTGACTTGCCTAGGGTCACACAACTAAGGAAGTGTCTGAGGTACCCAGTACTCACATTTCCATGCCTTGCTGACTCTCTGTCCACTGAGCTACCAAAGAATACTACTTCCTTCTTTACTTTCAGGCATACACAATGATTCAGTTTTATATAGTTGACTTGCAGAGGTTTCTATAGATTCTTTTTTCTAAATATTTTTTCTATATATTTCTTAACTCTATTCTTTAGAAAGTTTCCAATCATTAATTTTTAGATAATCTAATATTTCTTCCTCAATTATTCTATTTCTATTTGTAACATAATGTGACATAAATCATATAATATATATGATGTTATAAGTATGTAATGAATTAGGATAAATGTTCTTATCCAAAAGAAATAACTTCTCACAAATAAATTCTTTTTTCCTCCTCTCTCTCATCTTTCTCTGCTCCCTAAGAAGTCAGGTAATATATGAAATCGATGGTGTATATGTGTATATATATACACACATATATATTATCATATAACACATATTTTCCTGTTTATCATGTTGTAAAACAAGATGCATATTGTTTACATTAAAGAAAAATTCATGGAGGAAATAAAGTGAAGAGTGTGATGTTTCATTCTGCATTTAGATTGTCAGTTCCTTCTATTGTGGTGGATAGTCTTTTTTTGTTGAGTGCCTTGGAGTTGTCCTGGATCTTTGCCTTGTTGATAATAGTTAAGTCATTTACAGTTGATCATTATATGTTATTGTTGTTTCTGTGTCCAATGTCGTCCTGGTTCTGCTCACTTCACTTTACATTGGTTCATATAAGTTTTTCTTACAAGTTTTTCTGTGATCTTCTTGTTTTTCCTTTCTTTTGCCACAATATTATTCCATTATAATGATAAACCACAACTTGTTCAGATGTTCCCCAATTGATGGAAATCCTTTCAATTTCCAGTTCTTTGACACTATGGAAAGCTGCCATAAATATTTGAGAACATATATGTTCTTTTCCTTTTCCCTTTGGCCACTTTAGGAATTAAAACGAATAGTGTTATTGCCAATATTATTAGATTCTTTTTAAATGCCACAATTAATTTTACTTGAGCTATTCTTCACCAGTCAGATATGTTTTCTACATTTTGCTTCTAAATTTTCATATATTTAATCAAAATCCTGAGGACATATCTAATGGTTCCCAAAGCATCTAAAATGTCTTTTAGCATTATAAAATTTGAATTACAAGTATCAAAGATCCTCTTGGTTAACTTAACCAACTACTTGCTTAAATCACTGGGATTGAAGTACAATCCAATTGCTATACATAATTGAACAGTCCTTTAAATTGACCAGTCAGTTCAGTCACAATAGTTAAATTATTATTTATACAGATAACCACAGAATCACAGACCTGCAAGGAACTCCCAATTATCAGCTAGTCCATCTCTTTTACCTTTAGGCCAGGCAGCAGTGAAGTCTTCTCAGATGGATATAGTTTACTTTTAAAATGCTCTAGAGAAAGTCATTCTTTTTCTGAAGGTTTTTAAACTTAAATCCTTATTTTTAACATTTTGCCTAATGGAAAAATAGATAACTTTCCCATGGCTCTATTCTTTTTGTACTTTTATCTTCCTTGACTGTTCTTTCCCTCATGGCACCATTTCACAACCAATATTTGTATATAAAAGTATATTATGTGATAGTATTATATAGATGGAGGTAATGTATCACAGTGGAAAAACTGTTAAGATTTAGAGGTAGACAAACCTGAGTTCATATCCTGCCTCAGCTTCTTTTTATATTTTTGGCCCTAGATAAATCAGTCAGGGGGAAGAGAAAGGAACAAAATTTATTAAGTTCCCACTACATACTATGCACCATGCTAAAGACTCTACAAATGTTATGTTGCTTGATCCTCACAAAAACCCTGATTGGTATGTATTGTTAATTTTTGCATTTTACAGTTGAGGGAATTGAGGCAACAAAAAAGATAACTGACTTGCCCAAGGTCCTCTCACTATTAAGTATCTGAGGTCAGATATGAATTCAAGTGTTTCTGACTCTATGTTTATGACTTTGTATACTAAACATTATAGCTGTCTTAGTTCCCTTCTGAGTAAAATAAGTATTACAATATACAGTGCCATTGACCTTGCAGGCTTGTTGTGAAAATCAAATGAGTCATGTGTTTAAAGTATTTCAGACCTTAAACATCTAAATAAGTCTCAGTTATCACCCATAAAATTATTACATATAAATGTGCAGAATAGAGATCTGGCCATAGAGCCCAAAAGACCTTGGACAATGTCCTGAATGAAAAGCTTATTGGCTATGTCCCTTAGCTTCCCAGATCAAAGTTTTCTTCTTTTTTTTTTTAAACCCTTACTTTCCATTTTGGAATCAATACTAAATATTGGTTCCAAGGCAGAAGTATTGTAAGGGCTAAGCAGTTGAATTCAAATAACTTGTTGAGAGTCACAGCTGGAAAATATCTGAGGTCACATTAGAACCCAGGACTTCCTATATCTAAGCCTGGTTTTCAAAATATTGAGCCAACTAGCTGCCTAGAGGTCCAAGGTTCAAAAACGATACCAACCTTCATTGGTAGAGGGAATTTCCTCATTTGGGACTTCTCTGTATCAGTGAAACTAAACATCTAGTCCCTGTTCCCCTCCTATTATTATGTGTACAGTATGTCTGTGTTCTTTTGTCTATTTCCTATTTTTGTTTATCATTAATGTTGTTATAGACTGTAGCTATAGCATCCAAATAATAAATTCCTTTCTTATTTCATTTTTTGAGCTCCTTTAAAAGTCACAGTCAACTGGATGAATTGTGTAGCATTCCTCATTCTCTAGTAAAGCAAAGGAAAAGGCTCTGGTGACTGTGTTTGTTATCACAAAGCCACTGGGCATAGTAGCAGAAAAAAAAAATGAGTGATAGTGAATGCCAAAAATGGCCCTGGAAGATTCTACTTGCAGGCTGGAATGGAGAACCTTGGAAATGTGTCCCCCTCTGGCTCATCTCTGAGAGGCCACAATTATGTAGTTCATGCTCCCTCAGAGTATTGACATAGGTCATGCCCAGTGGGAAAGATAAACAGAGGCAATCTCTGTCTCAAATTCATCTTAAGTTGTGTATCCAATGTAACTAGGCTCACTCCTCTTTTCCAGGAGCGATAAGGCAGTGATAGGTGATGCCCCAGAGCATCCACCATTTTTTTTTGCTCCATTGTTTTTCTTTGAATTCACATAGATTTAAAGTACAAGCTTATATGACAAAAGATACCTATTCTTAACTGTAATCTAAACACACATACACATAAACACACAATCATGCAGAATTTTAAGGGGCTTTATTTAGACTTTAAAGAAACTTTATTATTATTTTTTTAAACAGCCAGTCTCTATATTTTGGATCAACTAATTTTTATCATTGAATAGTATCAACCATTAGGACTGACAAAAAAGGGCCAGAAAAGAATGTACTCATCTATATGTAACCGAAAAACCTGAATAGTGGTATACTCTCCTCAGCCTTATGTCCTCTCCTTATACTTGTCTGAATCTAAGTTTCTGATTCTTCACCTGCTACTGCGATTTATGTGCGACATCATCTCAGCTTAGAAAAAGAAAGCTTTTGTAACTATAAATTTTTAGTGACATAATTCATCTGCATGTGTTGGGCTAAATTGCTTTCCCTTTGTGAAGCTGTTTGGGGAGATTCTTTTGGAATGGCTGGAGGTTGTTTGGCACCTTTCATAAATGTGATAGCTGTCACTTTTCCTCCTGTGGCATTGCTTTGCTATAAAAGAAGACAAGAACGCTTACATAACACCATTCCTCTTTGAAAGAAAGCAAACAGCTTCTCCATTCTCAACTCTTCCCCTTCTCCCCCCACCTACCCCTGTGCCTTTTATTTTTCTGTTGTCATGATTGTTTCTCTTCACTGAGCCGTACAAACATACCTCTGAAGCCAAGCACAATTCATAGTGCCAAGACAGATGCTATAAAATGAAGCTAAACATGGCAGACATTGAAAGAGTCGTATGTTTGCAAATGATTACCTGTCATATATGTTGCTCTGGATCATAGAGTATATGTGTGCGTGCATGGGCATGCATGCCTATGTGTTTAATTTGAAGCAACACAAAAGTATTATGGGAGAATGAGAGTGCTCTTTGCCTTTGGAAGTAAAATTTAATCAGGTTGATGGCTTTTTAAAAGTGTTATTTTGGGCCACGTCTCTATAACGTGCCATGCATTCCAAGTCCTTGCAAAAGAAGAATGAATCATAAGTTTATAAGGGAACTTTGAAAACTTTCTGCCATTAGGATAAGCCATTTACTTGCCTTCAATTCCCAGGTCAATGTCCTACTTAGTGATAGTGATAGTGGTCGTCTCTCGGTGATCGAGAATGACTATTGTCTTTGTGCAGTTTCATCTACGGTGTACCCTCATGTGGCTTTGGAGTCCAAAGAAAAACACAAAAACTCCCAGGCTATATAAAGCCTTCATTAGGGCTGGATCTCCAAATATGACAGAGAATGGATTTCAAGAATTGTACCAAACACGAATGCCTGGTCAAACCCGACAACCTAAGCCACTCATTCATCTGCTAGGTGATCATAGGTCACAGAGTATTATTTTTTTGAGAAACATAACATTTTATTAGATGAAATAAATACTCCAGTACATGTAAGATAAAAACTGACATTGGGGGAAAAATCACTTTTGTTATAGTGTAAATTTTTTAAAACACACTCACGGTAGCTTTCCCCTAATTTGCAAATCAAGTGGCAAAAAACTCATAACCTTTACTCTTTCCACACCAAGTGGACTTCTAACCCAACATTCATTTAAAAAAAAAAACGCATACAAAAAAAGTAGCTACATCCATGTCTAATGTGTGAAACTGAGGTAACCTTTAAAACAAAACAAAAAAGGACAAAAAAATCTATAATCTCCTTCCTGCACAATTTGACAGTAAGATGTGGATGGGAATTTCTGCTAGAATGGTTGTAGAGATGGGAATAGGGTTGGGGGTGGCCAAAAAGAAAGGAAACCTCACCCAGCATGCTTAAAGCTCTCCCATTCCCCACTCCCAGGAACTGTATTAAACTTTCCAAGGTTAGACTCTCCCTCACTTGCTTCTACTTATGCTGAGGCTTTTCAAGGTATATCTCTTGTGACTTTCAAGTGGGGTAGAGGTAAAAGAGAAAAAAAGGAGGTGTCGGGGAGGTGATCCCATCTAAATGATTTCTTTGGTATAAATGGGGTGGGGATGGAAGAAGTATATAACAGGTCACAGTATAGCTTCATACAGTTTTTTAACATCTGTGAACTCAAGGCAGTGCTTTCTTTTATTGTAGCTACTTGAACATTCAATTCAAGTCAATTCATTAAACACTTATTAGTCACATGTAATGTGTCAAGCACCTTGATAAGCAGTGGGAGGATAAATATGAAAAAGTTAGTCCCTACCCTCAAGGAGTTTATTGGGGGGAAGACATCTCATAAAAGGTAACTAGAAGAGTCAGCTGGGTGGCTCAGTGAATTGAAAGCCAAACCTAGAGGTCCTCCTGGATTAAAATCTTACTTCAGACATATTCTAGCTGTGTAACCCTGGAAAGTCACTTAACCTGATTGCCCAGTCTTTACTGCTCTTCTTCCTTGCAAAGAATGCACAATATTGATTCTAAAGTGGATGGCAAGGATTTTTGTTGTTATTGCTATTGTTGTTTTTAAATGGAAGCCGGGAAAAATGGATCAGGAATGGAGAACTATGGGGTACTCAGCATGGTGGTATCATGTTCCCAAGCAGAGCTGCTGCTGGAAAAATGGAGGATTAACTAGAAAATTCAACCCTCTATAAATAAAACCTTTGGGAGGAATTTAGTGCTCCACTCTCCAGCTCTGGAATCATAATGGGGAAGAGTCTGAGGGAGTTGAGAAGCTGAGTGAATGCTGAGATTTCCTGGGCTCAGCCTATCATGTTTAGGATAACATGCTCCATGGAATCCAAATCAAGCAGAGTTGCTGATGGAAAGCAGAGAGTTAACATTCCCCTCAGTATGTGACCATAACATCTGTCCATACTTATTCATGTTAGTTGTTCATTATCATGACTCTTGCTGTTCTGTCATTTCTCTATGTGATGTATAATTGTATTTATCAGCATGGTTTTGATTAGGTGAATGTTCTGGGTTGTAGATTACAAATTCCTAATGAGATATGCATTGTCATTTGCTTTCTACAAATGTCAATATTTGTTGGAGCTAGGTGATACAATGGAGGGAGTGTTAGGATGACTTGAGTTCAAATCTGGGTTCAGACCCATACTAGCTGTATGACTCTAGGCAAGTCACTTAACTCTGCTGTAGTTCCTCAATTGCAAAAGGAGCTGGAGAAAGAAATGTTGAACCATTCTAATGTCTTTGCCAAGAAAATCAGAAGTAGGGTCAAAAAGAGTCGGTCCTAACTAATTGGCTGAACAAAAATATAATATCAATGGCATAACTGATTAGATGTCCTCAAAGTCAGAAAGAACAAATTTAGACTAGTCCTTAGGTAAATAAGCCTATCCTTGCTCTAGACCAGAGATACCAAATTCTCTTCAGGGGAACTCCTTAGACTGCCGAACCAGAATAAAATATAATTGAGGCAGACCTGTGAACCAATACAGCCATTTTGGAAAGCAGTTTAGAACCATGTCCAAAGGACCATCAAACTACTTATCCTTTGTCCCAGAAATGCCAATATGTGATCTATGTTGCAAAGAGCTCAAAGACAAGAGAAAAGAACTTGTACAAAAATATTTATAGTAGCTTTTTCTGTTGGAACAAAGAACTGAAAACTGAAGAGATGCCCATCAATTGGGGAATGACTGAACAAGTTGTGGTATGTGATATTAATGAAATCTAGTATGATCTCATGAAACCCTGGAAAGACTTATATGAAATGATGCAAAGTAAGAAGAACCAGGAGAACACTGTACACAATAGCAGCATTTGTGGGATACACATACCTATCAATCTCTATCTTTTCATATAGATAGATAGGTTTGCAAATGCATGTGATTAAAATGACAACTTCCCCCCTGCCCCAATTCCCTGAAAGCCAAGCTTTTGTTACAGTTCTCTTTTGGTAGCCTTGACTCCTGTTCTTTGAAGATGAAGGATGTTGCTCTCATGATGGTTACCATCACAAATCTGTGCTTAAAAAATTAATCCTTTCCTTATTTTCCCCATGATGAATTTATATACAGTATTATAATTCTTAGAAATTTTATGGCTTTTGGAGCTTGTCATAATAAGTATATTCTTTTTTCCAGTCTTTAAAATGTATGCTAGTAGACAACCCCATTCTATACAGCAGCTCTATTAAAGTGGCCCAGCCCAAACTCTTCACATTTATACCCTGTGCTTCCTGCAAGTCTGGGCCTCCTAGTATTGCTGTCACTCCTTGTTCTCTGACATCAAAGGACTCTTTGGAATGTCAAATTGAATTGTCAAAGACAGAACTGCTGATACCAAAGAGAACCTACCACCACTAGCTGCCTAGCAACAGGGAGAAAAAAAAATAAGTAGTAAAATTCTGCAGGTTGAAATATACCACCATTCCTCAAGGTTCATCTCAAATGTGATTTCTTCCTCTGAGGTTTCCCTCACTGGTTATGACTACTTTCTCCTCCTTTAATAGCATGTTGTCACATTAGAATATTATTCCTAATAACACATTTCATGCATATTTGTTCTATCTCCACTTCTATATCCCTTTGAGGGCAGGGACCATGTCATATTCATCTCCATGTCACTTGCAGCACCTAGCAGTGTGCTTTGCAAATAAAAAGCACTTCAATAAATAGTGACGAAACCAGCAAATTCTGCACACAAATCTTACAGTCTTAGAGCTAATGAAAAAAATAACCATGTTATAAAACAATTCACATTCAGATAGTGAGAAAATAGTTGGAATGATATGGACAATTATATAGAATTTAAAAGTTTTAAAAGTGTTCTTGTTATATTATATCACTTGAACATCCAATCTACCCTATGTAGTCGATATTTACTGGTTCTTGAGTCCATGAGGAAACAGTCTCAGAGGGCTGAGTGACTTTTCCAGGGATACATAGCTAATTAGTACCAGACAAGTTTTTAATTCAAGTTTTCTTCATTCATTCTAGAACCCTATTTATACAGCCTTCTCTCAAGATATGAAGATAATGATTCATAAAGAAGGGAGACCTTGAGTAGGTTTCACAAGAATGGATAGGATATGTATTAGGGAAAAAAGTGTTATTCAGTATTGAAATATATTAATCTTCAATGTTTCCTAAAGGAAAATTCCTTCATTCTTTATCACTTTTAATATAAAATACATTTTAATGTTTATTTAACTAATTAGATTGCTAGTATTGGTGAGCATATTAGTAAACCACAACAACAACAACAACAAAAATGCCCAGATCTTTTGTCTCAGAGCCTTTCATTAGACTTCCTGAGATGATATATTTTTTCCTATTCTTTTTTTACTATTTCTTTCTAGACAGTTTTATTCCATATACCCTGTCCTAATCATCCCTTTTTTCTATCTCGTAGCCTAGATTTGCAGTGCATATATTTATCTATCCATTTAGCATTTCCCTTGTAACATTCACACAATCTTTGTGATCTTGTTTTCATTGATTACTTGCCTAACCAGGGATAGGTAAAAATACCAAATGTGATTTCATTGTATTAGGGAACTCCCAAAGAGGAAAACACCTTTTGAATCAATACAAGTTATTAATATCTCTGAGGTTTTTTATTATCTTAGAGAATTGCTTAGATGAGCATTGTCATACTCAGAAGTAGGTTGCCACCAAATGATCACATACTGATTTAGAAAACCACATATTAATATTTCTGTGTTATATTGCATTTTGTTAAATTTTATACATATCTCCCAGTTAAAAACATACATGAACTGATACATAGTGAAATGAAGAAAACCAGGAGAACATTTCATTCAATGATAGCAACACTGTAAAGATACAACTGTGAAATATTTAGTAACTCTAATCAACCCCAACTACCACAAGATGAAAACTGTGATCTGCCTCTATGTAGAGAACTGATAGAAACAGAGTGCAGACTGAAGCAAATGACAAAAGAATGACTGGTGATAACCCAGAATGTAGTAGAAGACCTTGGCATCTTCAATGTCTGATCAAGCTCCAAGGGACCTGCTTTGATTGCCTTCATTGCCATTGGAATAAATTGTTCTTATCTGCCCATTCCACTGGTGGAAAACCTCACACAATTAGAGTAAATATCCCCCTATAATTCATTGTCTATTTGAAGCCTGTTGGCTTCAAGCTCATTTAACCTACCTGTTGACATGGTTTTATGGGGTGTTATCACAGTCAGAATGAGGTCAGGATTGAAATTCAATACATGTGCTTCTAAGTTGTGCATACTTCAGTAAAGAGATTCTGAATCAAGTCTTTACTCACCATATTTATTTCTGGAATTTTCATGGAAAGAAACCTTTTCATCTAGATGTCATTTAGAGAATGAAACTATGCATAAATTTACAATTAACCCTGTGTTTTTACTCAGTCATGAGGGTACATCCCATTCCTACTACCATGTTTATAAAAATCATGGACTTTTATATTATCCTTTTTTAAAGAAAAATGCACTCCTTTAATTAGATCACAACAGAGTGTTAGAGACTACCCTAAGAGACCATTTGGTTTCAGAAAGGATCTGTTCCTGAAATACAATCATTTATCTATACTTACTTTAGGACCTCTAAGAAAATAGATTTTAGGACCTTTCCCAACCTTTGTGAATGTACATTTCACTTTCATTATAGTGGTAAGATCTTTGTAATTTCTTTCTTACACTATATGTCTCTTTTTGAATTTCTTTTATACAAAATAAAATCAACAGATTGGACTCATCTGAGGAAAATATATTACAAATATTTATTCCTTCAAAAATTATAGCCTTGGGTATTAATAAAATAATGCATTGGTAAAAAATAAACAACAAAAAAATGAAAACATATTCTTTTTTAAAAACCTGTTTCATCTTAATGTCTTTTCTTTTTAAACTTTAGTGAAGGTGAATAACTACACTTTTGCTACCTTTGATTCTATTGGACAAATCCAAGATGATTCTAATTATAACTCACAATTATATGAAAATTTAAGATTTTTCAAATTGCTATCTCCAAACAATAATCTTTTTTAATTTTTAATTTTTTCTACATTGTAAGTCAATACAACTTTTAATAATCATTTTCTATTATTTTGAAATTCATTTTTTCTTTCACCCTCTCAAGCCTCCTCTCGTATGCAATATATATTTCTATGTTCATCATGTTGTGTAAAAGGATACATATTGCTTATTTTAGGGGAAAATTGTTAGAGGAAATACAAACAACAACATTCTTGTGGACTAAATATTGCAAATATTAAAATATCTATTTTACAGAAAAGTAAACTGAATTCCAGGAAGATCTACTTACTTTCCAAAGAATATGCAATTGGGAGTGGGATGTTCAACCAGATATTTTGACTTTAAGGCCAGATCTCAAAGATTTCATCCCACTATAGCATGCTATTCTTGTTAAATATTTGGTACAGCCAAAGTGATTCAGAATTGATGAAAAAAGAGCCCTTAGTTGTCTAGAAATGTTCCCATAACACTGAGGTTGTGTGCAGAGATTATAGCAGTATTATATGTGAAGAGAAAAAGTGGATCTGTATACTTTTTCATGTTTATTAAGAAATTTCTTCTTTTGTCAGTTAATTACTTTCATATAGCTACTGAGGCTACTGTAAGTTGGACATGAGCATGTATTTCGGAGATATCCAGTTACATGTTTTAGTCTTATAGCTTATAGTTTTATTTTTGGTATGCTTCTTGTGTTAATAATTCCAAATACAATGCCACATACCCTTTAGCAGCTCAGTAAATATTAATTGAGACTGAATATTTAATCACAATATTTAGAATTGGTCTACTTCAGGCAGCTGTAATAAAAAAAATGCCTCGGAAATATTATGCTAAAGTGTTTGAGTCTTGTTTTAGAAGGATCAGGCCCTATGGCATATTCACTTATTATCTCCTATATTCAGACTGACAAGGGCTACAGTTCCTGCTGAAAGTAACTAGGCATGGATAATCCTGTTTTGATAGAAACCATTCCTCCTCAAATTTTTGACCATGGAATGAAGAAGTGAAATTTGAGTGGATACATTTTGAAGTTCTAAATTTGATTTCATCATGGCTGGGTAATAACTAAAAATCTTCCCTTTTATTTAATGTTCCCCAACTTTGACACTCATTCATAGTATGGAATTTTACCTTATTTAGTATCTCTCTGACATATTAATGTGTTCTGTCAAATTCAAGTCTCAATATAAATTGTTACTATATAAAATGCATATATTGAGATAGAATATTTAATTGCAATATTTAGAACTAGAGCATTTTAGTGTTTAATATTTGTTGAATGAATGCAATTTTATTTTTCTTTGCATTAAAAAAAGAAAAATAATAATCATTTTATCCAACAGGTATAATGTAAGTATCTCAGGAGGCTACAGAATTAACACATAAAAATTTTATAGTTACATTCTCTATGTACTTGGGCCTTTTTTCAACTGTTATCCAAATAGCTCTGCTAATTTAGTTCCAGTCCTTTCTACATCTATAGCAGTCCTAGGGGAAATTGAAGCACTAATACGAAGGAAGATCTGGAAACTATTATTCATTCTATGCAAGAATTTTACAGGAAGTTAGAAATATAGAAACAATGGAAAAATGGACACTTATATATATAGAAATTAATTCTCCAATATTATAGTTCTTTACTTTTTGCTTGCTATTTTAGAGGTCATATATTTTTATAATGGCTTTTTTCTTTTCCTGTCTGAGGTTTTGGTCTATGTCAGTACAAATTTGCATTGGATAAAGACAGGAAGGGGTCATGATAGGGAATTAAAGAATCTCAAGAAAGGACTTGTTATGCAAAGAGGACTTATGTTAAATTGTTTTTTCTATAATTACTGTGGGATAAAATTATCTTTACTCCAGAGCTCTGACATCTGAGAGGTGTGGTTTAGGGAATGTTTCCTTTCCCCTCCACCATGTCTGTCTCTTTGGCCTTCTTCTAGCAAATGGGACCAGTTAGGGACAAATACTTTGCAGCTGCTATTTCTAGAGTATTGTTAGTGTGGTATTCTTTTCTTAGGCCATGCCCTCACTCCAACCTGTGAGAGTCTGACTTTTGGGGTGATGAGCTCTAATGCCATGCACATTTTGCCATCTTCTCTGCTGCTCCTGAACTGAATTTTCTATAGTTTCAAGAATTTTTACTGTATAAAATGACAATATTCATCTGTGTTACATGAATCTTATGACTATGAAAGTGGGCTCAGAGAGAATTTTAAGGTAGAATGACCTTGAAGCATTTGGGAATTCTAACTGTGCTTACATAGACAGAGAGGGGGGTCCCAGGATTCATTGACTGTTCCTGAGTGGCCTCTGGGTAGAGATTTTTTTTTTAAATTTTATTCAATTTTGTTTTTTAAAGATATTTTATTTTACTAATTACATATAATAAGAATTTTCCACATAAATTTTCTAATGTTATAACATCCAAATTGTCTCCCTCTCTTCCTTCCCTCTCCTTTCCATGGGATGGTAAGCAATTTGATCTGAATTATACATGTATTACTATGCAAAGCCTATTTCCATGTTGTTCACTGTTATAAGAGAATACTCATAAAATCAAAACCCAAAATTAAAACCTGAATAAACTAAAGTGAAAAGTTGTATGTTTTGATATTCATTCTGACTCTAATAGTCTCAAGAGGTAGATATTATTCTTTGTGTCTAAGTCCTTCAGAATTGTCCTAGATTATTGTATTGCTGAAAGTAGCTACTTCTTTCACAGGTGATCATCCCACAATATTGTTCTTACTCTGTACGATGTTCTGCTTTTGCTTATTTCACTCTGTATCAATTCATATAGGCCTTTTCAACCCTTTCTGAAATCATTCTGTTTATTTTTTTTAACAGCACAAAAGTATTCCATCACCATCACATCTTACAATTTGGTCTGCCATTTCCCAGTTGATGAACATCACCTCAGTTTCCAATTCTTTGCCATCACAGAAAGGACTGCTATAAATATTTTTGTACAAATGGGTTTTTTCCCCATTTTTTGGATTTCTTTGTTATATGGACCTAGTATTGATACTCCTGGATCAAAGGGGATGCAGAATTTTATCGCCCTTTGGGCATAGTTCCAAATTGCCCTCCAGAATGATTGGATCAGTTCACAACTCCACCAGCAATGAATTAGGGTCCTAATTTTGCCACATCCCCTCCAACACTCATTACTTTCCTTTGTCATCATGTTGGCCAGTTTGATAGATATCTGATTAGAGATTAAATAGAACACAAGCGTAATAATTGATAGCATAACTCCCTAAATCCTTAGAGTACTATTATTATTAACAACAATAATAATATTCAAGCATTTAAAATACTGAGCCTGAAATCAGGAATATCCATCTTCATGAGTTCAAAACTGGCTTCAGACACAGGCTGGGTGAACCTTGACAAGTCACTTAGCTCTGTTTGCCTCAGTTTCTTTATCTGTAAAAATGAGCTAAAGAAGGAATTGGCCAACCACTCTAATATCTTTACCAAGAAAACTCCAAATGGGGTCACAACTAAAAACAATTAATCAACAGAAATGTTTATATGGCATTTTAAAGTTTGCAAAATGCTTTTCATATATCATTTCATTTGATCTTCCTAGGGGCCCTATGATGCTGGTACTTTTGTTGAAGAAACTGAGGCAGAACAAATGACCAAAGCTATATCCAAACTCTTCTTGCAGATATAAGATCCATTGCTCCATTCACTGCACTGCCTAGGAAACCAAGAAGTATAAATTCTGATTAATCACTTTAGAGATGGACTGTGTTGATTGATTAAAAAAAAAAAACACAAGCCAACTTTTTAAGGAGGAGGTATTTTTTAATGTAGTAACAGTAGTTGCTTTGAATTATATGGGTATAGAGATTATTATAAGGCACTGGAAAGGACTTAATTTAAACCTGAGTTCATATCTTGACTTTAGTACCCATTTGGCACTAAACAAGTCACTTTCCCACTGTAGGCCTTAGTGTCTTCAGCTGAAAATTAAGGGAATTGGCCTTGATTATTTCTCAAGTCTCTTCCAAGTCTAGAATTATGACCCAATGATAATTTATAACAGTGGAAAGATAAAGGTAAGAAGTATCTAATAATCATGGCATCCATCTGACTATTATCAAAGTAAGAAGGCCTATGATATAGCCAGACAAAATTTGTCTGAGAAATATACTATTTTTGGTCATATTTCTTAGAATAAAGTTACTAGGGGGCCCGGTGAATCTCCTTTGTTCCAGTGATTTATTTTCTTTCTTCTCCATATGATTTCTCTATTTTCATTTTAACTATAGAAGATAGCAGTTTTGTTTCCCCAAACAGGAAACTATCCAGTCTCACATATTATAATTTTTTTTAATTCCTTTATTTTCCATTCCAAATAGGATATTGTTATTTATATAATAGCACTAGAAATATGGAAATAAAAAATTAATTAATGCATACTATGAATGTTAATTAATTTTAGTGTATGAAGACAAAACTTATATATCTATAATTCTTTGTATCTTCCTTACCAGTGGTGCTGAAAGTCAGTTTAACAAATCTATGCTACAGTGTTCTTTATTCAGTTATCAAAAAATTAATATGGCTCAATTCTTGCAAGATGTATAATCCAGGGAAGCCAGGGATGGTCAAAGGATGAATTAATGTTAAAGTGTATATCCTCTTGTAGTCTGATATAAAGTACCTGCATTCTTTATGATGAAGAAACATTTTTAAAGGTTTTAGGTAGATAGGATGGGGCTTAAATATAAAGGATTCTCTTAAAATAACCTATTTTGATATTATTTTTTCCACTCTAAGCTCCTGTTTGATCTTTCTTGTTTCTGGCTCTTTTGTCAATTATCAATTTTAGCCATTTCCGAGTCAGCATAACTCCATGTTTGATGGCATCATTTTTCCAGTACACCTAGGAACAGAGCTGAAACTAGAAAATGGTGGATGCTTTAAGTCTTAAAGTCCTAATTTTATTTTATTTAGTTTATCTTTTATTTTGCCGACTATGCATATTTTCCATAATGAATTGTTTACTGGATAATGATGAAAAATGGGTCATTTTTATAAGTGAGAACCGCATTCTTAATTTCTTTGCTGCACACGTGAGCACTCGAACCACAGTAAATGTAGGTTGGCAGACTTAAAGTTGTCTTTGATTGTGGGAGGACCAGGAGGCATGCCAGGACTGACTAATCTGGTCTGGCACTCAACTGGTTGGTGTGTCTTGAGTGATGAATGTAGTGAAATTAATTGTGTTACAGTGTTAGTTAATCTGGTTTGAGGAGTATTTTCGTGCATATAATGAGACCTTTCAAAGCTGTATATAAATGACTTAGACATCTCAGTGGCTTGCAAAAAAATATTTTTAAAAAAGAGATATTCAAACTTGACTTGAAAGGATGGAAAAGCATGGTGGTTAGGGCACTGGAATTTGGGCTTGGGAGAGCCTTAGTTTAAATCTCTCCTCAGAAATACTCTTATTAGCTGTGCTATCTTGGTCAAGTCATTTAACCACACTGTTTCAGTTTTCCTACCTGTAAAATAGGGGGTTACACTATGTAGTTTATAAGGTGTTAAATCTATGATCTTGTAATCATCTCAAGTCAGAATGTAATTGAGTTAAGAATGCATGATGTTGGGGGCAGCTGGGCAGCTCAGTGGATTGAGAGCCAGTCCTAGAGATGGGAGGTCCTAGGTTCAAATCTGACCTCAGACACTTCCCAGCTGTGTGACCCTGGGCAAGTCACTTGACCCCCATTGCCTAGCCCTTACCACTCTTCTGCCACTCCAAGATGGAAGGTAAGAGTTTAAAAAACAAAAAAAAAGAATGCCTGATGTTAAAGTTGCCATGGTTAGTTCAGAGTGAATGGAGCTCTGGGTCTGGAGTCAGAAAGACCAGATTCCAAAGGTACTGTGTGATCTTGGGCTAGTTTCTGAGTCTAATTTCCTATTCTCAGTGTCTCATTTGTGAAATGGGTATAATTACAACTACCTTGTAAGGATCATCACTAGCATGAGAATCAAATGAGATAGTATCCATAAAGTGCTTAGTATGCATAGCCCATTGTACACAGTAGACACTATATAAATGCTTATTCCCTTCTCCTTATTTATGATTGTGTTGAAGATGTACTCTACAGAAATGATGAAAAAGTGTTCCAGATACAGAATCAGGCTCTAAAAAAGAATGTGGAACTTCAATCAGGAAGCAATGATACAAGATAAGTTTTGCTATTCTTAGAGGAAAAGGACTTAGATATCTGATTAAGTGGGAGGACAGTTTGGGGAAAGCAAAGTGGCATAGTGGATAGGGCTTCCGACTTGGATTCCTGAAGAGATTCAAATCTGGCTTCAGTCCCTTCCTAGTCATGTGATCCTGGGCAAGTCATTTAACCCCAATTGCCTAACCCTTGTCTTAGAAGTGCTACAGAGACAGAAGGTAAGAGGTTTGTTGTTGTTGTTGTTTTTAAATCAGGGCAGGAAATTAGAGAAATAAGCTTATTAAGAGTAGAACTTGGGGGGATCTTAACAAGCTTATCTTAATTAGTTCAGAGTAATCAGAAAGAAACTGTTATCTTTGCCTTGACCAGGAAGAGAAACTAAAACAAAAAGAAAAAACAACTTTTGTAGTCCTGGCATCAAGATCACAAGCAAATTGTAAATACAAAGACAATGTAGAGAGTTAGACAGAAGGGCCCTGGAGCATGAATAGGCTTGATTCACTTGATTTCCTTGTCTGAAAGAGAATCATGGAATTAATAGAATCATTAATACAGAGCTGGAAAGAACTTTAGGGACCACATATTATAATTCCTAATTTTATAGGTAGAGAAAGTAATGTACCCTGAGGTTAACTGGCTTGCCCAGTGTCATACAACTCACCCAACCTCTTCCTTTTAGAGATGAGGATACTGAATCAGATTAAAGTAACTTGGTCTGTCAGCACACATTCATTAAGTACCTACTGAGTGTGAGGCACTGTATTAAGCACTGGAACAGTTTACATAGCCGGGATTTGAATTTAAGATTGCGTTGGGGAAATCAGTATGATGTGTCTCTGAAACTAGATTTAATGTTGAACATATAGCTTTCTTTCATCTTGTTTTCCAGCAAGTACTTATCTTCCATTCATTTAAAAAAAAAAAAAAGCTGTTTTACTCACAAATTTGCTTTGAAGGTAGCAAGACAGGAACTAAGGAGTCAACTTGGAAACATTCCCCAAACTTTAGCCATCAAAAATAAAATATATACAATGTACGGCTGGTTTGTCATTTTAAAAGGTAAATTTGACACATCGAAGTAGGTAGCAGATTTTTCCCCTTTTATAATAAAGTATTGTTACTAGTAGATACGTGCTGCTTTAAAATAAAGTATTATGCTTTTTTGGCAAATTCCCTTAGTTTGGCCAGCAAATATTAGAATTATCATAAGGAGCAATTTAAGGATTAGAATGATGGGTATACAGCTTTTAATAATAGCTTTCTAAATATGATATGTGTGATACATTGTTTAGCTTTTAAGTTGAATTATTAATATTTTCTCCATCACTCTCTTATGTCTAGACAATTAGCAAACAATAAATAAAGCCTTGATTTCCAAGATATAAATACTTAACATTGAAAATTTAACATTCAGGCCTCAAGAGTTGGTTCTAGCTTAGCCCTTCTAAAAGTATCTTTAAAATCAGTAAACATAATAAATATGATAATAGTAATAGTATTATGGAAAGTTTTTTTCCTTATATAATTTGGTCTGTGAGACCATTCCTATTTGATAATCCAGACCATTACTCTTGCAAACTTTGGTTAACTAAAAGTCTGTCTTCTATTATTATTAACCTTACTTGTCCAAAACCTGACTCATGGGATAATAATGTTAGGAAAAAGACAGGACTATTTATCCTAGAAAAGAGACTGTTGAATTGGTCAAATGCTGATGAATGGGATGGGCAAATTTATTTAAAGCCTTAAACATTCCTTAGATAAGAAGCAGAGAAGGAATCTCAGCTATACCAGCATCCTTGATGACATGCAAATCTTCCCCCTCAATTTAACTATTTGTGAACACTCTAAAGATAGTTTAACCTGTAACCTGACTTAATTTACTTATAGAATTTGTTTGATGAGGTTTATTTTCCTAGGAGATTTATGAAATAATTATATAACTAAATTTATTCAACTTTTATGATATTGAAGGAAGCATAGCATCCTCACAACAAGTTTGGGAAGTACATAGTATTATTATTCCCATTTCGCAGATGTAGAAGCTCAGATAAATAGAACTAGTAAGTTCCTGAAGCTGGATTTGACCTCCAGTTTTCTTGACTTCAGATGCAATGTTCTATCCACTGTCTCATGTAGTTTCCTATGACCATACTATCAATAAGATTTAATTTTAGTTGTGAAACAGTATATAATCACATGATGGTAAGATTATAATATAATTACAAATGTTAGTCATTTCTGTTAATAAATAAATGTCAGAATTTAATTTTAATAATTGTATTAAAATTGATAAGTAAGAGTCATAAGATATAATAATCACACTTTATTTTCTTTACTGCAGGGTTACTACATTTCTAGACTACTTTAAGGCTTATTGTTTTCCCTACAAAGTATGTTGCTTTTGCCATATGTAAGGATGGGGGGAGGGCAAGATTTGAAACTTTGGCATCAGAGCTGAGGGAAGGAGAACATCAGTTGGAGAAGAGAGGTTCCTGGGAAGGAAATTGACCTGGGGAGGAGCAAGAGAGAATTCTGGGCTTCGGATCTGGGTCCTGGGCAGGGCAAGACTTCCCAGGTTGAGGACTTCTAAGCCACCAGAAGACATTCCTGATCCTAGATTTATCTCTGTGATTGACCCAACCTTTGCTTGATATCTTCAACCACCTCTTAACAGAGAAGATTCCTCACATCCCAAAGTGGGGCTGTGGACTCACTGAAAAGAGAGCCCAGCTCTCAGGCTCTGCCAGTCCCCTAGTACCTCATCTAACTATTGATTTTATAGGCTAGTCAGATAGATACATCATAATAACTGTGGAGTTTCTAGTTGGGAATTGTAAAAATTAAATGTACATCTCTAATAATAAAAATATATCTTTTGAGATTTATTAAGAATCATTAGAAATCAAGGAATGAAGAGGATACAAAATAAAAACCACATGCCCATGGCTGGTTAGCTATATCAGCCATCCCCACCTTACCACCATATTTGCTGCTAAGGAAGAGAGGGAGCCTCCAAAGACCACACCCTTTATCCTCTCTCTACAGGAAGTAAATAATGACAGGAAGTCAATGGGCTCTTGAGATATGTAGTTCTTTTTTAGGGTAACAGATTTTCAATCATACAGAATCGGGGACAAGAAGCCTGAGATTCGTGAAAATACATGGCTCAAGTGACACATAGCTTAGGAATACACCAGGGAAACCAAACCCCACTTTCCTGCTCCTTATTTACCTTGAACCCCTACATTAAACCTGGTTGATCACAATTAGATTTAGTCCAGTCTTTTGACTTTGAATGAAGGAGATATCTGAAGGAATTCAGCAGGAAAATATTCAAACCAGCCTTCCCTGAGGCAAGCTTTCTTTGAGGCTTGCCTCCTAATCCACTCAGTGTCCTGAAGAAGACTGGGGTTATCATAGGTTAGATTTTAAGGGGAAGCTTGTCATCAATTTCATGCTATCCCCCTTCCTCAGGGAACCTTGGGACATCAGTACACTAGTTAGCTGCCACCCCTCTCAGGGAGGGCAGAGAGGAGAGCAGGTGCTCTCTCTCAGTCTGTCAGATCCTCCATAGATATTCCCTGTTAATTTCCACTGATACACCATCTAAGTCAGTGGAGGGAAAAAACCTTCATTCTTTTTCAAGGCACCTCTATTTTTACACACAAAATTTAGTAAGTTATCACTCTGATACTGGCACTCGTGTAATAAAGAGAATTAATAGTAAAAATTGACTACCAAGATTTTTAGGTCACCACCAGCCAGATGGAGAACTAGATATTTTTTTCTGATCTTAATGAATCCTCAGACATCTCCAAAATATAATTATGTACAAAAGATAATGTAATTTCATCCATCTCCATTTTCTAGAGCATCAAGAACTCAATTGAGGTAACATTTCAATTAAGTAAAAATAGAGAAATCAAATAATCCCTAATCCTAACAAGTTGGCTTAACAACACTTATCCCAATGCCCCCCAGCATGACTGTATAAACCTAGTTTGCCACAGAATTCAAATTTAACTGCCCCTCTTTCTTCTCAGTTCAGCATACATCCAAAAAACAGAAGCTTGCTCATATTGAAAAGGCTGCACAGAATTGCTCTGTGCCACAACATAGCTTAGCCAGATACCTAAGCAACAGAGGAAACTAGAACAGAATATGTGTTGGCTATGTGGAACTCCATTAAACCAGAAGAAACAGCTCAGAATCCCATCCCAATAGGACTATTTGAGGCAAAGACCAAGATTGGTAAACAATAAAATTTCCAAACATTCAAGGAAACTAAAAAGGCTTTTTTTTAGCCCTAAAGGAAACCAAACCCAAAGGTTAAAAAGTCAGAAAATAAGTAGTAGTGTTCTATAGAACAACAAAAGACTGACATTGCCAAAGATCTCAGGAGGAAGAAAAAGCAATTTAGAAACCTAAGCATAAATAGATAAACCAACAGAAGGTAATATGACCTCCATAATAGATAAAAAAATCCAGACATTTATGAATAAATATTGTAAAAAGAAAAAAAGAAAATGAAGTAATATCTAATGAAGCAGAAGACCCTTAGGATTCACAAGAGAGCTTGGAACCAAAAATGGATGTTTCTAAATAGTTCCAAAGAGAAATAAGAATTGTAAAAACAGAATTTATGGCCTGTAACATGGAAATATTTGGCAGAATATAGAAACTTGGATCCATAGAGACAAGTCCTACTGAAGAAACAAAAAGAGAATAACCCTTTAGGTGGAGTAACTATATGTTAGTAAAGTATAATCTGGAAAACAAGAATATAAATGATAATCTTCATGTAAGCAAAACATATTCATCTAAATGATACATAGTGCCAATTTAAGCATTTTAAGTCTCTAAGAATAGAAATAAAAAAAAAAAAACCTGAACAATATCATTCAAGAAATGCTACAAGAAAATTACCTAGAAGTTCTGTACATAGAAAAAAGGTATCAGTCTAAAGAATCCACAGATTACATTTGAGGGATATAAGTGACACCTACACTATAGTGGTTAAATTTATAATTCCATTGGTAAACAATTTATTCTGTAAGCAACCAGGAGAGAGATTTTAAAATATAATTGAACAATAATTCAAATAAGAGGAATCTATTCCCTCAGAAAATTCAGGAGGAAATGCCATGGATCCCAAAGAGTAAAGGAGCTCAAGATTCAGCCCAAACTGACTTACTTGTCAATGAGAGCCTAGTCACTCATGAAGGTCATTCAACTAAAAGAGGCATTTGATATGATTGACTTTACTACTAAAAGCATTGCAAGATCTAGGACAAAACTGAGGGATTTGTAAGAAAGAATGCTATCCACATCTAGAGAAAGAACTGTGGGAGTAGAAACTCAAAAGAAAACATATGATTTATCACCTTTTTAGATGGGTATATTATTTAGGGTTTGGGTTTTAAAAGATTATGCTAGTATAAAAATGAGCAATATAGAAACGGGATTTGAGTGATAATATATGTATAACCCAGTGAAATTGCTTGATAATTCTGGGATGGTGGAGAGAAGAGGGGAAGGAGACAACAAGAACATGTAACCATGGGGAAAAATTTTTTTTAAAGAGGCATTTGAAACTTTCCTAGGAAGAAAAGCATACTGAAAGAAAATATTTTGTTTCTCAAATATCCTGGATAACAGAAATACTGCGTATTGATTCCAAGACAGAAGAGTGGTAAGGGCTAGGTAATGGGGTTGAAGTCACTTGCCTACGATCACACAGTTAGGAAGTGTCTGAGACTAGATTTGAACCTAGGACCTCCTGTGTCTGGCCCTGGCTCTCAATCCACTGAGCCATTTAGATATCCCCAAAAGAAATTATTTATAAACCATTCACATCTAGAAAAGTGAAAGGACATGTATCTTGGGAGGAAATTTCAAGGCAAATCAAAAAGTAAAAAGATTTTGGGAGGGAAAAAAAAAGAATATCTACCTCCATAGAAGTAACAGAGTGTCTGAATGCAGATTGAAACACACCATTCCTCATTTTATTTCCTTCGTGAATTTTTCTGTAGTGTAAGTAATATGTGTCTTGTTTCACAACATGATGAACAGAATTATATGATAATATATTGGTGACCTATATCATATTACTTGCCTTTGGGGGAGGGGTGAGATTTGGAAGGGAGTGGGAAAAGGAATGAGGCATAGATTTTTGTACATAGCTGATGTGAGAATTTTCTTGTATAAATATAATAATTTATTAATTATTTCTATCAAACCATATGTGTTATTATTGTGTTACATATTATATTGTTTACATATAAAATAATTGGTAACCAAAAAAAGTTAAAATAACTTAAAAAAATGAATTGTACAACCAAGGACATAGGAGAATTCATAAAACATGGCAGTATCCTCTGTGATAAAACTGCAGGAATTGTTATTTTTAAGAATGAAGTACAACAGAAAAAAACAAAACAAAACAGGTCATGACCTACAAGACAATAAAAGAAACTGTTTAGGAGAGGGAACCCATATTAGCATCCTTAGAAGCTTTTATCCCTTGAGTATTATAGACTAGAAAGAACTGCATGAGTATAAGAGCCATTGATCAGATAATAAAGTCTAAAACAGAAAGAGAAGATAAATAATAAATGAGGAAAATAAATTATTTTATGAAAAAGAGAAAAAAATTTAAAATAATGAGCAAAACTAGTTGAAAGGGAGGAAAAAAGGGAGGATTTTAATTGACTACTTAACTGAGTGGAAAAAGAGGGAAAGAAATAAATAATGAGAAAAAAGAAAAAATGATTAAGTTAATGAAAACCCCAAAACTATGGAAAGTGATAACAAAAAAGAAGGGGGGAGAAGATTTGGAGTAAGGGGAGAAAATTAGTGAGAATGGAGTTTCCTTAAAATTGATTAAGTTAAAATAACTGAAGAGATATAATACAGATTATTACAGAGGATAGTAGGAAAAAATAGAGAAAAACAGAGGAAATGATGAAGTCAAAATTTCATAATTTTAAATATGTATGGATTATTACAATCCAGTAAAGTAGAAAATAGAAAAAAAAATGGAAATGAGGGCCTAAGGACAGTTAAGTGGCTGAGTGAATAGAGAGCCAGATCTGGAGATGGGAGGTCCTTGGTTCAAATTTGACCTCAGACATTCCTAACTGTATTTCTGGGCAAGTTACTTACCCCTATTTCCTAACCCTTACCTTTTCTGCCTGCCTTGGAACTGATATTTTGTATTGATTCTAAAAAAGCAGGTATGGGTTTAAAAAAATTAAGATCTATAAAGAAAATTACTATGTATCAAGGCAATATGAAAAACAAGAGTTACAATCATACTTTCTGGCAAAGCAAAAACAAAATCAAAACAAAACCCAAAAAATGAATTAGGAAAGTACATTATGGATAAGCAAACCATAGGCAACAAGCCAAAATCAGTATAAAACTTGTATATTCTAAATATCTTTGTATCTAAATTCATATAGCAAAAATTAACTGAACTATAAGAAGACTTAGATTGTGGCAGAAGATTTGAGTAGTCCTTCAATTTTGAATAACTAAATTTGGATAACTAAATGCTGGATAAAAAAATTTGGATAAATAAGCAAAAAAGAAAAACATTTAACTGAATAAAATTGCTAAAGAAATTAGAGCTAAGAGACTTTTGCATCTTCTAAAAAAGACTGCCAAAGAAAATATATATACATATCCATCAACACTATATGTAACTTGAAAAACTGATCGTATATAGAGATATATAAATATTGTTATGAACTAAGCATATAGTGATAAGGTCTAGACCAGGTTAATGCCTATTTGATGAGAGAGAAGTTGATATATAGGAGAAATACTTTGAGGGGAAAAATAACACCAAAGTTACAACCTAGGTTGATAGGCAGGTAATGTGCCCCTCAGAAGAAAGAAGGATTCTGTAAAGAAGATAATGATTTCTGTTTTTGACATGGTGATTATGCCATGCCTGTAAGGTATCATGTTTGAAATAAACAAAAGACCCTTTGTGATGCAACTTTGGAGCTCAAAAAATTGGGCTAGATATATAATTCTAAGAATCATCTGCATGAAAGCTGTACCAATTGTTGGAACCAATGAGATTGCAAAGTAAGAAGTATAGGTGGAAAAGAGAAGATAACTGAGGACAGAGACTTAAGAAACACAATTATTGGGTGTTACCTGGATGCAGATACTACACGGAGATGAAGAAGAAGCAGACATCTTCAGAAGTGAAGATGGTATTCAAAAGAAGAAGAAGGTATCAAAAAATCTCGAGAGGGGAAGAGTATCTAGAAGAGGATGATCAACAATAGCAAATGTTGAAAAGAGGTCAGTAAGGATGAGGATTGAGAAATGACTTCAGCTCTGGTAATTGAGCAATCAATTTTAACTTGAGAAAGAGTAGTTTTGGATGAACAATGAAGTCAAAAGTCAAATTGCTGGGAATTTTAGTCACTCAACTCATGAGAGGAAGTCATTTAGTGTAGAAAACATTCTCAAGAAGTTTAGACAAGAGGAATGATAACTAGTGGAAATGAACAGATTAAATGAAGAGGTTTTTTTTTTTAAGGATGGGGTAAACAAAGCTCTTTTTGTAGGCAGCAGAGAAAAGAGCATATTTAGGGAAAGCCTCAAGATTAGAAAGAGAAAATAAGGGGGCAGCTGGGTGTCTGAGTGGATTGAGAGTCAGGCCTAGAGATGGGAGGTCCTAGGTTCAAATCTGACCTCAGACACTTCCCAGCTGTGTGACCCTGGGCAAGTCACTTGACCCCCATTGCCTAGCCCTTACCACTCTTCTGCCTTGGAGCCAATACACAGTATTGTCTCCAAGATGGAAGGTAAGGGTTTAAAAAAAAAAAAGAGAGAAAATAATATGTGAATAATTGCCTTGTACATTTACAAAAAATTAGAGAGTTGGTATAATAATGGGACCAGTTGGCTAAAAAAGATAAAATGGAATGGAATGGGATTAGGTACCAATGTAGCAGAATTGTCTTTTCAAGGAGAAGGGCCACTTCATATGAAACAGGTATGAAGGTCAAGGTTAAAAAAAGAAGATATTTTGATATGAGATGAAGATAAGATAAGAGGGAGCTCCTGGTGAATGTTCTCAATACTGATGCAGCTAGATATCACAATAGAGTGCTAGGCTGGAAGTCAGGAAAACACATATTCCCGAGTTCAAATTTGGCCATAGACACTTACAGACCATGTGACTCTAGGCAAGACACAACCCTATTTGCCTCAGTTTCTTCATCCATAAAATGAGCTGGAGAAAGGAAATGGCAAAGCACTCTGGTATCTTTGCCATGAAAACCCCAAATGGGGTCATGAAGAGCTAGACACAACTGAACAACAAATGAATTATAGTGTTCAGATGAGAGGCTTCAGAGAGAGGTGTCTGTGGGAGACTTGAGGAAGGATGAAAAAAATCTATAATATTTGCTGTTATTATTGTGAACAAAGTAGGTAGTGAACAAAGTAAGGGAGGTATAAAAATAAAGGACTTCCTGTAGTGTGGACCCAGTTGAGGTGATGTAATTTTTAATGATCCAAGTCAGTACAGTTTTTCTCTAGATATGGGGGCAGCATGTGTCTAAAAGAATAGAGGTAATGATCATAATAATTCCAGGTTGAGATTTGGCATGGCATGATTAGCCAAATCCTTTTCAAATTTTAATATGAGGAATTCCTTTTGCACCTCTGAATTTCCTAGACTTTTCTTTCCAGAATTCTATCAATACACTCCTCCCTCAGGTGTTTATGAGAAATATGTTGAGTATTGGTTATCTCTGCCAATTCTGAACAATCTGAAGCTATTTTTTTCCATTTTAAAGGTTTAGCATGACGTGAACATTCAGATAAGCTTATTCAATAGACACACAAAGATATTTAAAATGATGAAATTTTCTTATCTCCTGGAATTTTCTTCAAGGGAGAGAACCTCATCTAATGACCTTCAAGCCATTAATATCAAGGCATTTGCTCACAAAAGCTGTTTGCCATTTGCCACTCACTGAGTAGATTCAGTGTAAGAATCCAAGTACAAAATAGATTTTTTAAGAAAGGAGAGGTCCTGCAAAAGTCTTTGATGGTGACTGAGACACCATGATGTCTCTCTGTTTTGGTTGAGGTCATCATTAATAAGTCATAGAGAATTGTCATTTAAGATATGAGAAACTTAAGAGCCAGAGAGATTAAATATATTTCCTAAAAGTGGCAACACCCTAGTATGTGACACAGAAATGGGACTGGAACACAGGTCTTTTGACTTAAAAAATGGTATTCTTTCCACTATATCATGTTATACCTCTTTGCTGCCCTCATTCCATTTGCTTTTACTATGAGTTCTATTTAACATAGATCTCGTTTGATTTTTAGGTAAGAGTAATTCTCTTTTGATGCCTTCTCTAAACATCTTGATGAGTATGTCAGGGCAATCAGCTGCTACTACTACTCCCTTCTTGTCTTTGGGAGCAGTTCTGACATAGCAAAAAACTGTCCCATATCTCACATGCATAAACCCTTTCCCTTAAATATTTTGTACCTAAGATTCAAATACCAAATCCTTGCTCTCCTGTTCTGAGCTTTGTTGATTATGAAAGAAAATTTGTAATGCCTCGAGTATATATACATCACTATGCATTTATTAAACCCCTATTGTGTCAGACTCTATTATATGTATTGAAAATATGAAGATAAAGATGGAGCTTATATTTTATACTTTTATTTCTATTTCAACAGTCACTGATCTAGTTCAGTTCTTAAATATCTCTCTTTTGGAATATTGCAATAAACTCTGAAGTGATTTCCCTGTCTAGTTTTTCCCTCCTGGAATCCATTTTGATTATGCTCCAAAACTGAATTAGTCTTCTTAAAGCTCAGATTAGACTGTCAATTGCTTGCTTTAAAATCTCCTGTGACTTGCCATTGCCTGTTCTAAAGGATGAAGTCCTAACTCCACTGCTTTCTCTACTGAACTGACAGTATCATAGAAATAGCTTCTTATAAAAGGCTATTTCTATGATAAATGATGCATTAGTGTCATAATAAAATGAGACATATAAGTAGATTCTATGCTTTTTGAAACTGTATTAGTTGCCTCATTTATGAACAGGAATTTCAGATTAATTGAAAAAAAATAACCCTTTTGATGCCTTTTGAGATTGGAAGTTTGACTTTTTTTAAAAAGTAAATAATGATGACTTTATCTTTTGAATAGCTAATTTCCAGTTCTTTCAGTGGTTTCACCCCACCCCACCAAAGGATCTTTCTTTATAGTATTATTTAATAGAAATTGCATGTCAAATGTATTTTAGAATACTTCTTGAAACTCAAAATTCACATTTCTGAGAATTAAAAACCAAAACTAAACTTGTTTAAGCCCAAGAAATACAGTAGGGGAAAAAGATGTGTTTTTCTTTTCTTTTTTTATTTTCCATAAGTCAGTAGAGCCAAATAGAGATATCTTCTGACTTTGAAAGAAAGTGTTAGTTTGTCTTAAGGAAGAAATAACTTCAGTTGTCTTGACTCTTTGAAATTGACAAGACAGTGACAATGAAATCCGTCCCTGTAGCAAAAAGGAAATGGTTTTAACCCATGCTCTCACAAACTATATATATGTTATATGTATATTACATATATATATTCATATGGTGCTTCCTTCCTCCCCTTCCCAATCAATAAATCTGAATTATTTATGTGTTCCCTTTTGTTCATTCCTCACCAAATTCCTATCATAACAATACACACACAAACATATATATTTATATATATAACTTTACCACCCCAAATCTGCTTTTTCTAAAACCAGAGTATCACCACAAATCATGTTCTTCATAACAGAGTTGCAGTTTAACCATCTCTGGTCTCCCCACTGCAGCAGCAGCTTCTTTATGGGGAGAAATAGAGGCTAGTAGAATCTGTGGCAGTAGCTAGTAGAACCCTTGCTTATGGTACAACAAGGTGAATCATAAGATTCCTTCAATTGACCCTCAGTGGGACTTTGAATCTCTGCTCCAATTTCCTTAGAAATAAGGAACTCACTGTTGAGTCTACCAACCCTCCCTTTTGCCTTATATCCCCTACGATCCTGAGATTCCTACTGCTTCCCAAATTTGAATTTTAGTCTACAGTAGCAGACCTATTTCAGAAACTTGTAGTGAAGCTAGATGCCTGCCTATCTATCCTCTTCATTCAGCTGCAGAGGCCATTCTACAGAACTCAGATGTCCCTGGACTGAAAAGCAGGCTGGAGAGGAAGTCAGGTATAGTGGGTCCCCCCAGAATAGTGTCATTCCTAAGAATTACCTCTGAATGTGGCGCTGCCTTCCTAGTGAATTGAAGGAGGAAGGGAAGTTCACTTAGGCAGGATGGCAGCTTCTTCTTCATCAGTAAAAGCCCATCTCCACAAGTTCATTTACACAAATACTCAACTGGATCTAGGATTTTGTCAATAAGATCATCCTTTCCAAAGATCCCAAAATGCCGCCTATCTGTAACTGTTTGTCCACTCTGGCTCTCGTCTCCTTCTTTTTGTGAATTCTCAGCTGGGGAACTATTTTTCTGTTGACCTCACAATGATACCAATGAAGCACAGGGACTGTTAACATATTGGTTATCCCTTATTTTCACCATATGCCAGTCCATCTTCAGGATGCAGCAGTAAACATGCTCTTTGAAGTGTGAGGGGGGCAGTGCCCACTCTTTTACTCTTTATCCAAGGGATCTCTCATCTTGAACATAGCTCTCATTTGCAGTCATTTAGTTTGTCTAGTTTCTCATGATCCATAGCTATGTGTAAAGATTTACAATCTATTTCCATTACATTTTTAAGCCCCACCTTTTTTCCTCTTCCCATTTTAAGATGCTTTTTTCTTTCTTTTTCTTTTTCTTTTTTTTTTTTTGGCATCTATACAAGCTTATGATTTAAAGTGATTTCTCTGCCATCATGAATGATGGCCCCTTTCATGAAGTGATTTACATTTTTATTTTGTTACCGGGCTCCTACTCAAGACTGCAGAGTAATACAGCCCCCAGAGCACTGCAGTAGCAGCTCTTAAAGCTACAGAATATACCTGAGAGGGGACCAGGAAGTCACAGCACAAGTAAGTCTATTTCTTCTTGTGAATCTACATGGTTTCTCCCTTTGATCTTCAGAGAGCTGATCAACTCCCAAATACCAAGTGATTCATCCCAGAGCTCAACAAAAGTTGAAGCCTCCACTGCCCCTACGAATATAATAATATGATCACTAACTGGGGAACTACTACTGTCTTACAACTGAAATTTTAAGGAAGAATGATTTCTTGGTCCTGAACCAAGAATATAAAGGACCAAAATCATTATATTGGAATTTCACTTGCCCTACATTCCTCTTTGGGAAAAATAGTAATATTTGGAAAGGAAAACAAAACATAATAAAATAAGATAGGAAGCCACTAAATCTGAGGAGGTGATTGGCTGGGGTTGGGGGCGATTACTTTCCCAAATTATAATAGAGCTTTAAGCATCCATTGTTTGCCATCATTGTACAAAAATGCCCAACCTCAAAGATAACACTTAGAAACTGTTGCTGGAGAAAAAAATACTTCCTGCGCCCTAAATTCTTGCTAAAATTTTATAAATGCAGAAGAAAGTATCAGATTTCAATATATAATAGACCTTTCTTGAGAAGCACAAGGGGTTATACCATAAAACTCTAATTAGAACATTTGTCAATGTCTCTTTTTAAACAAAACATCATGGGCAATGATAGTAATTTCAGAGTCCAACCCAAATAAGCTGCTTTGAGGGACTATTTCTGCAGTAGTAAAGATGTACTACCCACAGATTTTTAGGCTTTAATAACAGGAATCCTAGAAAAGACCAACATTGTATTGTTCTGTCTGCTCTTCCAACATCCTTCCATTCTACCCTAAATCCTTGATTCTTAGTGCATCTTGCCTCTGAGTTCCATTGTTCTCATTCCAGTCTTCTATTTGTTTTACTTCTTACTATATCATCTCACCAAGGGTTGTACTTTATAGATCTTGTCCATAATGAAAGAATGTAAGTTCTATGATAGTAGGAGTTTCTTCATTCTTTTTCTTTGAATTTCATGGACCTGGAACACAGCAGGCATTTAATTAATGCTTAGTGTTTAATTTATTGCAGGGTTCACAGAATCACTCTTCTTTCTTTCCCTCCCAACCTCAGTATTATAAGCTGCTATGAGCTAGTTGAAAGCTATTTAATGACCTAATTTACACTCAGCCTTTAGTGACTAATAGCTTTAATGCATTCATTCTTCCCTGGTATAATATAGAACAAAGCTTTAATGTAAATCCAAAGGATTCTATGGAGCAGATCCTTTAGGGGCATCTCCAAAATAATGTTATTGTAAACTGGTTCTTGAAAAGAGGATTAGGAATCTGGAGAATTTGAGTTTTAGTTCTAGGTCTACTTATTATCAGTTCTATGATGTAGGGCCATGTTGGCAAACCTATGGTATGCAGGCCAGACCAAGCTGGAAGGGGCTTCTCCCTTCCCCCCGATCAATGAGTGCTTGAGGATATTTCTTATATGGCCTGCCCCTCAACCCAGCAGCCTAATAGGAGCATTTCCTCCCTCCCCTGTATGGGGTAAGGCAGGAGGGCTCACACGCCACATAAGGGTTGCAGCTTGGGCACTTGTTCTCTAAAGTCTCTAAAAGGTTCACCATCACTGACCTAGGGCAAATCTTTTAACTATTTAAGATTCAGTTTCCTCATTTTAAACCTGAGGGTTTACAGTGTATGATATCTAAAATCAATTCCAGCTATATTATACTAGTGGAGCTTCCCTCATATAGCTTGTGAGCACTATTTTTAAACATTTTGTTTTTCTTGAATTGTTTCAATTGTATCCAACCTCTTCAGGTACCTATTTTGGGGTTTTCTTGGCAAAGATATTGGAGTGGTTTGCCATATCCTTCTCCAGCTCATATTAAATAATGAAGAACCACGGCAAACAGAGTTAAGCGACTGCCCAGAGTAACAGAGCTAGTAAATTTCTGAGGCTGGATTTGAGCTCATGAGTCTTCTTGATTCCAATCTCAGTGCTCTATCCATTCTGCCACCTAACTGCCCCCCTTTTTTTGCATGTACCTCATTTTTCAAATGTACCTCTAATGCATCATCTTTTGTTATCTATTATAGCTATCCACATATATTTCTTATCCTCCTTTTAGACCAGAAAGTTCTTGAGGGTCAGGAAGATGTTTTATCTAAGCAATGTCTTCCCAGCATCTAACATAATACTCTCCTCATTGCAGTGTAAATCCTTAAACAGTTGAATTTAATTGAATTCTGTTCTAGCATAGCTGCTTGCTCTTAAAGCCATCCCTGGACCACAGCATCCATTTAAGTGCACTTTTCCTTGGAGATGGAGGACTCTTAAAAGAGTCATCATAAATGAAAGGATTTCCTTTCCCTTTCTTGTTTAATAGCATGAATTCCAAGAAATGGCATCCTAGATCATAATGTTGACTTTACAGCAAAGGAGACGTTCCCATCTAATGAAAAATCTGCCATGAATGAATCATTCATAATTTACTCAATAATCATTTACACTTGACTGCTTTTTATAGTGTTGAACAGAATGTAATCAGGCTTGATGACCTTTAAGCACTCTTAAAGGTGGGTCTCTCTAAATTTGAGCTATATGCAGCAGAGATTTGGAATTCCATTTTCTAGGTGGTCAGAAAGTGAGGGGGTGGATGCTATATGGAAATATAACTGTTCTCACCCCAAATGTAAGCATCATGAAAGCTTTCTGAAAATGTATTTTACGGATTTTGCACAATGGCTTTCTTGCTACTGTTGAAGAATGTGGTTTAGTTTAATCAATGACATTTATTGATTCTTTTTTGAAATTCATTGCTTATTGACAAATATAGAATGCTCTCAAATATAACACCTTATAGATATTCATGAGATCAAAGGATCAGAACTAGAAGGGACCACAGAGCTTATCTAGACTAAGCACTTGCATTTACAGATAAGAAAAGGGGGCACAAAGAGGTGGATTCATTTGCCTAAAGTCACAAAGGTAGTGTTATAGGTAGGGTTCTTTCCTACCCTACTGTTCTAGCATGGTCTCCCCAAGAATGGTTAAAGTATAGAGAAGTACAAGTTGTAAACTATTTTATTATCCCCCATGGTGGCCAAAGTGAGGAAATTCCAATTTTTCTAAATACCTTGTTAGTCCTTATAACCCAGTCTATTATTTGCGGGAAACAGACATAGAAAGTAGAGATGACTTCTCCCAAAAATAAAGGGTTGTTTTTACCTTTCCTCTCAGCATTAAGACACATTGCATTTATAAAACATCTATTATGTACTACATATGTGTACATATGTGTACATATATGTAGTACATATGTACTACATAATAGATGCTTTATAAATGCAATAAGTGTCTTATGTACTACATAATAGATGCTTTATAAATGCAATAAGTGGCTTAATTTGACTTCATATTCTCCGAGACATACCTCGACTCTCTTTATGGTTCTTTGACACTTGGAGAAAAATCACTCCACTCTGATCCCCCTGAAGAGGGGGATGCAACTTAAACAAAAATCCAGGATGGCTAATCTCTTTTGTTTACTATCATTATAATTAGTATGCATTGTCATACTCTAGCACATTCATTCTAGACTTAAAATCTTGTTAATACTTTCATTGCCTTTTCCTTATTTTTCAGTGAGACTAGACTAGACAAAAGTCCAATTCAGGACTTTTGATTTGGCATTTCTATGAACTTCTGGAGCATAACCCCTTTTCGTTTGATAACTGCCAAATCATATCTTCATCTCAACTCCAAGGGGTCTCTATTTTTTGTAGTAAAATTTCTGCACAAATATAAAACTACATGGCTCTAATGATAAGGTGAGCTAATTAAGTGTAAGTTTCAAGACTAGAAATATGTCTTTGAGAACAGACATCACTTTCCACCACCATAACATATTCCTTTCCCCCCTGTAACCGGTTTCTACTGATTCTCTTGCTAGCTAACTCTTTGGCTCCCCTAATAGCCTCTGTTCACTAAAAATCCTAGGGTAACATTTATATTTGGAATAGACATTGAGTTAACATTATTTTTGGACAGACAAAACACAAATCAGGGATAAGAAGTTAAATAATAGTAAAGGAACTGAGTAACTGTAAAAACAGTAATGGGAATATTATGGCTTTATGAGTTTCCAAGGAAATCATTCAGAAGTATTGAACATTTCATCTATGCCAAAAACTAGGCTCTTCACTCTGATGTGCTGTCAACAGCTCACTCAGATGCTATATCTGAAGTAAGAGTCCATTTTATGTCTCTTTAAACACATTTAAAAGATAACCTTAGAAATCTGGTATGAAATATCATTAGGTTATATGAGAAAATCTGTAGGGATAGAATATTCTTTATGGTTTTATTCATGAGGAGAATTTCTAAACAATAAATCTATTTTCAAAGTTCACATGAAAATAGTACCCTTTGCCAGATGGATAGCCATTTGTTATTATAGGGTCTCATGCCAAATTTAGCGTAAAGTGGAATTTATATAAGTAATAGGGTACAGTGAAAAGCAATAGCTCTGGCATCTAAGGACTTAAGTTCAAATATCATCTCTGATGCTTATAACATCTGCAACCTTAGAGAAGTCACCTGGTCTCCTTATTTACTTCAACTATAAAATGTGGAGTTGTGTCAACATGACCTGTGAGATACCTTCAAGCTATAGTTCTATAATTCTAATAAAGATCAATAAATAGTTGTTATTTGAATGGAAAGTATAAATTAGTGGATTCAGAAAATCTCATCATCTTCTTGGAGAACATCCCAATTCATTTCTCCACTTGAAGAGCAAATTCACCAATCTGTTAAGATGCCTCTTATTTAGTGTAAGATAGTTTGGAGTCTGTTTGTGGGCAAACAACTTGGCTTAATAAACCCAGTAATGTACTTGAATTCTTGTTAAAAGTCTTGGCTATTGGCTTCTTGGATGACTCAAACACTTCTCCCTGGAATAGGAAAACAATTCCTGCTTCCCATTACTTTGGATTCGACTCTTTGCTTTGGAGCTCTGCTAAGCACAATAAACCATACCTAGGGAGTATTTGAAAGAACATCAAATTCACCAATTAAAAAGTGGGATATTTAGCTAATCAGCTGTATTTATAATAGAGGAACCAAATGAACAATTGTACTGATTTTTTTAATGTGGAAGCAATGGAATCATCCAATTTTGTTTTATTTTTGTTTTCATTGTTTTATATAATGTGGGCAGTTTGGATTTACAGACAGAAACAGTTAAACCCAGTAGTAGGTAAATAGGGCAAATTTAAATCCCTCATTGGTTTGGGATATTTGTCACTTTCCTGTTTTGCTTAGAACTTGGAGTCAGTTTTAATCTGGTATTATAGTAAAAAGGCACATCTCTGAGGGCTGTTAATGAAGGGAAAACCTCAATGGTACATAGATTTTTTTTCCTTTTGCTATTCTAAATATAAGATTACCTAGGGCAGCATTGGTGAACCTTTTCAAGATTATGTGTCCAAACTGCAATCTCAAGCTGCCTCCCTTGGAGTCTCCCTCCATTACCCCAGAGAGTGGAGGGAGGAAATGCTCACATTTGGCTGCTGGGTGGAAGGACAGGGCATGTAAAAATTGTCCTCAGATGGCATGGAGAGGGGAGAGGAAGCAGCCCCCTCCCTGCTGCCCTGGCACCCATGCTATGCCTTTGCCAACATGGATCTAGGACATAATAAGGAATGATAACATACTTTCTTACATGGGTAGTGCCACATACTTGTTATTCCTGCCTCCAGGGAAGTTAAAACTGGTGGATCTCTTAAACTTAGGAGTGAACCCTTTAGAATATGGAGCCATCAGACTACTTAAGTGGGGAGATGGTTAACTTGCCAACATCAGAAACAGAGCAATTTTAAAAATCTATGTTGATCAGCTATTAGATCAGACCCCTTTCAGTGGCCACAGCACTTCCAACCAGAATAAAATAGACCAAGACTAAAAGAAAACAAAAGTCCTCTCAATCTTAGTTAAGCAAAATAGATTGACAAGGGGGGAAATGCTTATCTCACATTAAACATGTAGGGCTCAATGTGAAATTTAAGAATGCCCCCCAAATTCTATCTACTAATAAATTGCAGTACAAAAATATTGGTAGATATGTAGAAAAATAAACATAATTACCACTAAGTTACACTAAAGTAAAAGTTTAAGTTTTTAATGCAAGTAATTTTTTAAGTATGAGTCTTGTGCTAAGATGATTCAAGTGAAGCCCCTTACTCTGAGGTATTGCATAAAAGATATATTCATACTTCAATATGATATGTAACATATGATCCATGGAAGAGTTAATTAATCCAGAGAGGAGCTACATGGCATGGACCTGGAAGCCAGATGAAAGATGGAGATGCCAAGCTGCATGGCAGACAAGAGATAGGAAACAAGACTTTGCTGAAGGGTGAAGCATCTGATTGCTAGAAGGAAGAAGTCTGAGTCATGAGCAAATATAGGACTGTATATAGACTCAAATTTGTGCAAAGACTACTGCTTCCAACCTTTCCTTTTCCCCCATACCCATTATTGCTGCCAAACAGAGAGATGGCTTCCTGTACCAAATGAGAACACCAATCCAGTGTCTAAGCATCAGATCATAAAAGAGGAGAGAGAAAGGGCAATGTGAAGAGAGAAAAAGACTAGGGAGAGAGATAAAGAGAGAGAAACACAGGGAGAGAGTCAGAAAGACAGACAGACAGACAGACAGACAGAGAGAATATTAGTGTAGCAAAAAACCATGGAACTCAGAATAAGAGGAAAGGCAAAGGAAAGACAAGAACAAGAGTATTTCAGACCATCATTTTCAAGTGCAATTCCAAACCTGCAATTTTAATAATGCTGAAAATTTTGTGGAGTATGAAAGTCCCAAAAGAGGGTGGGGATAGTGGTGAAGAGAGAGAAAAGACTATAGCTACTCAGTCACTCAACATAATATAGGAAAGAAGGGTAAATTTTCTTGACTATTTTCAAGCTCAGTTGCAAGTTCTTCTTATAATTTTATTAAAATTTTTATTAATTATAAAATACCTTGTTACCCTAAATGCTTACAAGGCACCTGAGAGAATTTTTGAGCTAGAAAAATGCTAAAATTATTGAAGTTGGTGGTATTTTATGAGATGTGAGACATGTGATCCAGAGAGATTGTAGAAACATCTCCAATGTGATATCCAGGGCTCTTATATCTCTTTGAAAATAGGGGTACATCAGCATCAAAAAAGGAATAATTAATAGTAAGACAATTTTGCAATGTTGATAGGATGTAAATATTTTTAAAATATTTTGTTCTAAAATTTCCACAGAACTTAGGTTACATATGGAATTCATGGCACATTTACTATTTTTATCCTACAAAAGTATTGTAATTATTCATGACACATATTTTTAAAAAGGGAGGAATTTTGAAAGTGAGTTTAATATGTAGTAAATATAAATAAGATCTGAACATTAAAAATAAAAAAATAAGTAAGTTGATTCAAGAGATACTTAATTATGCCAAATTAAAGAAAGAAGCAGTAATCAGAGTAGAAATGGTCCAGAGGAGCTGATGTAGCTGAGGGTGGGTGTGGGGGGGTGAGTTCTATTTTCTGTTATAACTGAGACAGTTCTTTCTTTTTCATTTTTAACTGCATATGGAATCATTCACAAATGTTCTTTAAATTCAACATATTAATGGACTATCTAGGATGAAGTTAAGGTCAAAATTTATAAATTCAGATGTAGGGTGGGTCAAACGAAAGGTTCAAGGCCTTGAAAGATTGAGAATATTTTCATTGGTGTACTTGACCATAGACCTGGGGAGTGACAATTTTACTTTGCATGGTAGAAAGGAAAACTTTGTTTTCTGTCTTTCAAGAATAGCTTTTAAATCTAGATATTAAATGCCAGGGGACTCCAAATGTTGAATCTTTTAAAAGAAGATAAATTCTTTAAAATATTGAGGGCAGAGGATAAGGGACCAGGAAAAACATGTTTTAACCATGAAAGCCCTACTTAGGCTTCCCATCATATTTTTATATGATACAGCTTGGGTCCTAGGTGAACTTTCCACAGCTAATAGGCATGGCATTACATATGCACCAGTCACTTCAAACACAACTGTGAAATCATGAAACTAGGAACAGCAATGACTGAAAGAAAGTGATAAAATGCAAAAATATCTTATTACAGATGCCATTGAGAAGTATGAGCAATGAGAAAAAATATATAATTTGCCCAGAACCATAAAGTTAATATTTTGTGAAAAGTTAAATCTCTAATGGTACAAAGATACCAAGATCTTTTGTATTCTATCTCATCTGAAAGACTCATTCCTACTTTTTAAAACAACCATCATCTAGTGGCTTTTCTTTAATTCAACAACTAAATTCAACAAAGATATATTAAATACCTACTTTATGTAGAGAGAATATTGATGTGGTATGGGGTGGGGATAGAGAGATAGAAACGTCACTTCCAAATCCCATCAAGTAGAAAGCATGAAAATTTGTTATCTGTTCTAATTCCTCATTCATAATGGAAATATGAAAAGTTATTTGGATTCAAAAATGGACATCTTGTCCTCAGTCCTTGTTCTTGATCTACCAAGAGTTAGTGATCAGACTAACAATGAAATTTCAATATTTTAACTTAGAAATGTTCCTTCTAATTCACAAAAAATTTGAACACTGAATGAAAATGTTTTTATAGGTAAAACTTAGTTCATCCTTTTACTTGTTGCTTCAAAGATATCCCTTCTTAAACAGCAAATGATCTAAGTTTAAAAGGAGTTCATATTTAATCCAGTTCAACCCCTTTGTTTTTTACAGAAGGGGAAACTGAGGTTTAGAAAAGTTGAGTTATTTTTCTAAGATAAATATAAATGGCAGAATTTGAACTCACACCGCTGTAACTGCTCTGTTCTTGATTAATAGAAGTAATTCCATGTACAACTAATACAGTCTCATGTACTAACCTTATAGTTCTATTTCTATACTCAAGGATGGATGAGAAAGTATACAACCATAATGATAAAATCCTAAAGGAAATTGAATTGAATGAATCACCAATTGGATATCCCTTTGCTGAAATAAGTGGTTTTTAGATGGAAAGGACATAACAAAAGTAACTAAGAAGAGGTTGCAATTGAAAAGTCAAGAGACCATAAGAGGTAACCTCTATTTTTGATCAGTGACCAAGCACAGAAAAACTATTTCAGAAGGAATTGGGAATTGGGGAGGTTGGCAGATTCAATTCCTGAGCCTCTTGTGGTAACCTTTGAAATAATGTAAAGGAAAATGTTTTCCTGAATTAAAAAAAATTATAATAAAAATTTATGTCTAACAAAACATAGAGAACATTATGAGATGTAAAATGGATAACTGTGCCTACATTAAATTTTAAAATTTTTGTACAAATAAAACCAATGCAAACAAAATAAGAGAGGAAACAATAAATTGGGATAAAATTTTTATTGCAAGCATGTCTTACAAAGGCCTCATTTCTCAAATATACAGAGAACGCAGACAAATTTATATTAATACAAAGCACTGGAGGCAGCTAGGTGGTTCAATGGGTAAAGATACAGTCCCAGAGATGGGAAGCCTTGGTTCTAATCTGGTATCAAACTCTTCCTAGATATGTGATTCTGAGCAAGACACTTATCCCCCAACACCTAATCCTTACCACTCTGCTATCTTAGAAGCAATATATAGTATTGATTCTAAAATGGAAGGTATGAGTTTAAAAGAAAAAGAAAGCATTTCCCTACATGACAAATAGCCAAAGGATCCAAATAGGAAATTGTCATATGAAGAAATTAAAACTATCTTTCAGTCAAATTAAAAAATGTTCCAAATCACTATAGATAGATAGATAGATAGATAGAAAGGAAACTGAAGAATTTCTCTGGAAAGTTACAATAGTTTAATATTGAAGAGAAAATATAGTCTCTAAAGTTTGTTTCAATATAAATACTCTCAGTGAAATGGCCAGGTTTAAGTACTTCAAAGGAAATAAGAATGTATTGTCTATTTTGTGACAGGCACTATAATAAGTGCTTTACAAATATCCTCTCATTTTATCTTCACAAACCTTGAAAGGTCAATGCTATTTATTATCTTCATTTTATAGCTAAGGAAACTGAGGCAAAGAGAGATTAAGTGATTTTCTCAGAGTTACACAGGTAATAAGTATCCAAGACCAGAATTGAACTGCCTAGTATTCTCTTCTACTATGACACCTATATCCCTCACTTTTGGGGTTCTCTGCTGTTTGTTATTGATGCTGAGAGATCACATACAACTCTGTGTTGACTTCCAATCCTTTGAGACTGGTGTCTACCCAAGATCTAATATATAACCTGCTGAATCTAGAAAGATGCCAGCTTTGGAAACTGCTGGAGAGGAGATTTTGCCTTGGATATGTTTCAACATAGCAAACGAAGGGGAAAAAATAGCTTTTAGTTTCTCCTATTTAAAATGTTTTATATCTGTTATCTCTGTATGTGAAAAATGTCTAAATGCCATCCCAATCTTGCACAAACTAATCTTCCTTCTGCTCTTTGGTGTCATGCATTAGGAAACTGGCAAGCTAGGAAATGCAATTTATAATCAACTTCCAATAAATTTATTCTCTCTTCTAGAGACCCAGAGATTTTTTTTTCTCTCCTTTTTCTTAATTGGAAGCAAACAGGAAAACCATAAAAACAGTCCTGAGGCTATCAAAAAAAAAAAAAAACCAAACCTTTTGTCCATATAAAAAGAAAGGACCTATTTTATAATTGAGAGAGTTGGAGAGAGAGTAAGTATTCTTCTCTATAGTCAGTGCTATTCAAGCAAGTATCATTATAATAGCCCATAGAGATGTTGTGAGGTAATAAAAGACAGTTATGATTCTGCAGGAATATGCCTGCAACTTAATGTAAGAAACACAAACCAGATAGAGAGATGAAGTCTGTATTATATTCTCCACTAAGTAGCACACTGGTATAACTTCAGATTTATGACTGGACAACCTGTTTTTAGTACTTGTAGATGCTTAGCATGGATCATCTGCCCTATTATGCAAAAGTTGTTTATCCCAAGGAAGGATCAGCGGTTTGAAGGCTTCGTCTTCTACAGATATGATTATTGTTTCATCTATAATTGGAAAAGTCACTGGGAACTTCTCAATTTTATAGGCTTAGTAATTTTGTTCTTGGAGCATTGGAAACATCTGTTGGGTTATTATTGGAGACAACAAATGTTGGTTTTGTAAATAAAGTATTTATGGATCGTCAAGGCATAACACAAATCTTTTTCTTTATTCTAATTTTAACTTGAAAATGTAGTTAGGGTAGGTGGAACCCTATGATTTGAAAATAAATATGAGAAACAATCTTTTGAAAAAACAAATGTTATTCCTCCTGAGATTTACCATTGCTTATTTTGCAGAAAATATCTAGGCCCAGTGGGTGATAATTGCCAGGAAGAATCTTTTCATTGAACCCATGAAAATATATTTTATAGGCTGGATGTAACTTTTTCCCTGAAGTTATTTTGTGTCTACTTCTATCTATCTTGTACATACTTGTAAGCATAGAGTATCTTTTCTTTTGCCTGTTAAAATATAGGTTGTAAAAAGGAACAAATTTCTCACATCAATCTTTGTGTGAGCCTGGCACATAGTAAGTGTTCAAGAAATTCTAGTTTATTGAATGATTGATTGATTGGTCTTGGAATTCATGTCAAAAGATAGCCAAGATTTTTGAGGGCTATAAAATCTCATGGCATGGAGCTATGGATTCAAGCTTGCAGTGGTCAGAAATTGAAGAAAGTCATATCACCTCTTAGGGTGATGAGGTGCAGGAATAATACAGGTCAAAGAAAGGATTCACGCAGGCTACAAAATTGCTGTTACTTCTTGTTTTCACTGCTCCACAGACATATCTTGGATCTATAACAGGATGCTTAGGCTTTTCCTTTTCACTGATCTTCTTGATGGATGTCTGTTATGGTAAGCATCAGGTTAGACTGGGATTTCCCTGATGGGAATGCAGTGGTATTAAGACTCACAACATTTGGTATATATATATATATATATATATATATATATATATATATAGGCAGCTTATAATTCTAGATAAATATGCTTGGATTTTTTCTTTCTGTAAAGGGGAGGTTCTTAACCTTTGTGGGCTATTTTATGAACTCCATGAATTTAAAGGGGAAAATACATCTTTATTTTTGTTTTCTTTGTCAGCCTATTTGTTGTTTGTTCAGATTTTCTTCCTGTTGTGTCTGACTCTTCATGACTCTTAGCAAAATTCTGGAGTGTTTTGCCATTTACTTCTCCAGCTCATTTTACAGATGAGGGAACTGAGGCAAATAGAGTCAAGTGATTTGTCCAGGGTCACATAGTTAGTAAGTGTCTGAGACCAAATTTAACTCAGCAAGAGGAGTGTTTCTTACTCCAGGTTTGGTATGCTCTCCATTGTAAACCTGTGTTATTACTATTACTATTATTGTCATTATTATTCTGAGGAGTTCATAGGTTCACCAGACTACCAAAACAGTCCATATGATAAATCTGTGAAATAAATATATTAGGGCTAGAGTTATTTCTACCTATGAGATTTTAGCCACTTAAGTCATGCTATTCATTGACGATATTGATGATAAACTATTGATTCCCCAACTCTGACTATCTTTTTCTCAATTCCTCTTTACTTTTGGGGTAGATAAAAGCTCTATATGGAAAATTATCTCTCAGTAAATTGTATGGAATATTTTTTTTATCAAATCAACATTTCTGTTAGTTTAGAAAATGTCACATTTTGCAAATATCCACCACAGGATTAACAGATCCCAAATTCTAAACTTTTCAAACTCTTGATCTTCAAATCTTTCATGGACCATGAGGAGTATAGCAAAACTTAATGAGGCAAGCTAGCTTGGAATAGATTAGGCAATGTTACTGTTTTTTTTTTTTTTGTTTTTGTTTTTTTACTTCTGTCTGTTTTTAATGTATTTCATTTAATACTGGCTGCCATCACCCTTAACAGGTTGCCCATTTTGCCAACATTTCATTACTCAATGTCCCTATTTTTGCTCTATGTTTTCTATTTTTCAAAGCCATTCATTGAACTTGGAAGCTGATAAAAGATGTGAAGACTCAAAAAGGAAGGGTGGAATACTTGAAGATGTGGCTATACATGATACATCTAGGTGGTAGTGTAGCTAGAGTGCTGGGCCTTAGAATGAAGAAAATCTGAGTTCCAATAAGGCATCAGAGACTAGCTGTGTGACTGGAGGTAAGGCACTTAATTTTTTACTGCCAGTCTCATCAACTGGAAAATGAGAATAATAATAGCACCTACCTCTTTAGGCTGTTGGTACTAAATTACACTGGCACTAAATTACAATAGAAAAATTAATAGATAACAATTATAAAAATTATAATAGAAAAAATTGACTATCAATATGGAATATATATATGTGTATATATATATATATATATATATATATATATGCTTGGGATAGTATTTTATCACATCTGCTGGGAAAGGGTCTTATAATAATTACCTAACTCCTGAATACTATATTGTAACAACCCCAGAGATAGATGCTAACATACTTCCCAAGGTGTCCCAGAGAAGCTTAGCTACCTTTAATGGCCAATATGCTGTATTATGCATCTGATCAGAAAGCGCAAGCTTAATTCCACAATGGCATATTGTTCAATAATTTTTCTTTTATGTCATATATTTTTGATAGTAGCAGTCTTTACATGAAAGAGAATCTTTATATCCACAATAACAGTCTTAAAGAAAATCCTGTACTCTCACATCTTAAGA
This sequence comes from Monodelphis domestica, assembly GCF_027887165.1. NCBI lineage: Eukaryota > Metazoa > Chordata > Mammalia > Didelphimorphia > Didelphidae > Monodelphis > Monodelphis domestica. Next base: position 444,595,280 of record NC_077228.1, on the reverse strand, counting down.
GTCTATAGAGAGATCATTTTATTTTGATCCTAGGAAAGTAAAGATTGTCTTAACCTCATCATCAAAAACTAAGCATTTCATAACTGAAACATACACATCTACCTTGCAACACTGATTTCTTTAACTTGACCTAAAATGTTAATTAGGGGATTAATTGGGTAAAAACTTATAAATGGGTAACTGGATTCCTTCATAACCTAACCTCACCCTTCATCTGACCTTCCTCTGGTATCTTACAAGGGCAAGACATGCTCATCCCCACCAGATGCTCTTCCATCCATTATCTCTGGGGCCTCTGGCTGTCTGCCAGGCCTGGAATGCTCTCCCTCTTCACCTTTGCCTCTTGGTATCCTTCTAGATCCAGTTAAAAACCCACCTCCTCCAGTAAACTTTTTCTTGATCCCTCTTAATTCTAGTGCCTTCCCTCTGTTGGTTATTTCTTATTTATCTTTTATACAGTTTGTGCATAGTTGATTGTTTTTTACTTCATGACATAATGAGTTCCTGGAGGGCAGGAAATGTCTTTTGTCCTTTTTTGTATCACCAGAGTTTGGTACATGGAGGTGATTAACAAAAGCTTATTGATTGACAAACTAAACCTACAAAAGAAAATCAGTTGAGGATCAAAGGATCAAGAAAGTTCTAGGAAACGTGATGACACCCTTTCTTATTTTCCCAAGAATGAAAGGAAGTCATCTTATTATGCAGTGAGATTATTTTGTGGGAATAATTAAACCACAACCCCATTAACACTTGATTGTTCTAAGAATTAATACATAATTGCAATCCCTTTGCACAATAAACTTGAGCCTAGTTCCTAGCCCATAGCAGGTAGGTGCTTGATAAGTATATATTAAATGAATGAATGATAATATCAATGATAACCTAAACTTTGTTAATATAAAATTGTAAATATTTTCACAATTTTGTTGTTTTTTTTTGTAAAAGTTTTATTTTTTGTGAAAGAATTCTTAACTCCTTACTTCTCTCCTGCTCCTACTTATGCTGGTGAAATATTGGTCATATATTAATTTTATGAATATTAGGTGATCTTTTTCTGTTATAAATTATCCTTGCATAATGAGGATCTCCTATTCTAGCAGATGTTCCATTAGACCCTCTTCAAAAATTGTAAATAAATTGTATCTTACAAATCTGGTGAGGATGTAGTGATTCAATCTTCCTATGTACCACTACTGCTTACAAAGTTTTGCTTTTTAGAATGGATCTGATTCCAAGGAAACATACAAAAGGTAAAGATCTTTATAAGCATACTTAAGTGATGGTTAAAGACACTGCAGTGGGGAAGTCAAGCATTTCAAGGATCACTTTTTTCCATCAAAGGTACACCAAAGCTACTGGCAGACATCCAGATAATCCTATAAGATGTGGACATGTTCACAAGATTGTAAAATATGCATGCACACAAAGAAATATTATTGAGTATTTTTTCTTACTTCCAATGGACCAAAAATTCTTGTCTCATATATAATGATAATAATAACGATAAGATGATAATAATAATAATAATAAATGATAAATATTGGAAGGCAGCTGCGTGGCTCAATGGATTGAGAGCCAGACCTAAAGATGGGAGGTCCAAGGTTCAAATATGGCCTCTGACACTTCCTATCTCTGTGACTGGGCAAGTCACTTAACCCCCATTGCCTAGCCCTTACCACTCTTCTGCCTTGGAACCAATACACAGTATTGATTCTAAGATGGGAGGTAAGGATTATACAAACAAATGAATAAATGAATGAATAAACGAACAAATAAATAAATGATGAACACTGATAAATATATCTGTTTACCAAAAGGCAGAATTGTTCTAGAATTACATAAATTCCCAAAAGCAGGCAGAATACAGAAGTACATAATAAATGCTAAACTGGGAAAATGCATGACTCATCCAAGTTACAGATCATATTAATTGTGCTGAAAGTGTGGTTTTAGAGTGAAAAAATTTAAAAATATGCGTTCAAATCTTTTGAGCTCAGTGCGAAGTTGTATAAAACCTCACTGGCTGCTGGGCTTTTTGGCCAGGGGCGGGGTTAGGAGAGTTAAGTGCAGACATGTGTATTAAGGATTGGGGGGGGGGGGGGAAATAGGCGGGTGATGGGCATCACGCATGCGCAGAAGCTATCTACTGTGCCAGCGTTTGAATACCAGGTGGGAAAAAGGTTTTTCCGAGGCATGGCACAGGAGAAATGGCCTCTGCCCGCTCCTTGGCCACAGCCCACCCCTTAGGGCATGGCTTGGGTCGTGAAGGGGGATGCTGTGGAGAAATGCCCATCCTGGAGATGCTGCTGTAGTGGCCGGTTAGGGTAACTACCAATGATGTAAGCCCGGCTCACTAGGTGGGGTGCTGGGAGTTCTGGCTGCCGCTGGGGTACAAGCGGTGGTCTCTGGCTTTGGCGGGTGGTCGCGGACATCTTGGGCCTAACTTCTAACAAACTGCTCAAAGGAGCTTAGAGAGGATAAAAGAGCGAAGAAGAGGGTTCTGGCCAGCTTTCTTCTCACAGTATCTTGATTCTGATTCTTTTACTTAAAGCACCCTGGGAAATGATTCCGTGTCCTTCCATGAGAAAGTCTGAAATGAATTAAGATGAGTGCGAATAATTTAAATACGCAGTTTATTATGGATATTCTTAATAATCATCATTTTCAAAATCTAGATGTATATCTTTTTGTTTCTGATAATTATTAGCTCAGTGTTAATAAGCCATAAGCAAGCAAACAATGTTCATTTAAAGCCCCTTTTAGCGGAGGAGAGACAGGGAATAAATATTCTTAATTTAAAGCAGAAGAAGCCCTGCAGGCCATCTTATCCAATCAGCTTATTTTACAGATCAGGAAACTGATTCCCAGGGAAGGTAAATCAGTGAACCACAATCTCACAAGTAGTAGAACTAGGACCTTTAGAACATGCCAGGGGGGGGAGGTAGCTAAGTAGAAAGAGAGTAAGGTTCAGTGATGGGAGGTCCTGTGTTCAAATGTGACCTCAGACACTTTCTAGCTGTGTGACTTTAGGCAAGTCACTTAACCCCCACTGCCTAGCCTTCTGCCTTGGAACCAATACATAGAATTGATCTGAAAATGGAAGGTAAGGGTTTTTAATAAATAAATTAAAAAGGCATGCCAAATGAGCCTCAGTTGAAGAAGCTAAAAGATCTTTTTTTTATCATAAGAATAATTGGGAATTTCCTAATGTAGTTAATGATTCTTTCCACTAAAATAGTTAACATTTCTTTGGCACTTTACATTGCACAAAATGCTTCACATATATTATTTCTTTGGATCTCCATAACAACCCAGTAAAGTTAGTGCTTTTGTTATCGCCATTTTACATTCAGAGAAGTTAAGGGATTTGTCCATGTTCATGCAATTATTAAATACCAAGGCTGGAATCCACCTGCTAAGCCCATTCTTTTTACTTTTTCATGGATAGCTCCTATAGTGTAGTCCTTTAAAGTTTACAAAGCAGTTTTCTCATGACAATGCTTTGAGGTAAAAACCAATTTGGAAATTTTTCATATTTACACATGAGAAATTTGAAAGTTTGAGAGGAGAAATAGTTCTCAGCACTGAAGAGTAGCAGAATCAAGATTCAAACTCAGATCTTATGACTATAAATTGAACTGTCTTTCCATTGTATTAAAGACCAAATTATTTTCATGCTATGCTTTGTCTATCAAAGGCATTTTTTAAGAAAATGCAATAGTGACCACAGATAAATCTGTGCAAAACTGATGTATAATTATAGGTATAACCTCTTACAAAGCAAACTTAGTTTAAACAAAACTGTATTTTCACCAACATGGGGACTAGGGAAGTGGTTTCTCATTTTCTTTACAGATTGATTTATAATAGGATTCCTTTAAATAGCAGAGCTCTTACTTCATTTAAAAAATGATTCCATTTGCCAAAAAAATCAATTTACATGCAACTTTTCAGGAACAATCCATTGTATAAAGTGATATAAAACAGTCAGTGGAAAAATAGAAACCATTTTATCAAGGATCCAGGACAGGTATACACTGCTATCAGGTATTATTACACATAAATCAACCTTGACAGACGAGCCTCTGCCCTTTTTATAATGACCTTCAAAGAAAATAATTCTTTTCCCCCCCTCAATTTTCCTACATATCTAGCTTGTCCAGTTTTCAGAAGAAAAAAGTGACAACCCCATTATTCATTTGTAAGTTTTCCTAAAGGGTCAGCAGAGTATCTATCACTGTGTTACCATCTGCCCTTATTCCTTCCCCATTCTGGCCAGGTGTATTCATTTATCTGTTTCCATCTGCACACTCAAGGTGGGCTATACCTGGGGCTGAACTGTCTTGATTGTTGAGTGTGTACAAATTTACCAAGTAAACTATATCTGGGTAGCTTCAGTACCAGCCATGCTTCACATCTCGTCTCAGTGTCTGTCTGGGTGGGCCATCTTCCCTGCTGCTCACTTACTTCTTCCCATCTCGAAAAGGACCTTTTGAATTTTCCCTCCAGGAATTCTCTAAAGTCCTTGGGACAATGAATCTACTTTATTTTGGAGTTCATAGTCTGAAACGGTTGTCTTGATTCTTGAGCAAGTTCCGACTCACCTAGTTGACTTTATGTACCTGGTCCTAGACCAAACCATGTTTCACAATTGCCTAACCATCTTTCTGCTTACCTTATTGTTGGATGTGGTTCTGTCTCACCACATAAATATTTTCCATCTTCTGCTCTGGGCATTGTAGTCAAATTAGTATTATCATAGTTTCTTGAAAGAACATTTTAATTGTCTGCCTTAATGATCAACTTCCCATTTTGGTAACTGCCCAGACCAAAACTCTCCTCTCTGACCCCCTGATACTCTTCTATGATATCTCTATAAAAACATGATCTGGATTTCAGAGATTATCTCATTTTTGAATTTGTAACACTAGCAGTTAGCATAGTATATTCCATCAAAAAGTATATAAAACTTTTAGATTGTGGAATAAATTCATCTTTTCATTCATTTAGGCAATGTTTATTAAGTTCTTTCTATGGAAAAAGTGATATCCTGAGGACTATGGGGGATGGAAAGAAATGGAATGGAAAAGCATTTACTATTTGCCAAGCACTAGAAATGCTAATAGAATTATGGAATAATATCTCCCTCAAGTTCACATTTGGATTGGGTCAAATAGTCCAAGTGCTTCTTGGGATTCAATAGCAGGTCAGGTGATAATGCCTGAGTTCATGGCAAAGGCAGGACACATAATTAGGCTCAATGCTTCATAGAGCCTAGTGTCAGAAATGATTATTTCCATGATACTCCATCATAACAGAAGGATTAAAGGTGGTGACTTGTTTTTTTTCTTTTTTAGTCTTAAAAGAATGTTATTTAATTAATTTAGAATATTTTTCCATGGTTACATAATTCATGTTTTTCTCTCCCCTCTTCCCACTCTCCCTCCTGTAGCCAATGAGCAATTCCAATGGGTTTTACATATGCCATTGATCAAGACCTATTTCCATATTATTAATATTTAAATTAGAGTGATCATTTAGTGTCTACATCCCCAATCATATCCCCATCTACCCATGTGATCAAGCAGTTGCTTTTCTTCTGGGTTTCTACTCCCACAGTTCTTTCTCTAGATGTGGATAACATTCTTTCTCATAAGTCCCTCAGAATTGTCCTGGATCATTGCATTGCTGCTAGTAGAGAAAACCATTACATTCAATTGTGCCACAGTGTATCCATCTGTGTATACAATGTTTTCCTGGTTCTGCTCCTCTCACTCTGCATCACTTCCTGGAGGTTGTTCCAGTTCACATGGAATTCCTCCAGTTTATTATTCCTTTTAGGTGATAGTATTTCAACAAAGCTGGTGACTTTCTGATCATCCAAGTGGTATGTGACCATTTCTACTACATAGCCCAAGAACTCACCAGATTGGGCTCACAATTATTAGGGAAGGAATAGTTTGGTGTTATCTGAGGGGAAGCAACCTGGAGTATTGGGAAGGACTCCCTTATGACCTCTTAGTATCTTCTTATAACACCTAGTAGAATCTGGGATAATAAAATATGCCAGGTTTAGTCCTTGGCCTTAGGGGATCTGCTCCTTTAACAGGGAACTTAAGCATAGGCATATATAGTGTCAAAGACAGGTGTACTTGGCCCAGGATCATTACTTGAAGTGATGAACCCCAAGTTCATATCTGGTCAGTACGATAATTGTTAAGGAAATAATTATTATAGAGGGAAAAAACCTGCCTTAGCTTCCAGGTCAAAAAATCAATCAAAAAAAATTAATTAAGCACCTAATGTTTACTAGTCCATTTGCACTAGACTCTGAGGATACAAGACAAAAAATGAAGCAGTTACTCTATGTAAGGGGTTTACTTTCTATAGGAGAAAACATAATTAGATAAGTGGTAGTTAGGACAGGTAAATACTAGCAGTTGGGGGGATAGTGATCTGGAAAGGAGTTCTGTTTTGTTTTTATAAAAGGTGATACTTGCTTTTAATCTTAAAAGAAGAAAAAGATCCTCTTGCTGCTCCTATATCAGTTGCCTGAACTATCTGCTTGATTTCTTGATTCATTGCTTCTTGTATTATTTCTCTATGGGTGTTGTAATGGTGAGAACAAAAGCCAGGAATTTATTTGTGTCTTGGTGCCTTGACACTGAATCCCTCCCATTGTTTGCTTCCATGAGAAGTCTTCTCTCAGATATCTCTAGAAGCTTTAAGCTCCATGTTGTGATTTGAATATAAAATTATGATTGACCATCCATGTCACCCATGTCTTTGCTCATACCATTCTTTCAACTTCCCTCCTATCTCCCTCCTCTCCTTGAAATTCTTCATCCTTCACATTTACTACATTTATAGTGGTCTTCTCTGGTCCCAAGCTAGTCAGAAATTCTTTCATATTCATCCCATCTCTTTTTTATGCCAGTCCTACAGAATGACCATGTTTATTTGTCTTGGCTTATCAATTATTTGGATATGTGTTTTAGCTTCCTTCTCTCCCTTATTAACTTGTAAGTTCTATTGCCCTCTCTATCTTCCCCAGGGCCAAAGCAGTATTTTTGCATAGTAAGATTTTTAAATTTAATTTCTGTTTTTCCAGATTATATGTCAGTAAAATTTTAGATAATCATTTTCTAATATTTTGCAATCCACGTTCTGTCCCTCTATTCCACCCATCCCTCCTTCCCAAGATGGCAGCTGATTTGATGTAGGTTGTATATTTGTTATCAAACATTTCCATTTTCATCATATTTTGAAAGGAGACACATATTGTTTATGCTAAAGAAAAATTCACAGAGAAAGTAAACTAAAGAATGACACATCTTCTCCCCTACCAAGTTTTTGTTTATATTGCAACATTTTCTCAAAGATGAATTTAGGTGTTTTTTGTGTAGGGGTTTAAATTTTGCTCTTAAAAGTTGGTTAAATTGATTTCTACTTTGTTTACATTAAATGGGAAGGCAGACTGGGGAGGAGCTGGGTTGCTCAATGAATAGAGTCAGGCCTAGAACTGGAAGTGCTGGTTTCATACCTAGGCTCAGACATTTACTAGTGTGTGAATCTGGACAAGTCACTTAAGCCCAATTGCCTAGCCCTTAGTATGCTAATATGTAATTACTTGCCATTATTAATTTACCATATGTAATATATTTACATTATACATGGTAATTACAATTATAAAAAATACAAATTACCATATGTAATATACTTATAATTACTACTATGTAACAATACAATACAAGAGTTAAGGATTTATTTATAAATAAAATAAAAAATAAAATAAAAAATTTAAATTTAATAATTTAAAAAAATAAAGGAGGGCAGCTAGGTGGCTCAGTAGATAAAGAACCAGACCTGGAGATGGGAGGTCTTGAGTTCTAATGTGACCTCAGACACTTCCTAGCTCTGTGACCAGACAAGCCACTTAACCCCCAGTGCCTAGCCCTTACTGTTCTTCTGCCTTAGAATCAATATATAGTATTGATCCTAAGATGGAAGGTAAGGGTTATTAAAAAAGTTAAAACAACAAAACAAATAATCACCTGCATTAAGACCATAATTTGGGGGCAGCTGGGTGGCTCAGTGGATTGAGAGCCAGGCCTAGAGATGGGAGGTCCTAGGTTCAAATCTAGCCTCAGACACTTCCCAGCTGTGTGACCCTGGGCAAGTCACTTGACCCCCATTGCCTAGCCCTGACCACTCTTCTGCCTTGGAGCCAATACGCAGTATTGACTCCAAGACAAGACAGAAGGTACGGGTTAAAAAAAAAAAAGACTATCATTTTCTTCAGTGGCAATGGATAGCATTTTTAGTCATGAGTCCCTTGGAGTTGTTCTAAATCCTTCCATTGCTGATAATAGTTAATTCATTCACAGTTGATTATCAGGCTTTATTACTATTCCAATGTGCAATACTCTGCTAGTTCTGCTCATTTCACTTTGCATCACTTCATATAAGTCTTTCCAGAGTTGTTTTGTAATCATCCTATTCATCATTTCTTTTGGTGCAATTGTATTCTGTTAGAAAGCTATACACCGCAACTTGTATAGTTAGCCCTCTCTTGATGGACACCCCTTCAGTTTCCAGTATTTTTCCACCAAAAAAAAAACTGTTATAAATATTTTTGTACAAGTAGGTAATAGTTAAGTTTAACAAATATTTATTTAATAGGTTTACTTCTTAATCTTCTTTTCCTTGGCCTTTGACTTTCTGTGAGTTTCCTTGTTTCTGCCTTGCAGCCTGGTATAAACATAATTCTTTGTTTTGTTACCATGAAACTCAATATGTAGCAGCCTAATAACTTAAACATTTACCTTAAAACTTTGAAAATTATGTTGTTGTAGTTATTGTTTTTACCACCATCTTCATCATCAGTATGAGTAATTTGGCAATTTAAATATCCACATTACTCTTCAAAATATACCAATTTAACTTTTTTTTTTAATTTTGAGACACAGTGTTATTGCATAGTGGGGCAAAAAAGAACATCCAGCTAGAATTAATTTTGGCCTCACTTCAGCAGAAATGTACAGTTTTACTTCATTAATTGTTTATTTGTATTCATTATTAAGTTGATTTTAAAGAAAAGAGATTCTAAAATGTGTGTATTGTATTAGGGGAATTAACTGAGGGTTATGTTGATGGAAAGATCAGATCAGTCCATCTCCTCCCTCTCCTTCCTTTCTTCCCTCTCTTTCTCCCCCGTCCCTTTCCTTCCTCCCAATTGGTTCTTCAGTTGGTATCACTGAGTGAGTATCTTGATATATCAGATAGAAAACTCACTCTTTGATAAGTTTAAACAAGGGGTTTATTTAGGAGAAAGGGGAAAGGTAGGGGAAGTTGATGGGAGAGAGGGTTTGGGTTTCCCTAATCCTCAAAAGGATGGATGGTGGAATAGAGTCTAGAATTGGGAAAATGACTGGCAGGCTTGAAGATTTTCAGTCACTTGAGTCTTGTAGAGAGAAAACCAGTGAGAGCAGGTTCATTCAATCCTTACTCCTTTCTGTCTCAAGGGCAAGAGACCAAATTCCTCAGCTTCTTCAGTGGTCCTTCCTGTTCACCATTCCATTTAGAATGCTTTCCTTGATTGGCAGTTCTGCAAGTCTTGCTTCTCCAGCTCTGTTGCAGGCTTTTCCAATTCTCTCATCCACAGTATATACATAGTTATATGTATATATGTTTATGTGCACCTATATACACAGTTGTCCCTTTCACATCATGGAAGTTAGGAACAGAGTGCTGCCACAATCTGGAAAATAAAAGTTTTTCTTTTTTTAATCCTCCCTTCATATCATGGATGTTGAATTTCTTTTTCTTGAGTGTTTACAATGCTTTATTACAAATTTTGGGTTAAGTATGCATTTGTAAGTTTCTAAAATTTTTCTGTGTTTGCAACCTTTGCAATGTTGTCTGCTGCTTATACAAAATTCCCCCCCAAAAGTATTTTAATGTAGGAAAGATAAGTGTGTATATAACACATTATAGTCTTCACCATTTGCATTAGGATATTCAGTTCCTTGTTTTTTGCTTCTTCTAAATAAACAGCTTACTAGAGACCAAAACCTTAATATTCACCAGTGAGCTATTGATGTCTAAGCCCTTCTCTGGCCTTTTAAATTCAGGTATGCTTCCATTCCCTTGGAATCTGTTTAATTTAAAAGTAGGCACTCAATTAAGCAACTTGATCTGTGGCAGTCTAATGAAGACATCTTTCCAATAGATATATAATACCTGGAGCATCAGGATGAAGCAGGATCGAATAAGCCCCTTTTTGGGGGGCCCCTGAAAAAAGTTAGGAAATTGACCAAAGGGGAATGGCCAACCCACCGTTAACATTAATACATATCTTAAAATTAATAAATTACTCAAGACGAGAGTTCAGGTACTGCTGCTAGCTGCAGACTGTCCTCGACAAGGGGCAAAAAGACTGGAGTTACTGATAGAAGTAAGGAAGGGAAAGCAGAGCTAATAATTTGAAGATATTTACACCTTTGCTAGTTTCTTTTCACGGTACAAAGGCATTAGTGGAAGTGACAGGAACAACTTATGAGCCATTTACTTGAGCTATCTTTGGGGATTTAATCTCACTTGGGTCATGGAGTTGAGTATTCTCTGGGAATTGGTGCTACTGTGATAGGCCCTATCTGTGGGCCTGGAGTAAAGAGATAAGAGTTTTAAGTCTAGCTGGAATTAGAAGCAACAGAATTAGCTGGATTGCAGAGCTGTAAACCTTTTGGTTCAGATCCTGAAATGCCTCTGGATAGCAGTTCAAATCTCTTCCAGATGGAGTTTTGGCTCTGGGAGCTGAGCGCAAGACAAACATTTGTAATGTCAAGGACTTTTCTGGAGTGTGCACAATAAAATTGGTTCTATATAATGCAGTTTTCATTTTTTTTTATTATTTGGCCTTACAGTTTCTTTTTAGTGTGTATGAAGAGTTTTTTCTTTTCTTTTTTTGATTTCAAAAGGCTAATTTTCCACTTCATCAGCCTTCACATGTTTATGTCTTAAGAGGAAGAATGGGAAAAGGCTTGAAAGGTCAGTGATTTTTCTCATAAATGAGGCAGCTTTGAATGTGAATGGCATATGCATATCACTTTGAGATAACAGGGATTGGTGTCATTAAAAACATAAAACACCAGATAGGAGCAAAAATAATTTATCTCTACTCTGTTGGAGCCCTGTTAGCTTTTCAAGGTTGTTGAATTTTTTTTTAATTTGGTAAAAAAAAAAATCAATGGATGTCTCCACAGACATATACATATTTTCTCTGACCAAAACAGAAATGCATAAATTAGTAGATTGGCAACGTACTTACACTAGGGATAATGGACTAATTATAAACAATATTTAAAGCAGTTTGATCCTTCAGGATTTTTTATCATCTCTAATATGGAACTTTTCTATTGAATGCTGTTGAAACTATGAATATGAGATAGTTTTAGTCTTATAGTTAGAGAAAAAATTTTGCTTTTTACCATCCTCCTCTTGGCCTGTCTACCCACTTGAAAGGAATATAGGTCCTTTCTTCTTATGGAAATCAGTATTAACTATATTATATCTGGGGAGTTCTTTAATTAGGATGTGTTCATATCAACAAAAATAAAAAACATAAAATGGCAACCCCAACCACTGGATTTGATGTTTAGTCTAATTAAGGCCAAATACCTATTTAGATTAAATTCCTGCCCTTCAGCTGAGTGATTGCTTTGTTATATGTACTCTTAGTTTCTTGACCTTTTCCACTTGGTTCTGACCCATTTCCCTCCAGTTGGTACAAGTCTCTTTGTTGACTTTTACGGATCAGTTATGATTATGAACCTAGAGCTGATGAGGAGCTTAGAGAATTCAACCTCCTAACACCCCATTTTAAAGATGAGGAAATAATGATCCAAAGACATAAAATTACTTTCCCAAGTCACACAAGTAGAAATGGAGGCAGAAGTGTGATTGAGATTCACATTCTCTAACTATAACTACCCAAGTTCTTTCTACCTCACCAAATCCCTATTACCAAGAGAAAACACTTTTTTTTACTAGACAGCTGTTCCAAATGAAGCAGAGAAATTGAAAGAAAAATAATTCAATGTCACTTTTTTTTTCTATTAACCCTGATATTTCCATATTTTGGCTTCAACATGCAATCCAATAGCCTCCCAATATTTTACAGTGGAAAGAGTGATAGATTTGGAACTTGGAATTTGAGAACTTGGAGTAGAATCTTGACTTTTCCAGGTACTACTTGTACAACCTTAGGCAAAACATATGACCATCTGGATCTCAATGTCCTCATATTAATATAAAAGGAGGTTATCAGAGGAGTCTCTCATAGCCTCCCTGATTAATTTGATGAATTTATAGGGCATAAGTCTTTGTCTAGCATCAATAAAGCTCCTCCCATTCCAGTTTGTTAAGAAAACAATTGGTCTTCAGTGACTTGAGGGTGATAAGATGATAGACTAATGGGGATTCAGAAAATGGGAATTCTGTATCATCAGAATGACACTGTTCTCTTTCTTTTTTTGGGGGGGGTGGAGTGTTCTACTTCTTTCTCTAAGGTTTTTTTTTTCCATTAAAAAGTATTACATAATATTGGTCAAAGGAATGGATTTCTCCCTTTCCAGGAAGAATTGATGGTGACTTTGGTGACTTATTGAAGAAGCATATATATATATATATAAAGGCTGGGATGATCTTGCTATTTTCTTTTCTCTAGCTCATTTTACAGATGGGAAACTAAAGTAAAAAGGATTAAGTGATTTATGAAGGGCAACACAGGTAGTGTTTGAGGCCAGATCTGAACTTTTGAAGATGACTCTTCCTGATTCCAAGTCCAGGCCTGAATTCTTTGTACCACCTAGCTTCCTTATTAGTTAAGATTGTGCAGGTAAAGTAGGAAGATGTTGTCTATCCAACAACCACAAAATATGTTGATCTTCCAAAGGGCATATGAACTCAGAGACCCACTAAAAGTCTTCAAGAAGCTCTGTGCATTATCAGCAGAATTTCAAAGATTTGCTAAAGTAGCAACCCTCAATTTACTTCCATCAAAGTAAGAAATATTAAGAATAGTTTGTTCTGTTTTTCATCATCTATTTATGGACTCCCATGAGTACTTTACATCTTTTGCATTTTTGGTGGGGTCAAATAAAGGCTGTTTTACCCTCTATACATTTTATTGTCTTTAGTCCTTGAATAGAATCTGGGTATGCTTCTGCCCATATTTGGGTAAACCTAGGAATAAACTACGGCATATTTGGAGATTTATTGATGTGAAGAGATAAAAAAGACCCATATGGGTTAATCTGAAGCATAAGATTCATATCTGAAACCAGAGACAGATTCTTAGGGTGTAAGAACCTGAACATATTTTATAGATAAAAGGTCCTTCCAAATCAAAGACCATCTTTACCTTTTTAGACTTATTTCACATTACCTCTTATTTATGTACACTAGCCAAATTGATCTACTTGCTATATCTTGTCCTTGATATACTCTCTCTTTCCCATCTTAGCTATTGAAAGTCTATCCTCCAGGACAAGCATATCCCTCTTCAAATACAACCCAACTAAGGTGCCATTTTCTATAGAAAATCCTTTCTAACCCTCCTAATTCTTAGTTCTCTCTTCTTCCACAAGTATCTGATATTCTTTTCTATATACCTTTTGTATCTCCCAGGAAATCCTTGAGGGCAAAGGTTGTTTTCCATTTTATTTTAATGTTACCTGTGCCTTCTACATAGTAAGAATTTATCAAGGGAACAAAAAAAGAGGTCAGGTGACTTGCCCAAATTCACATAAGTAGTAAGGAACTTGAGTTTGTTTTGGAAACCAGGTTCTTTAACTTCCTATCTAGCATAAATGCATTGCCCCCATTGTTCTGGTGATTGTTGTAAAACACAAAAAAATTTTTTTTGCCTAAAAACAGCTCCAAATAAAACAAAATACATTATTGTGAAATAAACATTGTAATTTAGTGAAATTGTTTTTAGAGCTTTAGGGAACTTTAGAGGTCATCTTTGAGATCATCTAGTCTAAATTTCTGCATTTTACAGGTAAAGGAACAGAGACCCAGAGAAATCAAGGTTATTTAGAGAGGTACCAGCAGAAGTGAGATTTCAGCCCTGGTCTTCAGAGTACAAAATTTAATATTTTAAACTAATAATACATTGGATGATACTATTTTCTTTTTAAAAAGATAAAATGCACCTGCTCCTGAAGTCCTAATTCCCTTACTTTTAATCATTGAAAGGGAAATGTGTGACTAGCCTTCTCCACCAAAAGGAAGCTGACTTCTTTGGATTCTCAAATTAAGTCAATGGTCTTTTTAAAAATGGATCCCACTCCCAAATCCATGTTGTTGCTTGATTCTATTCTAATTCCCCTGGCTCTTGACTCATGTTTTGTGAAATTTAATTCTATTTCTGCTTAGCCCTTGGATTTGTAACTTCTCTGTTTGTGGAATTATTAGCCTTGGACTTGGAACATACTTACTGTTTGATCTGTGGTTTCCTTGGCTCTGGCTTTGTATTCAGAAGGGAGCCTGGTAATTTACTCCTTTAATGACCCTGCTGATTAGATATAGGCCTGGTAATCTCTAGCATATACCCAGTCCCTCTGGCCTTAACCTCTCCCTCTCACCTCCCCTTCTGTGGGCCAGATAGAATAGAACAATGTAATTGCCAGAGCACTGACTGGGTAAAAATGTCATTCAGTTGTTATTATGCACTCAGCTTATTTTTTAAAATTGTTATTATTGATTTCCTTGATACTTTGGGGGCCATTCTGACATTTTCCTGCCATGGCTCCTGATCTTGACCTCAGTTTTCCATTTTAGACACTCACTCACTGGCTCACTTCTTTGGCAAATGATTTTATTTTGTCTTTTGGTTTGTCATTGCTCTTCCTAATATTCCTTCCCCAGCTCTTCCACTTTCATTAACTTATTCATATTCACTGCTATCCAAGGCATCCCATCATTACAGCTATTAACTCCCCTCTGTTGCTTCAATATTCATTCTTAATATAGGGAGAAGATGAGCTTTTGCATTGTTCAAAATATGGCACAAAAGCCAAAGAATATTTGTTGCAGGCAGATATACATAATAAAGTCAGGCATGTAGACCAAGAAGGTCCATGATCTTATGATCTTCTTTTAGCTTGTGTTCTTTCTTAATTAAATTGTTTTGCTGCTAGGTAGCCTCAGCCTCCACACTACTGCTAGAGTTTGATGCAACTTCTTTTTAGAATTGTCAGATGATAGCTAATCTTCTCAAGTAGTTAGGGAAAATAAGCATGAGTGTTCATAAAGTGAGAAAGTAAAGTAAAAAGATGAAATCTTTATTCTTTATATTTGTATGAATTAATAGTATCAAGTGATGTAGATCATAACCTAAAGCTTTTCATACTGTGCAGCACCTATTCTTGCCTTCTCATAAATTTTCTACCAATGGTACATCTAAAATTCAGATGGCTCTCAGAGTCAGGATGATCTGGATTCCATTTCTGTTTCCAGTACTTAGCAACTATTTCCAGTATTTACTACCTCTTTGACTTAGGGGAAGTCTCCCATCCTCTATGAAATTATTTGTAAAATGGGGATAATTCTTACTATACTCTCCTCATAGATCGATGGGGAAAGCAAACTGAGTCTTGTAGGTAAGGTGTTTTATAATTTGAAATGTAATTTAAATGTCAGTTATTGTTAGATTTATTAGTATTTCCTGGTTACCACTATAGCACATGAGATGTTCTGCCCACCTAATTGCTCCATCTCTTTTTCAACCAACATATCTTTGAGAATAATGTGATGCATACTCTTTCATGAGTAATATGCTACATTGTTTGTGCCTACTTGTGTCTGTGCATGCATTTCCTCTCATTTCAAACAAACATCTTCTGTGGCATTCCATTACTTATGGCCATAGAGCAGCATGAGAAAAGTATTAGTGGTAAATCATGGGTCTAGAAATATTACTTTTAATAGGGAGTCTATACTTTGGGTCTGTTCTAACTGAAAAATTAATAATCTTACTAATGCTAATCAAGGTTGTCCTTTCCCTTAGTGACAAAAATAAATAACAAATTCTGAGGTTTACCTAGCACTTGACTCACCACCATTTATATTGTCATTACATTTCTACAGAGGAAGAAACTGAAGGCTGAAAATATTAAATAATTATTTAGAAAACACTAAACAACATACAGAATGATTGCTTTGGTATTGGAGCTGAAATTCAAACTCACAACTCAAGACTCTAAAACTTGTGTTTCTTTCACTATATAACATCAACTTACTTCGAATCATCATTTTCTATTTCTAGAAAAGTGTGGAGTTTTGTCAAGACTAGAATTACATGGCAGTATTAGTCTTCATGATGTCCAGAAGACATGTTTGTGTCATGGTAATAAAGCATTATTATTATTATAAGCTCCAGATGTACTGAGGCAACCAAGTCATATCTTTCACCATTAGGATGGTCAGTGTATCTCTAATGCCTTACTTAATATAAGATGAAGGCTATTACTGGGTATTGAAGTGCATTTTAAACTGGAACTATATAATACCTTCATCATTTAAATTTTTAATTTATTTTAGCATTCTTTTTTCAAATTGAATTCTACATTCTCTCTTTCCCTCCACGACCTCCTCCGTCCATTGAGAAGACAAGCAATATGATTTCAGTTTTACATATGAAATTAAACAAAATATATTTTCATATTAGCCATGTTCCAAAAAAAAAATAAAGAAAACAAAGGAAAGTGGGAAAAGTAAGCTTCAATTTGCACTCACGGTTCATTAATTCTATCTCTGAAGGTAGATAGCATTTTTCATCATGAGATCTTCAGAACTGTGTGACTATATAATAACACAGTTTGTCTTTAAGGCAGTCACAACAGCAGTACAAATCTCACTTCATTATTCTTTGTCTTCTTATGCTATGAGGCCTTTGTTCATGACCTCCTAGAAAACTTCCACATGAGGACTTCTGCTTGTGTTCTTGATAATATCCTGTTTAGGAAATTTCAGTTCTATAAAATTTAAAAGCTTTAGCACACACACAAAAAAAATAACAGCCATTAGGATAAGAAAGATGCAATTTGTTGGGAGAAAAATTGCATCAGGTATCTCTGATAAGGCCCTGTTATGCAAGACATACCCAGAACTAGCAAAATAATGTAAGAATAAAATCCATTCCCTAGTAAATAAGTGATTGGAGGATATGAATAAATAGTTCTCTAAAGAAGAATTGTAAAGTATTAAAAACCAGAGAAATGTTAGAAATTAAAATCATATCAGTTTTGAGGTTTCATGTCAAACGTAGCAAATAAGTAGAAATGATTAAAGATGAGGATGTCATAGTTTGCTGAGCTAGATAGACACACCATGGAACTGTTTGTGAATCTATAAATTGCTTGAGCTATTCTGAAAAGTAATTTTGTGTTATACTAAAAGAAAAGAAAATAATCTTTCATCTAGACATCCCACTGCTAGGCAAATACTCCAAAGAAGTCAGTGGTTAAAAAGGAAGGCCCATATACAACAAAATATTTGCAGAAGAATTTTTTTTTAATAGCAAAGCTCTGGGAACAAAATTGAAGAGGGAATGGATAACCAAATGGAGATGCTTAGAAAGATGAAATGAGGGGGGGAAATGAACTAAAAAGAACCAACAAAACAATATACAGAATGATTACCACAGAATAAATGGAAAAAATAGCAACTACAAAAATAAAGAAAGAAAAAACTGAATGCTGTGAAACCATAATGACTAAGGTTGAATCCAAGAAGAAATAAGGGAATATCCTCCCTCACTTTTTTAAAGTTAATGTTTGACTTGGTTGATGTATTAAAAAAGTTTTGTTCAACTGTTTTTATTTTCCTCTTTTATTTTTTTATAAAAGATGGCCCAAGGGAATGAGAGAGGGAAACTGAAGGATACATTGGGAAATGATATTAAAAACCTACATAAAGACAGCTATACAGAGACAGACACAAACACAAACGCACGATATGGGTTTTCCAAATGTTATCTCTTACTCTCACTACATGGCTAGCTCATCTTATTATCTAGTCATGCATCTTGTGTGTGCTATCATCATCATAATAGCTACAATAGTAAACCATCATTTACATGTTTCTTTAAGCTTTATAAAGAGCTTTACCAATCTATCCTTTGAGCCTCAAAACATCCCTGCGAGAGAAGTGATATTATTATACCCATTTTATGCTACATAGCTATCATAGCTGGCATTTATATTCTGCTTTAAGGTTTACAAAGAGCTTTACATGTATTACCTCATTTGATCCTTACAATAACTCTGAGATGTAGGTTGTATTATTATCCCAGTTTTACAGATGAGGAAACTGGGACAAAAAGAGGTCACACAGCTAGTAAGTGACTGAGACCAGAGTTGAATTTAGATCTGTGTCTCCTTTCTATATGACTATGTGCATAATCAAGAATTTATGATATGCTATAGTGTGTTTCTTCTGACCATGTGTTTTCACGGACCTTTAGGGAATCTTCAACTTTTATTCCTTACAGTTGTAGTCTTCCATGATCAGACATTATCATCAGAAGAATATTGGTTTTTAAAAGTTGATGTTCCATTTTAGTAAAAATTTAGTGTTGTTGTAAGCATTGCAAAATGCTCCATATTTCAACCAGAGCATCTTCTTCCTCATCTTCAACCATTGATGTGCAATGTCTTTCTGAGAATGACATACTGACAGATTGTCTAATTGTATATCCTCCAGAGGACATCAGATGATAAAATTCTGAGGTCAAGGATAGGCATTAAAGTAAAATATAGGAAGGAAAAGAACGATGTCAATTATATTTCAGGACACTCATTTTTAGATTCAGCACTTTCAAGCCACTCAGAAGGGTGCATAATTTTTGACATTTTGTGTGTACATTTAATAGTTTAATATATTAGGAAATCATGTTGCTTGAGGTCAAAGAAATGATTTCAAACTTTGGTTAATTATGTTAATTTGAAGTAATCTTTTTCATGTCCATATAGTTCTAGGCAGTTAAAATAGAATTGGTAACCTGTTTTACATTCTTAAAAGCTTTGTTGTTTCAATTTCGTTAGGAAGGACAAATTGGCTTTTTAGAGTGTGCTTTTTTTTTAATTAAAATGATTATCTTTTGATACAGATAGAATAGATCTTTTCTTTCATCTCTGACTTGTTTACATCCTTAGTATATTAGCTAATAATTAACCTTTTAGTGATGTGATTATAGCCTTTTAAAATCATTTTTGTTTACAATTTGTTTTTTTAATTTTATACTTATTTTTTCTTCTCAATTTAGTTTAGTTTGATTTTATTTTGCTTCTGTTTTACAGTATTTTTTGCTTTTTCCATTCACCAACCAGGGAGTGTTGCTGTAAAGTCCTTTGTCTTTGTCTCTGATGGGTAGTTTTTGTACTAAGCAGAATGTGTTTATAAGCTTGTGCATTTTGAACTTGGAGGAGTTTTAAAGATTATCTAGTTCATCCTCATTTTATATATTAGAAAATTGAATACCTTAAATGTTACAAGTGAATGTAAATTACTCAATAGAATATGGAGACTTTGAGGTTAGGAGCTGTATCATATTTAATATTTTTATCCTCTGGAACTACTTTCATACAAAATAAAAGTTTTATTGGGTTATTCAGTGACTTGGCCATGGGCAAACTAATAGAGGTAAGTATTATGTAGTAGAAGTATCAAATCAATATTGCCTTAATGCTTAGAGAATTTAGAGTCATAAAAACCGAGTTCAAATTCTACCTCTAACTACAAAGCAAAGCACTTAATTATTATCTTAGTTTTCTTATCTTTAAATTGGGTTAACTATGCCTTTTGCCTACTTCATAGCATTATTGGGAGACTCAAATAGCATAAAGTCTATAAAATATTTTATAGACTTTAAAATTCTACATAAATGTAGTGTTTATTGATTTCTCTTGATAGGCAGCTTCTGGGGTATTAGAAGCTTGATGAGGTTTACCTTTTATATCTTACCATTAATGTTCCCTTTATATTTGGTTTTTTACTATTGATATATAAAATTTGTCTATGATTTATCTCTATCATTTGTTGGGCTTTTCATGCTTGCATATTTTGTGTTGTTTTAACTAGACCCCCATTTTGCATCTCTGATATCAGTATACCAACACACCTAGGATACACGTGTATATGTAAATTTCTTCTTATTCACTAAATATTTTAAATGTATTCCTGTTATATTACCGGTTTTTGATTTTTGAAGGTATCTTTCTTTATTGACTCTTCATTGTTGGACAAGCTAGGTAGCATAATGCTTACAGAGAATACTGGACTTAGAGTCGGTGAGATCTCAGTTTAAAACTTAACTCAATAACTTAGCTGTGTGACCTTGGACAAGTTATTTAATCTCTCTTAGACTCATTTTCCTTATCTGTGAAATGGAAATAATAATTTTACCTACTTTCCAGAATTTTGTTTGATAAATCTTAAAAGGTTATATGTATATATATATATATTTACATATATATACATATATATGTAAATATATATATATATATATAAATTTATGCCCTCTTTCTTATTCTCCTTTTTCTCTTTCTCTCCTCTTTCTCATGGTGATTGTCATTATTATACATTTGTTCAGTCTTAATGCTGCCTATTTTTGATGAACTGAGGGTTATTTTGCAAAGACCCTATAAAATTGACACACAAGGAGCAGCTAGGTGGCTCAGAGAATGGAGAGCCAGACCTAGAGATAGAGGGTCTTGTACAAGAAAATAAGGAAATCTGGTGCATAATTCTGAGCTGAAATATTTAATTTGTAGGTGAAACAGAGTTGGAGTTCTCATCACACCCAGTCTATGATGAAGACATCTTTTGGATGTTCAGAATTGTGTTTATAGGTTTTTGACAGTTATTTCATATTAATGATGAACAAAACCTAATGTTCAAAGTGTGTTAACTAGTGGTTAATAAATTCTAGTACAAGGTACAAGCATTTTATTGATGCTATAACTAATACCCTCAGACTCTAGGAAGACACTTAAAGATAAACAGAGTCATCTCTCTTAGTCATAGAATATGAGGCTATTGACATAAATGCTTATAAAAGAAAATTTCTTCTATAACTGACCCTTTTATTGCTGCTATTATCTTACTATGGAATCAAGATTCATTCAAGCTGTGTACTTAACATTCCAGGGTTGATAACAGATGATCTTAAGCTAACACTCTCCTTATTTACCATTGCATATACACAACTAATTAGCAAGTGGAACTAACCTTTTCTAACATCAAAGTGACAGATACTACTTAAAAGATCATATGATATGAATTGGTTTATAATGGATGATATAAAAGCAATAAGTACAATTTCATTTTTTTTCACTAGCTGAGTGACCCTGGGCAAGTCACTTAACCCCCATTGCCTAGCCTTTATTGTTCTTTTGCCTAGGAACCAATGCTTAATATGGTTCTAAGATGGAAGGATAAGAATTAAAATCTTTTTTTGACACATTATGCAAGATAGGACTCACCATATTCGAAACCTTTATATACTTATTCTATAGTTTTCCTCTTTATATTAGAGTTCAACTTCGTATCCTTTCTGAACACTTTGAGGAATGTTATCCATATAAAAGCTAAAAATCCATAGAGACTTCTCATATCCCCAAATTCTCTTTGCCTAGAACATCTTTACTTGATCTCAACCATAGTACTGCCTTTTGAAATCATCTCTAGGTTTATTCTCTGAAGACCAGCCATATGTGGAATTCTGATGCCATAAAGGATAGGACCCTGTCTCAACATGGAACTAGTCTATATTCTCAAAGAATACACAATAATTATGAACTTACTAAAAATTTGTAAAGGGAGATGAGTGTCATCCACAGTGAGTTCATTGTATAAATTGAAAAGAAATGAATCTCTAATGAGTTACTTATAAATAGAATACTTCCACATAGCTTACAGGAAAAGAAAGGGCACGCATTAATTGTTAGTTTCTTCTCTATTCAATTGTTGTTTGACTATTAAAATTCTAGAAATAACTTAAGAACTTCAATGAAAGCATGCTTAGGGAGATGGAGAGGAAACATTGTTGGGGGAAATAATTAGGTAATGAAATTCAGACAATAATGCTACTTCAGTGTCATTGTTAAATGGCAAGTGCTACACAGTTATAAATTTTTTTTCATCATCTCTTCTGTCTGTAATATTAACCATCAACCTGGGAACCAAAATAATTTACAGATACATGAGAAATTCTATTTCAGCAAACACTGATCCTTTAAAAAAATTACTAAAATGAAAATGAGCCCAAACATTCTAGATTTTTTTTTCTCCCTAACCTTATTTCAAATTATTTTGCTTCATGAGCTCTTTCCTGTAATAAACTGTACAATTATTTGTCTTGTGTGCTCTCGTGGTACTCTGTCTCCCTACCCAATTCATTCACAAATTCCTTTTCTCTCAACTTGGCATGGGGTCTCTGGTGCTCTCCAATTCTTCAAATTGTTATTGTCTTTCAAGATTCAACTAATTTTCAATTTAGATAGTCAAAACCATTTATTAAGTCCTCACTATGTACCCTGTGCCATGTGCTAGAAGTAGAAATACAGGCAAAAACAGCTCTTCCCTTCAAAGTCTCACCATCTAATGTGGCAGAATGTGTCTAAATACTTGTGTATAAACACATATACACACAAACACACACACACACACACACACACAAGGTATAGGTGCATATATCCTCGAGGAAATGTGTTGATTGCCTGGATTGAAGAAAGTAATAAAAAAATGTTAATGTCACAGATTAAACTTCAAAGTGTGCCATGCCTCTACTAAGAGGCAATTGTTAAATATTTACAGGAACACTCCTAAATAGAACCCTAAGAAGTAAATACTAAAGTATGCATATAAAATTATTCATTGATAGCATTCATCTACATTGGATTGCACAGTACTGTCTGAAGACAAAGTTGTGATATATAAGTATACCTTGAACATTCCTTGAACTTTTACCTTCTTCCCCTTGGAGGCTTGGGTTTTTCTCTAGTCCTGTAGCCCATGAGCCTTACCTAATGCTTTCCAACATCTCCCAGTACCCCAGGGAATCTCTTTGCAACATTCTCTAGGAGCCAGGCTTCACAGATATCTCCCTAGATTTGAAAAGTCATATATTTTAAATCTTAAAATGAAATGTCTATCACCCCATAAACATTGCAAATAATATTTATAAATTTCTAAATAAATTGCTGTTGTTCAGTTGAGTCTCACTCTGTTTGACCCTGTTTGGGATTTGTTGGCAAAGATAATAGAAGAATTTGCTATTTCCTTCTCCAGTCCATTTTACGGAGGAGGAAACTGAGGCAAAGAGGGCTAAATGGCTTACTCAGGGCCACACAGTAAGTATCTGAGACTGGATTTAAACTCAGGAAGATAACTATATAGGCCTGACACATGACTCATCACTCTGTTCACTAGATCCACTAAAGAAATGATTTCATCATATAAATAAATTCATAATAATTATAAATATATGTTATATATTCATGTACACATATTTATGGATGTACATTTCTAATATTTATAAATATGTCTATGTTGTATATATCTTCAGGTGTTAGTATACATATATATACATATGTACTTAAATTTTATATATACATATATATATATGTGCATACTCATGTGTAACACTGTGTCCCATTCATCCAAATTCTTTTAAAACACAGATTCTAAACTTGGAGTTGGTCTACTTTAAAGACAGATAGATACCTCCATTTCAATATTATTGACTTACTTTGTAATGCTATGTATTTTACGCGTTTAAAAACATTCTGTGGCATCACTAAGCTTCACCTTATTTCCAGAGGAGCCTACCACACAAAAAAGGTAAAGAATTCCTCTATTATGGGAAACAAAAACTCTTCCATATTAATATGACAGGACCACTCTTGCAGATTTGCGTTATAAGAAGTTATTGCTGGCAACAAAATCATTATTATATCCAGAGGAGAAATACTAATACTTAGAACTACAAATATTGAACTGTGTTGCAGGCAGTCCTTTCATTGACCTTCAGGTCTCATTTGGCTAACAGTTTCCAAAGTTACCTGCAAGATGGTCTGTTCCTACATGTATACAATGGATAATGCAGAGAGCCTTGAAAGTGCTATCCTCTAAGCAGGAATTGAGAGGAAAGAATTTAGAACAAAGAATTTGAGGCAGCTCTCAAGGTGAATGCACAACTGTTTTCATTGCTGTTATTCTTGTTGTTCTTGCATTCCTCTACCCATTCATTTGCATGGAAAAGCTCTGATGATTTTAAGAACTGAGGAAAGCTTTAGTCCTCAAACACAATTCATATGGAGTTTCTTTAGCAAAGCTTCCTAAAGTAGGTGGTCATAGGGTAGCAATGATTGGTTAAATGGGGTTATACAAACTTTCTGGACAGCTAGATGGAACGAGACCTAGAGTACAGAAGACTCATCTTCCTGAATTAAAAAATTCAGCCTCAGAAAGCTATGGAACTCTGGGCAAGTAATGTAATTCTGTTTGCCTCAATTTCTTCTTCTTCAAAATTAACTGGATAAGGAAATGACTAACCACTCAAGGATCCTTCCCAAAAAATGCCCAAATGGAATTATGAAGGGTAATATACAACCGAAAAATGAGTGAACAGCATATAGACTTCTAATAAAATGTAAATCCTTACCTTCCATGAGTAGGGGTAAAAAGGGGTTAATTTATAAAAAAGTTGAACTGGATCATTTAAGAATACAGTCACCAGGAATTTAATTTATTCCAAAGAGATTTTATTTATAATTTATTTACAAAATATAGAAAGAGGTAAGTAAGAAAATCAGAAAGGATAGGGTAAGATATCTAACCTAAGCACTAAGTAATTTATTCCCCTCACTTGGCTCAACCCAGGCAGGGAGAGTTAGTCCTTAGCTGGAGAGGCCTCAGCAAAACCAAAGACCTGGGGATGTCTCTCTCAAGAGGTAGGTCTCTCCTGAGGCTAGTCTCTTCAGAAAATCCAGGAAAGGAGTCACCTTTTTCACTTACCACATGTCAGTCCAAAGGAAGAGATTCAAGGACAGCCTCACCAGGAACAGGATTTCAGGTCTAATCAGCAGATTCTTCACCAGCCTCCAACTCAAACTCAGAAGTCCAGAAGAAACAGAAGTCCAAGTAGCACTCCACTCAGGAAGTTGTAACTCCCTTTTAAAGACACTTTCTTTTGTGTCACTTCCTGTGCCTTCGCCTAATTTTAGGTCTACCAATCACAGTTGAAGCTTTACTTAGGACAACTCAGTGGGCAGTCAGTTTGATTCTGATTGATCATCCTCTATTGCACTCCTGGGTCACAGACCTCCCCACTTAATGATTAAGTGGGATGTTTATACTTTTGGTGATTAGATCTAAAAATGAGCAGATCAACTGTAAGTAGTGTGTTTACACTTTTGGTAATTAAATCTAAAATAGGCAGGGGATTTAATTCAATTTTTACAATCAGGGGAGAGTTAATTTCATTTTCACAATCAGGGCAGAGTTAAATTTAATCTTCACACATTTTAGAATCAATACTTTATGTTGGTTCTAAGACAGAAGAGCAGTCAGGACTAGACAATTAGGGTTAAGTGACTTGACTTCCCCGGGTTACGCAGCTGGGAAGTGTCTGAGTTCAAATTTGAACCTCCCTTCTCTAGGTTTGACTCTCAATCCACTGAGCTACCTAGCTGCCCCCAAAATACAGAAAAAGTATGAGATAAATATTTATCCTGTTAGTAGGAAGAAGGAATTCAAAATGTAGGCTCAATGCTCAAGGACGCAAACTAAATGGCTGGTTGGTTTTTGTTCCAAAACGACTTAGCCCTAATTGCTAAGACTCAGGAATTGTCAGATATCTCTCTTTTCATAATGAAAAAGTCACTTTTTCCTCATCTGATGATTGTAGAAGGTCCTACTTTTCTGAAAGAGCTGTAGCTTAGCCTTTGGGCTTTTAGCTCAAAGACAGATTAAAGATCACACTCTCTTATGATGAAGCAGATGTAGTGCTTCAACTGACTCCTATAGCTAAATTAGGTCCAAAGGGTGGCATCACAGAAAAATTCCAGAATAGAAAGAAGGAGAAAAAGAAACATGATAAATGTAAAATGATGCCCATTGCTCAGTGGATTCAACAAGTTGTAAATACACATTGTTCAGCAAGGATCAGATAGACCCATGATGAGGTTACTAGAAGAAAATGGTGGTCTTGTAACACTAAAGTCTGTGAATTTCAAAACTACTCAACCCTATTTATTAAAATACAAGTCATAACTTAGTATTCAGTTAAAAGAGTGGTTTGCCTTAAACTGTGAAAATATGGTTTTCAAGACTGTGAATTGCCAAAACTGTAAAGATAATTTTTTTGTGTCTTGCTTTTATATTAAAAATAAAGTGGTCACCATGGGAAAATTTCCCAAATATGAAATACCCAAGTCAGCTAGGTTTTTATGGAGATTTTAATTAATACAAATAAGGAATTAAGGAAAGGGAGAGAGTAAGAGGAAATAATGGGAAAGGGGCCTTGGCCTGAGCTTTAAGAGAGGCCAGTCAGTCTTTAATCCACTCACCACAAGATTTGTCCCAAGCAAGATTCTAGTGTTTGGAGAGATCCAGCTACTCCAACTAGCCCGAGCTCCAACTCAGCTACCAAAGCTGAATTAATTTCAGCCACTGAGAGAGAGACCAACCTCCAATTCAGCTCAAAAGTTGAATTTTTTTTCAGAGGCCTTCTGACTTCCTTTTAAAGAGAATTTTCTCCTATGTCACCTCCCTAAGTTTCTACGCCTACCAATCACAGTAGACGTTTTCCAAAGGACTGACCATTCTTAATTCACACTGAGTAGACTAAAACTTTTGAGTAATTCACACCTGAGTAGACTAATCTTGTCCTTTGCAAGTTGCCTGATTAATTTGATCTTCATAGGTACTTAGCACCTCTTTGTATTAGATCTAAAAATAGACTCAGATTAAGGGTTTTAGCTTTACTTTACGTATGGGTTGAGTACTTTTCATTGTTCGGTAAGGAGTTTACAACTTTATCTTCCCCTAAAGTATGCCTAAGTATGGGTGGAGTAATTTTAGTGTTCCCACCTTCTTAACCAAAGTACCTTCATTGTTTTAAAATGGGGAATGGTCCTAACCAAATATTCTAAGCTAGAGTCTGAGAATTTTTAAGATTCACAAGTCTGAGAAATTTTAAGATTCACAATAGAGTACCAAGAAACTCATCACATTTCTTAAATGATTCTTTAAAATTTAACCCCTCTGTGGGACACACAAATGGAAATTTCCATTGTTGTGTTCGTCATTTGGGACTAGAGCTCAAGAAAGGGATTAAGGATAGATTACACTGTTGTCCTGAATACATAGGTGTGCTCTTTCTGATAGTTTTTTAAACAATTTATACTGTATAGAAAGCTATATTGTAGCTAAGTGATTAATCTACTTGATAGCTAAGATTGAAGAGGAGTGTTAGAGGAATTAGTGGGAGAATTTTTTTCTCATAGACTTTAGAGTATAACTCTTTACCAAAGCCAAAACTACCCCCTAATTATGATAATGGCTTTGACAATTATACAGTGTGTTTCAAAAGTCTTATTCCACTTATAATCTTTAATGGCATCAGAATCATAAATACTACAAAATTGTAAAAGCTGTAGATTTGAAAGTTCACTTAAATCTATCTTATGCTTATTTAATTTCATGAACTTTGAATAACAAAATTTTATTATTTATTATAACATCATTATGTATTGCTTGTATGACAGTTTCTGGATGACATGTTTTGCCAAAGAGGATCTCTTGCATAGCCATCTCTCTTACCTGATCTGTCTCCATAAAATATTTTTCATGTGGGATGATATCAAAACTTTCCTATACTCATCAAAAACTTGTTAAGTAATTTTAAAGTATTTTTTAAGATTAAGATTACAAATGCAATCTTTTCAGCTGATGAAGCAATTGATGAAAAGTTTTTACATATTTCAAAAATCAACTAGAGCAATGTAAATAATATATTGATGATTATGTTGAAATTTAATAACCATCAATATTTAAAATTTTTAAATATGTCACCTATCAAATATTGATTTTTAAATGTATTATTAAGTTTGATGTAGCAATTACATTACTAAAGTTATTAAAGCATAAAATTGTACTAACTTTATTTGGAAACTATATTACAACTATATTTTTATGCAAAATACTAAACATATATCTATATTTATATCAAGGGCTATGAAATGGAGCAATAAAAAGAACACTGAGCAGAAAAACATATGAATTCTAATTCTTAATCTGACAAAAACTAACTGTGGCACTTTGGGCAAATTAATTAATTTCTCATGGCTTTATTGAATTTTTCTGGGAAGCTTGGTATTCCATTAGATAGAGGGGTAGACATTCAGGAAGTTGTTATTGTTTAGTCATTTTTCAATTGTGTACAATTCTTCATTACTCTTTTGGGATTTTTTTGCAAAGAATCTAGGGTAGCTTACCATTTCATTCTCCAGTTCATTTTACAAATGATGAAACTGAATTAAATGGAGTTAAGTGACTTGCCTAAACAACTAGTAAATATCTGAGGCTAGATTTGAACCCAGGAAGAGGAATCTTCCTCATTCCAGGGCAAGCACTTTATGTACTGAGCCACCAAAGATGAATACTAATCCAGTCTCAGACATTTCTTAGGTGTGTGACCCTTGTCAAGTTCCTTAATCTCTCTGTCTGCCTCAGTTTCTTAAAGTATAAAATGGGGATAATCAATACCACTTACCTCACAGAGTTGTTATGAGGATCAAGTGAGAGTATACATATATATATATATATATATATACTTATATATGATTTTTGAAATAATTTCTTAATTATATATATTATATATATACACATATATATATGTATATCTTATCACAGTGCCAGTCACATAATGGGTAATATATGCATACTTTCCTTCTTCCTTTTCTTTATGGTCCCATTAAAAAAGGAAGGGTTTGGACTTATCAGTATCTTTCAACATAAAAATTCCATGACCATTATTACTATTATTTTAACATTTTAATTTATCTTTATTAGACTTATAACTTGGCTTTCCATTTATACTGAAGGTTGCTCTTACACTTGGTAATACTGTTTCTAGTTATGTTTATGTTTTAATATTTAGGATCAAAGAAGTGGAGGTTAAGGAAAGTAACTTGTAGTTTTTCAACAAGATAAGTGTACATTTATATAAATGTAAATCCTTGACATGAATGTTTTTAGTAGTTTGTCAGAGTTTCTTTAACCTGAAAACTGAATAGTTCCTAAGGTATGAGAAAGATAATCTCACACTGTTCTGTCAAAAGCTTTCTTGGCATCAAGTCATTAATGAACAAGTAAATGGATTGCAACTATTTTTAACTCCTGAAAAGACAAGTTGGAGCCTCTTGAAAGGGATTTGATACTCTCTTACCAGCTATGAAGACAAATTTAGTCCACATTCTGAAGAATAGATTGCTAATATTGATGGGAAGCAAAGTCTTAAATTTTCAAGAAGTAATGTGATGTAGTGGAAAGAAACACTGGGCTTGGAGTCAGAAGATTTAATTCCCACTTCTAAGCATTTATAAGATGTATAAACTTGGGGAAATCACTTAACCTCCCTGAACCAAAGTTTTCTCCTCTGTAAAATAATGGTAGGCAGACAGATTCAGTACCTACCCCTGGCACAGCCTCCTCCACCTTCAGTGTGGACCTTTGAAAGATATGCCTATTTACTCTTTGGAACAATATTAAAACACTCAACCTTATCCCATCTTTTTGAAAAATCCTATGTAAACTGGAGGATGTTTTGTTGTTCAATATTTTTCAGTTATGTCTGAGTATTCATGACCCCTTCTGGGGTTTTCTTGGCAAAGATATTGGAGTAGTTTGCCATTTTCTTCTCCATCTCACTTTACAGATTAGGAAACTGAGGCATAAAAGGTGAAGTGACTCACCTAGAGTCATAGAGATTAGGCTGGATTTGAAGACGAGTCTTCCTGATTCCAGGTCTAACACTGCACCACACCACCTAGCTACTCTAGAGGATTTACTGAGCTAGAGGATGTAGTTAGTCGAAACAAAACAACTTAATTCAATAAAATAGCAAGGAAAATAAGGAAAAGCCTCCTTTCCCTAACTTCACATACTTACTTTAAAGAAATAGGCTAAACAAGTTGTGGGGTGTGATTGTGCTGGATTGCTCATGTGCTGTAAGAAATTACCAACAGGTTAGTTTTGGTAAAACATGGAAGACCTACATGAAATTATGAAGAGTGAAATGAGGATTTTATAGTATAAGGAAGGCATATTGGAGCCCGCTTACATTTGCTAATGAAAGCTGATTGTTAAATGTTCAGCAGGAGAATTTATACCTTAGAAATTGGTAAAAGGTATAAATCTGGATTTGATTTATTGTTTTGTTTGTTGTTTAGCTTTAAGGAAGTAATGAAGAAAATGTTAGTGATATGGTTTAAACTTGTATCATGTGTCCTTTTTACCTCTCATTTTTCCTTATTTTTCCAGTTGTTAAATTTTTACCTAAAACTCCCTAATAAATACATAAGAAGAATGAAAAGGAAGGAAGGGTTACAATTTAAATATCAGAGTAGTGTATATTTGATACCAAAGGCAATAAGAAGCCTGTGGTGTTTATTGAGTGGGTGTTGATATGCATTTTTAGGAAATCCATTTTGGTATTTCTTTGGAAGTTGGTTTGGAGAGGGAAGAGTCCTGAAGCAGAGAGACCAAAGGGGAGGCTATTACAGTAGTCCAAGCTCTCAGCAATATGCATTTTTCATCTTCTTTTTTTCCTGTGTGTAACATTAGATCACTTTTGAGTTGTGGATCTCATTAAGGAGGCCCTGCAGTGTTCTGAGACTTGATGTAATTAGCTCAATATCATCTACAAATAGGAGCATCTGGAGGGCCTTACCATCTTCTATAGGGAATCCTTTCATTTGGACTTAAAGACATTCACCATGACAGGGGCAAACATCTTTGGCAACCACCTGTTTTCTTGAATTATACTTTTGATACTGTTAATTAGAAAAATCATTGATTAGTTGTCTTCATATCTACATCTAACAGGTAATTGCTTAATTTTTATTTTTCAAAATAACATGTAGAAGTTATTTTTGATAATTATTATCTGACATTTTATGATTCAGATTCTCTCCCTCCCTAGTTCCCCACAATCCTTGAGGCAGGAAATACTCTATTAGGTAATTTTAAAAAACTGATCTTAACATTTGCATGGGAATCAACTTATAAGAAAGCTTTAAAGGTATTCTTGTTTTGCTAATTTTATTGTTTTGTTTGTTTTTTTTCTTGAACTCAAATATGATTTTTAAAATTTGGACATTTCCTCTAATAATGAAGATTGTATCCCATCATTTTTTGCTTATCCCGTGTACCAATGTCCATCCTTTCAGATACAGTCATCATAGAGCTATCCAATGTGCTAGAGACATTTTTTCCTGACATTAGTGGGGTACCAGGATAGTACCTTTGCTGTCTATCTCTCTTCTTTTGCTCTCATCATTTGATTATCATTTATCTCTTCCTAGCAACAATTTCCTGGATGGCATCTTTTATAACCAATAAATAATAAATAAAACAAAATTCTGATCCTCTTCATTGGTTGTAAGGCTTTAAATATGATAGGCAATCATTTTTAACAATCTGCTTAGTTCCCTCTCAATATAGAGAGAGGTCTTTGCAAACCTTAAAACACAATATCAAGTATTCTCAGATTTTTTGGTCTCATACCCATTTATCCTGTTAAAAATTATTGAGAAGTCCAAAGAGCTTGTGTTGATGTGAATTCTATTTATTGATATTTTCCATATTAGAAATTCAAAGTGATAAAAATTTTTAATATTTAATTTCATTTTAAAAGAGAAATTAAACCCTTTATCTGTTAAATAAAATGCTCTTATAAAAAGATAACTGTATTTTCCAAAACAAAAAATTACAAGAATGGCATTATTTTACATATTTTGCAGATCTTGTTAATATCTATTTCTGCATTCAATCTGTTGTAATAGTTTGTATTGTTTGAAGTATATGAAGAAAATATTACAACACACAGATATGTAGTTGAAAAAGGGAAGAATATTTTTAATAGGCAAATAATGCCTTGGTATTATTATAAAAATAGTTTTGACCTCATAGACCCTCTGAAATGGCTTTAGGGACCCCAAGGGATCTGTGAACAATCTGCATATCTGTTGCTTTATATAAATATTAGTGTTATTATTATCATATTGTCCCAAAGGATGTTCTTAACAGAAACAATAATCATTCTTTAAAAAATTTCTTAATAAAAATTTTATAGATATAAAATAGGAATATGAGTTGGTAATTATTGATGTTTCTTGGTTACTTTTTTCATTTTATTATACTCCATGATCTTTTTATATTCTTTTGGAATATGTTTTCTTTGAGATCTTTAAAAAAAATGAGCCCTTTGTACATTTTAGATAGTTTTGTCTTTAGCACTGCTTTCATCTCATTTTATTTAGTAATTTGTAACTTCCTAAATATATTTTCTTCAGTGAACTGTTTCTCATTCCTCAGACAAAAGGTTGGTTGATATAGTATTAGAGTTCAAATGATGCAGTTCTACCATTATCATGGATGATAAGAGATAAACATAGGGTAGACCTAATGCATCCCCACATAGTAATTGTTTTTTTCTGTCTGTCTATAAATTCTCATGGTAGGGTCTGCTTAGCTGAACCTAAAACCTATGTGCTCATTTTATTTTCCCTTGTGCTGTCATTCACTGTTCTGTGAGTTGAAAATCTCCTAGTTTTATAATCTCCTTCATTATGTTTTCTAAATAACATTATAAACATAACCAGCCTTACCTTTGGCTCCTCTGTCTCTTTGCTTGGAAAGTAGATATGCCATTTATTTACTGACCGATGCTAATAAATTAGTGTCTATAGTTTTCTTTTTTATGAACTGTTATGCCAAGATGATCTGTTGTCACTCATTGCTCTTTTCCTTTTTTCTTCGTAGTCCAAGCACTTAGCCTAATACTTTCTATATAAAATTGCTCTTTGATTGATTGATTGATGCTTGCTGATTCAGGAAACAACTACACATATGTAAAATAACCTACTCCAACTGCCCTGTTGGGGAATGAAACTAAGATCCTGTCCAAGGTCATGCAGACAGTAAATAGCAGAAATGAAATTTGAACCCAGTTCCCCTGACTCTGGAACTAATGCTCTTTCCACTGCATTATATTATCAAGATGTATTGATTTGATTTGGAGGTGTATTTAAAGTTCTGTTTAGGATTTCTTTATTCTCTGTAGTATGTATTCATACCTAATTAATAATTATGGTGGTTCCCTTGCCTATGTTCATCATGAATACTTCAAGGAGAGATGATCAATTTTAAAAAGAAATGGTGTTTCTTGCTAATCTTGTGTGCTTGATGAAAACATTCTTCCTAACTCTTTTTTTGTCTTTTGACAGAGAGGCCACAAGGCATCTTTTCATTTTAGCTGCAACTGCTTCATTCTAGTTTTATTTATAGCAAGTATGCCAATATTGGTATAATCCAGTTTCTCCAATAATATATCTTTTTCTTGGCCTTTAAATATCCTGAGAACCAGTAGAAAACCATGTTTGCAATTAGTCTAAAACTATCATTTTTAGCAATTTTCTACTTCCTTTCCTCAATATTCTGTTCACCTTAACAACACAAATGAAAAAGATTTATTGCATAGGACAAAGAATTGTTTTGATTTATTTTTTAGTTTCCTATGTCACAATAACCAAATAATTTATCATTCACTTACCACCCTGTTAGTGATTTTTATCTCTATACTATGCTAGGCTCATCCATGTACTTCAGAAATACTCTGCCATATGGAAATATTCAGCTTTTTAAAATTGGTAGACCTTCTAGAAATTTCCTTCTTTTAATAAAGTCTTTAAGAACTCAGGGTCTCCTCTACAACACAATGAAGCATCAGAGAGAGGTTTTATGATGATATAAAATTATTATTTTTTAATTAATCCAGTTTCTTTAATATGCCTCTCCTTCTGCCAAACACCATCCAAGTAATGTCTGTCTTGCCTCCATTTTCTACTTTCACTCATGTCAGATCTACTCCTTACCACCCTCAAAGCCCCTTAATCCTGAAGCAGATGCTTCAGAAATCAGCTCAAGCTTCAGTTTCCTTTAAATATTCCCTAACAATGACAACCCATGTTGATATCTCCCCTTTGTTCTCTGATCACCCTTATACCATACTCATGTATCATGTGATTTAGCCCTTAATTATATATTCAATTCAAGTCAACAAACATTCAGTAAGTTCCTACAATGGGGAATGTACTCTGTTTAGTGCTCGAGACAAAGATCTGAAAAAAAAAAGATAGTCCCTCTCCTCACAGAATTTACAAAGAAATAATATAATGTAAGAGAGAAATGGTTATGTATACATAAGTGACTAGACTACAAAACATTTAAAATGAGTTTCACATTAGACTATGAAATATTTTCAGAGATAATACTATAAAAAATTGGAGGTCTTAGGGAATGATTCATTGAAAGGGCATTTGAAAGAACTTCCTGCGTCATGAACAAACATATAAAGGAGTGATTCATTTTGAGACTGGAAAGGAGAGGCACCTTTAGCTCCAGGGATTGAGAACATTTCACATCTTTCCTCTCATCTCTGCCTGTAGGCATGATCCATTTTAGGAAGAGTATTACTTGAAATTCTACATTACATTTTTACAGTGTGTGGGGCAGTCAAGGGCAAATGCATCCTGAAAGCTACCATGTTGTTTTCTTGGAGAGAAATAGCCTGAATGGCTTATAGTCATCTGTAAACTGATATCTTCCCTGCTCACAGAGTGTCTGATACAGGATGTGTATTCCAACAGAAACAATGCTATGAGTGGTGGTTATGTTCCCAGACTGGGCCATAAAGTCTACAGAAACTACACAATATAGCTGAAATAGTATGCTATTTCAGCGACACTGTGGGTTAAATACAGTTTTGTAAGCTGGCTTGAGAATTCAACCACCATTTATAACTCCATTTTTATGATTTTAAAAAATGTTTTGAATTCTAAACTGATTTAGAAGAAAACTTTTGGAGCACAATTTATTTGAAAGCTGAGGAATCTTTCTGTAATGTCATAAATTGGTTTGTTTTAATGCATATTAACTATGTTTTCTCAACTAGATTGTTGTAAGGTGCTTGAGAGCTTAGCTTCTGTCTTTAATTTGTCTTTTTCCCTATGATATATAGAAGAGTATGGAGAATATATAGCAAAAACATATTTAAATATATATTTTCATATATATTTAAGTACTTATTGATTAAACTCAATAGCTTAAGTTCTTAATTTCAGATTTAATAGTTGACTATCAAGAAAGAATTGCCTGCTAGTGAGTTATTAAAGGTTAGACTATATGGTGGCCTTTTCTGTGAGATCTTTAAATAGAAGAGAGCTTCTTGTTTGCCTAATGTAATTTATCATTCAGAATGAAGATAAAAGAGAAATTATAATTTAGGGTTTTATATTTAGAAGTGAATAATACCTTTAAGCACCTATTCCAGCCTCCTTTTTTTTTTTTAACAAATGAGGTAACAGAGGTACAGAAAGTCAATTAGTCATTTAAGCTTCTATTAAGTGCTTTCTTTATGCCAGGACCTATGCTAAGTGCTAAAAATACAAATCTTGGCTTATAATTTTTCCAGTTTAATAATTTATTGCCAGTGTAGTAGATGACCCTGATGCCATTTCCATTCTCTGAAGGTACCTGCTCTTGCTGAAAACATTATGCTAAAAAGTATGAGAGCAAGCACACATCCCTGCCTCACTCCATTTGTAACTAGGAAGGTCCAAGATCATTTTACATCATCCAGAACAAGTGCAAGCAATGTCATCATGAAGCTGGGGTGCACTACTGATGAACTCCAGGGTACCAAATTTTACTGTGACCTTTTACAAGTTCTCTGAAATATCTGACTTCAGTGTCAAAGGCCTTGACCAGATCAATGAATGTCATGTATAGGTTTCTATTCTGCTCCTGCCATTTCTCTTGGATTTGTCAGACTGCAAACTCCATATGGACTATTCTTTGGCCCTTTCTGAAACTACACTGGCTCTTGAACAGATGACCATCTTCTAGGAAAAGGATCAGCCAGTTAAGGAGGACAGGCAAGAATCTTGCCAACAATGACAGGAGAAAAATCCCACTGTCACTGTGACAGGACAACCTGATTCTTTTTTTTTTTTTTACAGAGATAGACAGAGGAAGCATCCTTGATCCTCTGGGGGATAACCGCCTCTTCCCATATAACATGAAAGATTTTACTCAGTTTTTGTGTGAGCCATGAATCCCCTGTCTTATAAATCCCTGCTGGAATGGAATCAGCACCAAGTGCTTGGCTACATGAGATGAGCCTAGTGGCATTCAAAACCTCTTCTTCAATTGGAGGTTTGGCTAGAGAGGAATTGACTTCAACCAGGGGTAGACAGTCAGAGACTTCAGTGCTGATTCTTGTTGGTCTGTTGAGTACACTCTTGAAGTGTTCAGCCAATCTCTTCAGCATCATGTCATTATCAATGTTCAGTGTGGCTCCATCAGAGCTAAGTAGTTGAGCTGCATCACAGGTTTTTGGCCCATAAGTAGCCTTCAGGGCATCACAGAAGTGCTTTGGGTTGTTACTGTGAATGTAAAACTGAATTTCATCTGCCTTCTTACTAAACCAAGACTCCTATAAGTAAAAAGAAAGAGAGTCCCTGCCCTGGAGTTTAAATTCTAATTTGAAAAGGCAACATATAAAAGGAAGCCAAAAAGAGGAGAAAAAGAAGAGATGGCATCTGCCAGTAGGCATGATGGCAAAATTGAAAGAAGGAGAATTAGTTGGCTATTTTGAGCCTTTTCCCAAAATAACAATTCTGGGAAGAATTCACCAATGAAAGAAGGAATACATAATAATGAAGGAAGTAGGAAACTGAGGAAAAGAGCAAAATCCAGAAAATGAGGGATGGCTAGTCTAGACCCTTCCTCAAAGTAGAAACCCAGGAAAGAACTTACAAATAAAAGCAAGTAGATATAGGGGTGAAGGAAGAAGGTAGTTCTGTCTTGCTTAAAGTTGCATAGCTGATTAGTGGCAGAGCCAAGAACTGAAATCTTAAGACCCAAAATTCCACATTCTTTCTAATGCATGTTGACTCAAGTATTTCATTCTTTCCAGGATTACAATACTATGAAACTAGACATTGACCCACTTTATTAATTTTTTTAAACTTTAAAACACCCACATATAACAATACCCCTGCTTGAACTTCCATTCCCTTGTGATAACCAGTCATTATAACACCATCTTGCTCACGAAGGCAACACGGGGATCCTTTTGTAAGCTTTTTCTCCATTAGTGGCTTGGCAGTGTTAAAGAACTATAACCTCATTCAAAGCCAGTGTGTAGGGTAGGAGATCCAAATATTCTTTTCAGCAATATGTTGCCTTAAACTGCCAGAACCAGTGCTGGAATGAGGACTTTCCAAGTCCTAGAGGTTCTAATGAAGGCAACAAGCAAGCAAGGCAAGGCTGAAGGTATTTATTAAGCACTTGCTATGTGCTACACACTGTGAAGAACAGTTAAACTGTAACCTGTTAAAACATTACCTGGTGGTGTGCTTTTAATGTGAAAAATAGACCAATTTGTCACCAAGTCCCAATTAAATTATTAGCGGTTACATTCTTTTGTACTTCTTTCTTCTCTCCCTACTTTCTCTCCTCTACCCATCCCTGGGTAAATGAATGGCAAGTGTGATCCCAGTGAGCTAAAATAAACTGCAGTAATGTGTTCTTCAGGAAGTGGTTTCCATATTTAGAGAAGTCCAGTTCTCAGTTAGGGACAGAGTCCTTTCCCTTTCCTAGATCATTCATGAAGAGTATTGCTCTTTCTACTCTGAAAGGCTTCTCCAACATAACATATATCAAATCAAGTAAATCCAACCTCTGAGAACTTAACTATGAAAAATGTTCTTTTCCATGGTCTGTAGCTTTAGAATTGGATTGGACATAATTGTGTAAAACCAATAAATTGATGAGAGTTCAAAATGGTGAAAAGTAGAAAGATACAGAAAGTTAAGAACCCATGACCTGAGTGATGATGTTCTCTGGGTATCCAATCTGGTCATCAGGAGGAGATGGGAAAATCACATTCCATTTATCTGATCTTTGGGAATCAGGATGAACATATCTATATTTCATCTTGTGATTTGAGGTCACGAATAACAAAACAAGTTTCTACCTCTCTCCTATAATTATTTACTGACCAGTTATAGATTCTCATAATTGAAGCAACCTTAGAGAACATTTAGGCAACAACCTCATTTTGCCAGAGAGAAAATTTAATGCTAAAGTAATGCTACTTTGTGCGAGATATGATGTTTAGTGCTGGAGATGTTGAGAAAAGGAAAATATTTTCTGCTCATAAGGAACTTACTTTCTGATAAGGGAGACCATATGTAAATATAGAAAACACACAGGATATATTGATTAGATGAAAATTAATCCTGAAGAAGGCATAAGCAGCTAGTGAAAAAGCTTTCCTAGAGAAGGCAGGATTTGAAATGAATCTTGAAGGAAGCCAGAAAAAGTAGAAGATGAAAGTGAGGAGGGAAAGCATTCCAGATATAGGGGACAACCCTACAAAGGTGCAGAGAAAGTAGATGGAGTATTTTGTGGGAAGGACAAATAGACCAGTAGAGCTGAATCATAAAGGGTAAAGAAGAGAGTAAAACATAAGACAATGGGAAAGGTAGTAAAATGGCTAGGTTATGATGAGTTTTAAATGCCAAATAGAAACTTTCATATTTACGTTAAATATAAAATTAAAGTAATAGGGAACCATTGGTATTTATTAAGTGGGAAGGAGTGAGATGGTCAAGTGACCTCTACTTTGGGAAAATCATTTGCAAACAGTGAAGGATAAATAGGAGTGTGGAGAGACTTAAGGCAGATTTAAAAAAATAAAAATGCAAATGATCACACTACTAGTTTGAGCTCTTATCTGAGACCTACTTGTTTTAACTGTAACCTGTATGCTTTCTATCCAGAATTAAGATTTCATTGTGCCTTGTATCTAGGTAACAGAAGGGGCAATCATATAAAGGAACACTGGATTAGTGATGAAATTGATGGCACACTGGACTTAAACTCAGGGTGACCTGAGTTCAAATCCTGAATTAACCATATTCAGTGCTTTTTGTTTGTTTTTTTTTACTCTCTTTAGGGGGCAGAGTAATTGTTTCTGTATCACTGGGTTGTTTTGATATTCAAATGATAAAAAGTATATAAAAGTCTTTGAAAACTTTAAATTACTATACAGATAAAAGTTTTTGTAGAATCATAAATGAAGATCATTTTAGTACATTTAGTACATAAAAAAGATCATTTTAGTACAAGCCTTTCATTTTCCAAGATCACACATATCATAAGCATCAAATGGATTTGAACCCATTCCCTTTGACTCCACAATAAAAACCTTAGTCTAAATCCTAGCTATGTACCATGAAAACCCTAGTCAAATAAATTCACACCTCAGAGCTTCCATTTCCTTACTGGTAATATAAATCACTTATACTTTATGATCTCTAAGAGCCTTTTTAGGTCTAAAGTCCTGTGAAATTTTTGTGATTAAATAGGTCAGATCACAGTTCAAGGGCAATCTAAGCTTTGCAAACACGTGCTCTTCTACCCTTTCTACTCTCCTATAAAAGCATTTTCAGAATACTTTATGAATTCATAATAAATACTAAGTAGACATAGAGTCTTAATTTATATAATATTCTATTATAAATATATAAATCATTAATATTTTGTTGATTTATTTTAGTTATGTCTGATTGTTCAAAAATTTGGAGTTTTCTTGGAAAAGATACTGGAATGATTTGTCATTTCTTTCTCCAGCTCATTTTATAAATAAGAAAACTGAGGTGGACAGGGTTAAGTGTTCTGCCTAGGAACACAAAGCTAAGAAATGTCTGAGGCCAGATTTGAACTCAGGTAGATGATTTTTCCTATCTCTAGGCTTGGCACTCCAACAATTGTGCCATTTGATGTATGTGTGTATGTATTGCACACAATAAGTATATGTGTATATATGAATACATATGTGTGTATATTTGTGTACTGCCTACTTGATAGCTATAGGCATTGAAAACCAATCCTTCTAGAATACTTTCACCTACTCTTAGCCAAGCCCATCTCTAGGAACTTGTCTCAGGTTGACCTCCCTACCCTCATTCCTTTCCAGCTCTATTATCTTGACAGATTTTACCTTCTTCCCAGTATCTTTTTTAATAATAAATATTTATGGATTAAAAATGAGATAGATGATATAATACAAACAGAAAGAAATCTGGCTAAATGAGCAATGATTTTTTTTTATAATTTTATCCATGTTTGTATATTCCATCCTTCTCAACAAGGTGGCTGGCAGAGTTAAACCTTGGTTCATGGATTTAGAATAATATAGTTTCCCCACCAAAATGTAATGCTGTTATTATGCAATTTTATTTTGGGAACGAAGTAATAATGTTTGGATGATGATGATGCTATCTGGGCATTCACTAGAAATCTAATAAACTTCTTCTTATCTCATTTAATAAACATAGTCCAGTTATATTCATAATTATCAAGATATAAAGCAAGCTGAAATAAGTATGAAGCTTTACATGATAATAAATGTTGTTATTCAAATAGATTTACTTGCTTTGAATTGAAATGAGGTCTCCCATCTCTCAAGAGTTAGAAACACATTAGGAGGTCTGCTATTGACTCTAATCTGTGGGCCTGAAAACTTCACTCTATACAAAGGCAGGACTATTCTTAGTAAATAGAGTTTTAACCAGTAAAGATAATCATATAGTTCTATCAAATTAAAACTGATTGCATAAAAGTAAATCACAATATCTGTAAGCCATTATTTGTCTTCATTGTTTAAGTTGTAT
The DNA here is from genome assembly GCF_027887165.1 of Monodelphis domestica. NCBI lineage: Eukaryota > Metazoa > Chordata > Mammalia > Didelphimorphia > Didelphidae > Monodelphis > Monodelphis domestica. The sequence continues at coordinate 444,554,178 of NC_077228.1, read as the reverse complement.
GGAATTGGTTCCCCTAATTCATGTTCAGATTCACTTATCTGCCTTGATGGTTATATATAGCAAAATAGTCAACACTCGGCAATAGAATTGAAGGGCTTGTGATCTTTAGAGGGGGGTAATGGTTTGTTTCCAGAATATCATTAAAGAACAAAGGAATTATTATAGATTTAATGATATTTAGCATTAATGTGCTGCACAGAATAGCTCTGAGTAAATAATGAAGGTGATTGGCCTTGTCACAGCTTGAGCATAACTAAGTTCCAATGGTCTAAGAGCTCCCCTTTGCTGGCAATTAAGAAAAGTCATTTGACTAAAGAGTTAATTTTTCAGTTCTGATATGAGCGATAGAATGGTTCTTTCTCATAATCATTTTCCTGTAGGGGGAAAGTGTGATGCCATTTTGGGAATGTTAGACTATCAAATGTCTACTTTTATAATATGAAATACATTTTTAATCATGTAAGTAAATTATATGCCTTATTACATTTTATAAGCTGTGGAAATGCCCCAGCTATTGGGGAATACCTCTAAACCCAGATGGGCATTCTGTTTAAGCAGCTGCTGATATAACAGCAGCCTCAGTTAATCAGGGCAAGTATAGATGCTTGCTCTAACTAATTTGGGAGACCAGAACCATCTGAGTCATTATTTATTAAATATCTGTTTTATCCTGAAGTGGAACAGTGTTATTTTGTGCACAAGAAGTTAAATTAAAACTCTACCTACATTCCAGGAAGTTGAATTCCGATAAAAAATGACTATCCAAATAGTCATGCTTAAGGTTCTTTTTAATAGAATGTTCTACTTATCTCTTTTGAATGCCAGTTATTTAAGTGTGTGTGTGTGTGTGTGTGTGTGTGTGTGTGTGTGTGTGCTGTATCTCTTCTACTGGACTATAAACTCTATGAGAAAAAGGACTGTGTGTTATTTCCCTATTACCTCTAGGATCTGGGTTGATGCTCTCTTTGCAGTAGCATCATTCTTATCAGCAACATTCTAGAAATGAGTCTTGCCCAAAGCATAGATTAGCCTTGAAGTTAGAAAGACCTGGGATCATGTTCTGCCTCTAACACATACTACCTATGATATCATGAATAAGACTACTTAAACTCTTAATGCATGGATAGCCTTGTGAGATGATAAAGTACAGATGAATTATTGATCCCCCCATTGATAGAGATGAAGGGAATTAATAGTCATTAAGCATTTATTAAGTGCCTCTTACATTCCAGGACTCTGCTAAACACCTTGTTATATATAAATAAATACAAAAAGAGTTCCTCTTCTCAAGGATCTCTTATTAGGGAGACAAATCAGGGAAATACTTATGTAATAAAGGGGATAAAAAAGGAGAGATTTATGACCAAGGAGGAAAAGGTGAAAAGGAAATGGAGTCTTCTTTCTTCTAGGCAAGGACGGAGTGAGAGATATTTAGCCAGAGGAGAGAAGGAGGATGGATTTTGTCTTTCCCTCCAGGCCCTCTCTGACTAGACCCTCTCACTTATGGCTGCCTTCAACTCTTAACTGCTGGGATCGCTGAAGGATCTTATTTGAAGAGGCTTGTGGTGTTAAGCATCTTTCTTTCTGGGGAGAGAAATATCCCTTCTCTCCCCCTCAATCTCAAGCTTCCCTCTAGTAAAGGCTTGAGTCAGTTTCTGGGTCCTATTAACTGAATTTATTTGAGGAAAACAGGAAAGGAACAAGGCAGATGGAGGGTAGGAAATTGAGGTTCAAGAAGGATGAAGGGAGAAGGGGTCCCTATCTAACTACTACCCTTCCCCCCAAAGTCAGGCAGATCAGGTTTTGGTTCACCTAACCCCCATGGGGTCAGAGTAAAGAAACTGGTTTCTTGGCTGCACAGTGAGTGTTCCCAAGTTCAAGGTTCAAGGAGGTTGATGGAAATCTTTTTTAGTGGACAGCTTATGTTTCAAAGTCCTGTCCAATTGGCTTGTCTTTTTGTGAGGATCTGGGGTCGGGAATCACAGGGAAAGAGATCACTGGATCAGGAAATTAGCCAGAGTCAACCTCTCTGGTGAGGTAATCCCAGACAGCTTTCTGTTTCCAACTGCCTTGAATAGCTCTCCCCCCCCCCCTCTCCAAAGTTCTGTGTCCCTTTTTGCCCACCTCCCAGTGATGTTGACTCCTGCAGCTCTTCCAAGTTCATTTTCCTTCCAAGATCTCAAATCTTCTCTTACACTTGGTAAATATATGTATAGAGAATAGATGAAGGTAACCTGCAGGGGATGGTATTAGTAAATGAGGTGAATGAGGAAAACTGCTTGCTATGAGATGAATCTTAAAGGATGTCAGAGAAACTAAGTGGAAATAAAGGGAAGGACCATTCCAGGGAGAGGATACGGACAGGACGAAGGCAGAAAAGGTCCATGAAATGTTATGTACTAGGAACTGCCAGTGGGAGTGTTGAGGTGAGACAAGATTTGGAGCAGGACAGCAGAGGGCAACATGGCAATTAGAAGGGCAGAATAGAATTCTTTGCTGTGGGGGAAAGTAGGAGAGTGTGGCTTATCCAGAAATTATGTTCTGGAAAAAGAAATGTGGTATAGAAATAATGGAGGTCACACTGAGAATGAAATGCAAATATTTTCATTATGCCTAACATCAAATGGCATTAGACATTATAAGGCATAGGTAAAGATGAAATTATAAAATATTATCAGAAAAGAATTTCAAAGTTCATGAACAAGGTGGTAGAACACTTCTGGATTACAGCAATATTAAGGGTATATATGTCTGTGTATTTGAATTGGAGGAATCAATCAATCTTTGGAATTGAGTAAGTTGAGGTACTGGCATATTAAAGAGTTCCCTTTATGAATGAAATCTCAGGGTTAGTTATTTGCCTTTGGCCATTTGCTAATAAGTGCTAGGTGCAGGATTTAAACCTGCCTTCTTAATTCCTAGGCAAATAGAGAATCATAATCCAAAACAGGATAGCATTGATAAGGACTAGACAAGATCAGTTGTTGCACATAGAAGGCAAGATAGAAAGTGATTGGTTCAGTATAGACAAAAAATAATTAATATAGCCAGTTTCCAGGAAGTAAATGAATGAACGAACAGGTTATTTATTAAGTGCCAGCTATGAGCTAGGAACTGGGCTGGGCATTGAGAAATAAGAAAAAATAAATAGTTCCTATTCATTAGAATCTTATATTAAAATGTATGTATATACAGAATTAATTCCTAATATGAATATGATAATTTATTGGGAGAAAGCATCAACAACTTGGGAGATTAAGAAAGATTTCATGCAGAAAGGTAATATAATGTTTGAACCAAATCTTGAAGTAAACGATTCTACATGATAAACTCCTGAATTAAAGTGTTTGTGAAGTATGGGAAGAAGATGGGTCTGAAAGATGTTGTAAAGGTAGAAAAAGCAAATTTTGGCAACAAATGAGTTAAATGTGATTAGACAGGAAGGAGATTGATGTCAGCCAAGTTGATCAATAAGCATTCATTAAATTCTTCATGTATGCCAGGGTCTATGTGAACCAGGGATACAAGAAAGGCAAAAATGCAATCCCTAACTTTAAGTACTTAACATTCTGGTGGTGGAATGACATTCTAAAAGGTGTACTGTATACACACACACACACACACACACACATACACACACACAGTTTTGTAGATTATACTACTATAGCAAACGTGGAAAATTAGATAGGTGGTGGTTCTCTAAGAGTAGGTAAAAGGGTTTTGTTGGAAAGATAATGAGTTTAGTATTGGATACGGTGAATTTGAGATGTTTGAACATCCAGTTTGAAATTCCAGTAGAAAGCTGGAAATCTAAGAATCCTTCAAAACTCATCTCAAATCCCATTTCTGTAAGAGACTTCTATCAACTACCTCTCTCCCCCAGGTGCTAGAGCCTTTTTCTAATCTCCCATTTGTGCTGTATATAAATATATGTAATACATACATACATATATATATAGATATATATAATGTATGTGTGTAGTTGTTTGCATTTTGTCTTTCCCATTACAATTTGTGATCCCTGAAGGACCATGATTTTGTCTTTCCTTTTATTTCCAGTGCTTACACAGCAATTAATAAATGTGTGTTAACTGATTTCACTGACTGACTAACCTAGATCTCATCTCTCATTGCTGCCCCATAATGGGAAAATCCCATAACAAGGCTAATCCCAAACCTGGTGTGGGTCAGATATCATTGCTCAGCCAGAGTTCTGGATGAGGAGGCTGGAGGATACTCCTTTGTCTTGTATTGTATGTAGTTCCACTTTGATAAGCAGCTTGACACAGCTTGACACTTGACCCTGCCTTTTTCTGAAACCCTGTTATAACAACAGGATCTGGACCAAAAGGTTATTCCATGCCTACTCACTTTCATAATTCTTGACTTTCTGACCACCACCAACTGGGCAGATAAACTGATCTCAACCAGGTTCTTGGCATATATCTGATTCAGACTAACTTTCTGACCTGCCCTAACTGGGAGATCTGTCTGGCTTGGGACCCTGTCACTGACCAGGTTTTATTATCCCCAGTTTTCAGGTTCTCTCCTGGTACCATCTAGGATTTGCTAGATGATTCCATTAGTGTTTCTTTTTGTTTTTTATGCCTTTTTTTCTGGTATTCTCCATTGTTCTTTAGATGTCTCTCTGAGGAACTGGGCTTTGCTGTAATCTTTTACATCAGCAACTTTGCTGACAGTTATTCTCTTACTTTACTAGTCGTTCTTTCAAAAAAGAATGATTGAGGCACAGAGGATTTAAATAACCCATTCAAATTGTCATCCAATTTGTGAATGATTAGCCCATGCTTTTATTCTTTAGTGTATTAATTGGCAGTCAGTTTTGCTGGAAAAGCAATCTCTTGTTTCATTTAGGATTTCACTTCTTAGTATTTGAAGAAATTTAACATGAAGTTCTTTATTCAAAACTTTAAAAGACTAACTCCAGGGCAATGTTCAAATATTCATTTCCTGAAATTACACATTTTGTTTAAATAAAAAAACAACCTGAGGATCTTGAATTGTAGATAGGTAGAATTCATTTTTACTTAAAATCATTATCTGCTTTGTTTACAATAATACCACTCTTATCTTGAGGTCACATATCTAAATAACTTTACCAATTCAGATATATTAGGAAAGAAAGTTTTTTTTTTCTTTCCTTAAAGCATATTATTACTGAAAATAGATGTCACAAAGTCATACAGAAAACCTATTTTAATCACAGGAGAGCTCTTGTTCAGGGTCTATTTATTCTTATTTAAAAACACGTTATATAAAGTTTATTTCTCTAGTTTTCTAATCCATAATAGATCATAACCAGGCAATTATATATGGTTAGGGAGAAGAGAGGATGCTATAGATAGACATAGCAAGAGGTGAAAAAAAAAACATCAGAGTGGAAGTTATCTTGTATGTTATTCCAACTTGCATTAGAAGGTGTTGTTCAGTTGTTTCAGTTTTGTCTGACTGACTCTCTGTGACCCCATTTGAGGATTTCTTGGAAAGGATAATGAAGTAGTTTGCTGATTCCTTCTCTAGCTTATTTTAGAGATGAAGAAAATGAAGCAAACAGGGTTAAGTGACTTGCCAAGGGTCACACAGCTAGTAAGCTAGTAAGTGTCTAAGGTTATATTTGAATTCATGAAGTTGAATCTTCCTGTTTCCAGACCTGGCACTCTACATTTGGGCTACCTAGTTGGTAAGTAATCATTTTCTTGAAGATCTCTTGTTAGGAGGAACAAGGCAGGCCTCCAATGCCTACCTTTGAATTATTCAGAGATTTGCTAAGGCTTTTATAAATCAGCCTCTAATTTCTACTCTGTTCCTAATTTTGCTTTCTGAGATAGACTAAATATAACCTCTATTATATGACTATAATATGACTACTATATATTCTATAAATCCTTCAAGAAAACTATCCTGCCCCTATAATTCTTCTCATTTTCAAACTGAATATACCTTCATTTGGCAATAGAATATAGCATGATATCAAGGCCCTTAACTATCTTCTGGATATTCTTTGTGACCTTCCTAAAATATGGCACCAAGACAGATATAAAAATAAGATCTTCCTCTTATTGTGCAGTTTCCATTTCTTAGTGTTCCTATCCTTTAGGAGAAAGCTACTAAAGGCTGACAGAGTGTCTTACATTTGTACCAGCACAAGGTTGCCAGCCTGATCTCCCAATGTGAAGAACTTCTGGTACAAAAAAAGAACAGAGTATGCTTTGACACCTCTCCTTCTCAATTCTGCTATTGTCCCTTGAGAAAAGATGAAGAGAAAAGTCAGTGGAGAGAAAAAAAATTCCATCTCCTGCTGTGCTGTGTCTCTAGCCTTTGTAGGGAAGATTGAAATGGAGCATCCCATTTGACCATCTGAATCTTATATCTCATATTGCATTTTTATCCAGCTTGATCTCCAACTTCCCATGAGAAAAAAAGTGTCCCCTTCCACTCAATGATGAATATTCTCATACCTGCCCAGATCCTGCACATCTTATTGATTCTGAACCCCTGAAGGTCATTATCTAAAACCCATTCCCAATCCCCACCACTACCCAGCTCCTTATTCTCATCCGTCTCAACTTTCCCACCCCCAAATTTCAACCATATACCATTTCTATCTTCTACTGTGCCCTCTGGAATTCTTATTCCATAAGCAATAGACTTCCCATCATCTAAAATCTCTTCCTTTCCTACTTCTTCCATCTACTAGCTTTTACAAAAACCTGGCTCACCAATGATGGCACAGCTTCCAGTACTGACTCTTTTCAATACTGACTCTACCTTCACTCATTTCTTTTGGCTTTCTAATAAAGGTAAGGAAGTTATTCCTTGTTTCCCATTTCCATTTCCATTTTCTCCTCCCACATTTGTCATTCAACTGCTTATTTTCCTTTAGGGTTCATCCAGTTCATATCTCCCACTCAATTAAAAAAAAACAAACTGGTTGTTGTTATCTACAGAGACTTTCAGGTCACTTCCCTTCCTCAATGAATTGATACCTGACTCATAATTTTTCTCTTCTTCTCAACTCTAGCCCTTATAATTATGTACTTTTATAATTTTATAATTAGTGTACGGTCATATATATATATATATATTTTTTTTTAGTGTAGGGACTTAGTTCTTCAACCCATTTCACTTCTCGTGACTTACTCCTGCTTCCCACTTTAGCCATGATGAAAGGTGGTTATCATCTCATTCTTACCAACACTCTCCAATGAAGCTTCATGTTTAGAACTCAAAAATTTCCTTATCTGACCATACTATATTGGCTTTTTCACCTCTCCTTCCTCCTTTGCCCTTTCCTTATTAACCGTATTCTTCATCCATACTCTGACCTCTTAATTCTTCAATATCTTCATTCTCTCCAAGGTCATCTCTCTTGCTTGTTCCATTTTCTCCTAATTTTCTTATTTTAGCCCTTTTGTGAACCAGTTCAATATTACTCTGTTCTCTTTTCTTGGATTCTTAGTCACTTTATAGTTCTGTAGCTGTATCCTGCAAAGCCTGAGCCTTGTATCACTCCAACTGTCTTCTACTTTCATCTTTATACATATGCTGCTTAACAAAAATAAAGAAAATCACACTATCATTCTAATTGGGTTCACTACTTTATTGGGTTCACTAATTTATGCTTCACAGTCTCACAAGGGCCCCACTAAACAATCTTATCATATTTCCCTTATCAACCCAATATCCCACTTTCTACAGTGGGTTTTCTCAACCTCTTAATCCCTCCTCAAATCCTCTTGTCTAGCATACATTCTTACACTTTGTCCAAAAGTCAAGCCTGAGAGATGTTTTATTTATAATAACTTGATGATTTCTAGTAGAATATCATCTTCAGTATTCATCTTATCTACCAGTCTACTCTGTCAATAAATAAACCAAAACAAACAGAAACTACTTGAAGTCAGAGCCTTTTTTGTGAAAGCATATTGGTGCTTTTGGATCACTGATTTCTTTTCTAAATGTTCATCCATTCTTTTAATAAAACCTTAAGTAAAGTATACTAGTCTACAGCTTGTAGACTCCATTTCCCTTTATTATAAATCAGAATTGCCTGATAATTCATAGTCTAATAATGAGAAAGAAGACAGTAAAACAGGTTTAAGAACTACCAAAGCTGAACAATTTGTGGTCATTTACTACAGGGAGAAACAGCTCCATATAACTTAATAGCCCTAAAGGCATTATTACCTTACAGTATATCAGAACAATTTTCATGATGATGACCTTTAGTCATAAAAAAAGGTCAATTTTTGTTAAGTATACTCTTTGAGGAGGCATGAGAGTTTATACTGTTTGAATGTAAAGTCTTATAGTTAGGTTCAAAAAGCATCTTCATTAAGCACATGATATGGGGATGCATCATTTACAGCAGTTCATCTAAGAAAAAACAGGAGTCAAAATGTCCTGTGAGGTCAATATTAGTTAACAGTTTTGAATAGTAGTCCATCTTAGGCAGTCTTAATAGAGACTTCATGTTCAGTATTAGGGAGGTGGTAGACTTGATGTAATCTGCCTTGTTCAGAACTCAGGATTATTGTGTTATGTTTTGGGCACCACATTTTAGAAAAGATCTTAATGTGCTACCCAAAGTCCAGTGCAAAACCACTAGAATGATTATAGGATTTAGTATGGGTAATATATGGAGTAATCAGAGATGTTTATTCTAGAACATGTAACATTTAGTGGGGATATGATAGCTTCAAGTATTTAAAGGGCTTTGCATTGGAACATATTTATTTGGTTTTTACTTAGAGAGCAGAAGTGGCAAAATATCAAATTACTACTTGATTTGAGAAAGAGTTTTCTAATAGATTCAACATAAAATATACCTAAAAAGGAAATAGATTCCTGGTAATATCCTCAGTGTGTTATAGTGAGAATTTGCATTCATGTGCATATTTGGGACTAGATTGCCTATGAGGTTCCTTTTCTCTGAGATTCTGTAATAATGGAAGATAAACCCACATAGTCTGCATAGGCAATTCAAGATCATTATTCAAAGCCCAGTGGTTAGTTTTAGTATTTCACAATAGAACTTACGTATTGATCTAATAAAGAGTTTGAAGAGATAGGGCCTTGGGGACTTTGTGCTTTTTCTTCTTCTATTTTTATATGTAGTTTTGGCCATTCCCCAAGAGTGTAGGTGGTAGAAATAATAATTTGATCTTGAAGGCACCCCAGAGGGTACTAAATCTTCTCTACTCATCTTACATATAGGAAAATCAAGATCCAAATAAATGAAACAACTTAAGAGTAAGCATTATTTATTTTTGTTCACTTTAGTCTTTCTCTATACTTACTCTAATAAAGAATTTAAAGTGGATTGCTGAGTTAAATAAAATATATTATATGGGTCAAATATCAAGAAAACTAAATTGGAAATCACAATAACAGGCACTTTAAAGGGACGGATGTAGAAATGGATGGATGGATGGATGGATGGAAGTACAAATAAAGTGTTTAAGCACTTGTTACATACAAGTTACAATGCTAAATACAGGGGACATGAATAGTAAAACGACACTCCATGCCATCAAGAAGCTCACATTCTAATAGAGTAGGCAATACATTTGGAAAGTTTGAACTTGAAGCTAAAAGGAAAGGTTTCATGGTGCATAGGTTACAATTGTTACTTCTACTCCTTTAATGTCATTATAACTGATAAAATCCTATCAGTTTCTAATGCTGAACCATTTGATAATATCAGTACTTTCTTGGCATGAATGGATATTCATACTTGAGCACTGAATTGAACTCTTTGATTCTTAGAAGTTCCTGAAAAGGGAAAATAGTTTTGACTAGATACTTTTCATGGAGAGTAACATAGAGATTGTTTCTAGATCCAAATTATTATTTTTACATATTAAAACAATTTCCAAATATTCATTTTTTTTTAATTTGAGTTGTAAATTCTCTCCCTTCCCTTTCTTATTCCCTCTTTGTCTCCCTCCACTCTGAGAGAGTAAACAATCTGCTATAGATTCTACATGTCCAATCATACAAAGTATTTTTACATAGTCATTTTGTGGAAGAGACTAGATCCAAATTCTTCTCTGACTTTAGCACAATAATTTAAATTTGATACTTTACTCTTTTTTGTGTCTTACCTTATGCTGGTCCACAGGACAGTGAAGATCCTTTAGGAAGAGATCTTTGAACATTCAAAAGAATTTTGGCATATTAGTCTAACCTCAAAAGGCTATGTAGAAGAAGAATATATATTGAAAAGATTGTAACATCTATTTGGATGGCTACCCTATAAAAATTATCCAACATTTCTTGTGTATCTGAGACAGAATGTAAAGAATAGATGAATAATGAATTGAAACTAGTGTTAAAAATGAAGAGGATTATCATCTGGAATATTTCTGTTAAACTGCACAATTTTTTGAAAGTTTTTTTTTTACATTGCTTTTCATTAAAGCAAAGTACCTTCTTTTCAATACTATCATTTCACCTGTGTTGCTAAATGTCAATAAAAGATGGAACACTATTTCCTTTCTAGAACTAAAAATGGGTAGCATTTATAAATGCAAAATGTAAGTTTATGACAGAAATAGGAGATATCCTGATCCTGTAGCAAGAGCAAAAGATTATAGACTGACAATAATAGGTCTCTACCTGTACTTTGGAAATGTTAGGAGAAAAGAAGGAAGGTGTTCATCATGTTGGGTAAACCGATCATAATACCTTATAGGAAGACATAAACAAGAGTTATACAAGATGAGTAGACATAGCTAAATTCTAATTGGCACTGCTAGAGGGAACTCCTAAATCAGTGTTATCTCAAATCTATTCAATTATTTTAATGTTTTGTTTAAAACGGTTCAGCATATCTTTCTCTGGTCAAATTCTATGCTTAACTATCAAATCTCTGGGTTAAGATACTAGATGTTTTAGATCCTTTCTTAGAATAATTCCAAAATGCTTTCCAAAACAAATCTAATTCTAAATCTAATATTTTTAACACTTTCCTCCATTAACACTGTTCTTTTTATTTTATTTTTATCATACCATTTTTAATTTTTTAAGTTAATTAATTAATTTAGAACATTTTTCAATGTTACATGATTCATTTTTTCCCCTCCCCTCTTCTCTCCCCCTCTCTGAGCTGATGAGCAATTCCACTGGGTTTTACATGTATCATTGTTCAAAACCTATTTCCATATTATTAATATTTGCAATAGAGTAATCATTTGAAGTCAACATCCCCAATCATATCCCCATCAAACCATATGATTAACCATTTTTTTTCTTCTGCATTTCTAGTCCCACAGTTTTTTCTCTGAATGTGGATAGCATTCTTTCTCATAAGTTCCTCTGGATTGGCCTGGGTCATTGTATTGCTGCTAATAGAGAAGGCCATTATGTTTGATTGTGCCACAGTGTATCCGTCTCTATGTACAATGTTCTCCTGGTTCTGCTCCTCTCACTCTGCATCAATTCCTGGATGTTTCAGTCTCCATGGAATTCCTCCAGTTCATCATTCCTTTCAGCACAATAGTATTCCATCACCAACAGATACCACAATTTGTTCAGCCATTCCCCAAGTGAGGGATACCCTGTCATTTTCCAGTTTTTTGCCACTATAAAGAGTGAAGCAATGAATATTTTTGTACACATAGTTTTCCTTATTATCTCTTTGGGGTACAAACTTTAAAAGTTAAATTTAGTCTCTTGTAACAAAGGTATTATATTTTATGAAGTTTATTAAGATTATTAGAAATCAAGGAAATAAGAAAATACAAAATAAGAAAAGTGCGTGCCTAGGGCTGAATAGCCCATTCACAGCCACTTCCCTCTTGCATGCCAGGTAGAGAGATGCGTGTCCTTAGAAGCGGAAGAAGAGATCGGCCGAAGTAGGTGTTGCAGCCAGCTTAAATCTAAATTCTGTTCTTGTCGGGGTGGGGACTCAGATGAGATTACAGGGAATTCTGGGAAGTACCAAGGACTTCTGGGGATTGAAGTCTGGGGTTCAAATCTCCATTTTAAAATTCCCCTCCTTTGATCATTATTGGGAAAACAGTTTCCCCAAAAGGATCATAAAAACATAATCAACTTAAAGATTACAATAATTTGAGCATAAGAGGGGAAAAGAACAAAACCAATAATTGCTAGACGCATTGACAAAAAAAGAGTTAGGGGGCAGTCTCCTTTGGCATGAAAGTATACATACAAATAAATGTTCAATCAACCACACCCAAAGTTCATTCTTGATCTTTTCCTGCAGCTTGTGGTCTGGAGGCATCTCCATGGTGTCTTCTCCAAACAGTTCAGTTTCTGGATTCAGAGAGGTAGCCTGTTTCTTAACCTAAAATTCTTCTCAAAAGGAATTTAAACTTTGCAATTTAAAATAATAATATTTTTACAAAACCCAGAAGTGGTACTACTGGATCAAAGGACATGCAGTCTTTTCTTTAAAAAAAAAAAAAACTATGCCTTTGGGCATAGTTTCCCTCCAGAATGGTTGAATCAATTCACAGCTCCACCAGCAATGCATTAGTGTCCAAATTTTGACACATCCCCCCCCCCACATTTATTATTTTCCTTTTCTTTCATATTGGCCAATCAACACTGTTCTTTTTTAGCAAGTCTTCCATTTCACTTGGGTTCTTAGGTTTCTAGGCCTAAATCTGCCTAGAAATTACTCACCCCCAAATAACGAATATGCTAGAGTGTAAAGAGCTCTAGATTTAGAACCAAAATCTTACTTCAGCCTCCTATTCTGCTACTTTACTGTGTGAATTTTGACAAATGAATTCATTCTTTGGATCTCAGTTTCTTCATCTGTAAAATAAATAGGTAGTACTACATCAATTGTTACTAACCTTATTTGCTGGGGTATAGTGGTATGAGAAGGTATTTCAACATAAAATTGGTGGTGGTGGGATATTCCAACCTAATTATAGTTCTATGATTAATAAAACATAAAAAGATAAAATATATGAATTTCAATTTATGTTTTATTCCTCTTACAACATCATGCCCAAGCATTTGAAGTAGCCTAAATTTCTGTCTACAATAAGTATCTTTTTAAGTAAAGAAAAAAATGATAACACTTATTATAAACATGTAATTGTAGAACAAATGGAGAAACCAAGGCCTAGGGAAGTTAATTCATTTGTCCATATCAAGTAGAGAAATAGAAACCCAGGAATCCAGAGTCAAGGATTTATTTCTAAATCTAGAACTCTTTCTAAAAACAACATATTATTTATTCCTCTTAAAGAAGTAGCAGTCCTAACTCAATTGATCCTAAGGGTTCTTGTGGTCCAAGGTCTAGAGGTCTAGAGGTCCAAGGTCCATCACTGGACTAGATCATCTGTAAGGCCCTTTTAACTTTAAATTTCTCAGATTATGCAGTTGTTCACTTGGTGACCATGGCCAGAAGTTAGGTTATGATAGTAGATTGGAAATTTAAAAGGCCCTTTTTGAATTTGAAGGGAGTTGATATTCCTGATAAGTTAGTATTCTTTTAGAAAGTTCATCTTTGGCAGGATTACTCATTACTTCAGGAAGCATTCCATTTTGGGCAGAGATAACAGTTAAGAAGCTTTTCCTGACATCTTCTTTCCTGATTTCCTAGTAGAGATTTTTTATTTTTATTTTATCATTTTTTAAATTTTCTCATTCTACCTCCATTGTCTAGCATAGTGTCCTGCACATATTAACAATTACAAATGCTTGTTTGATTAGGTAAATTGAGAATGTGGGTTGGTAAAGCATAATCCCTGATAATGAATAGAGTCAGAGGTTTGAATATCAACTCTTTCATTTACTTCTTATGTAAAAGTTCTTAGCATGGTGTCGAGATCCTAGTGGTCACTTAATAAATACGTGTTCATTGATAAAGTTGCCCTAGATATCAACTTAATGTCTATGGCATAGACCACTGTCACCTCATGAGTCTAGAAAATGAGTATTATAATAGTTAAGGTAACAAATACGTGGCCAGTGGTAAAACCACATTTTTCTATTTTTATAAAAAGGAAATTCATTCTCTTTCATAAATTTTTCTCTAGAATTTTAAGTGATATGTATCTTCTTTCACAACATGATGAATATGAACATATGTATCATCTAATAACAAATGTACAATCTATAATATATTACCTGCTATCTTAGCGAAGGGAAAAAAAACATGGATTGTAAAATTCGGAAAAAAGATTATTATAAATTGTACCTAGTGGATAGAAAGCCAGATGTAGAAACAGGAGGTCCTGGGTTCAAACTTGGTCTCAGACACTTCCTAGTGTCTTTGTGATCCTGAACTTTGTGATCCTGAACAAGTTACTTAACCTCCATTGCCTGGTACTTACTGTATTTCTGCCTTAGAACCAATATACAGTATTCTAAGATGGAAGATAAGGGTGGAAGGAAGAAGGGAAGTAGAGAGGGAGGGAGATCAGGAAGGAAGGAAGGAAGGAAGGAAGGAAGGAAGGAAGGAAGGAAGGAAGGAAGGAAGGAAGGAAGGAAGGAAGGAAGGAAAGAAAAAAGTGGAAAATAAATGAATAAAAGAAATCCATTATCTTTAAATATTTCAAGAGTTCAGTGCTAGGAAAGATAGTTTCTAAATTCCAAACTCTTTCAGACAATTTGTACCTTATCTGGGTGCAGGGCTTAAATATCGTATCACAGTCAGTAAATACCTGCTAAATTGAATAGAGGCTTCTGAGTTAGAAAGTAGGGCTGTTAAGGAAAGTAGTTAATGAGCAAACTTGAACATTGTTCATTAAAGAGATATTGATTAGTCAGAAGGTAGCAGGAAGGAAGTTTCTCCAGAAAGAAAATTGAGAGGTGTTCATGTGGAGAGAAACCTCATCATTTGGAGGAAAAAGACTGCCATGTGTTTGTGAAGAGATACACTCCTCATGGCGACTTTTCTCTTTCTGCTTCAGTTTGTTTAAGAAGAAGAAAAATAAACTGGAAACAAAGAAGCCTAACAGAATTGGCAGAACTTTCATTTATTAGGCAAGCTGCATCCTGTAACAGAGACTATTTGCAATACTGTATAGAGGAAGGTTGATCAGTTGATCTCTCCTACTCAGTTAAATGACAGGATGTAAGATGCAAGTAAGAGAGATGATGAGGTGTTAAGGTTATTTCCCTTTCAGACTTGGAATGACTGCATTGTTATTTGCATATAATACTCTCCCATTAAGATGAACATCCCTTGAGAACAGAAACTGGTTTTGCCTTAGCATAATGTCTGTCATATAATAGGAATTTAATAACTGCTTTTTTAAACTAACTGACTACATTTCTAGATTGTGCAGAATGAAAAACAGGGAATGGTTTCATATTTTTATTTTCTTAAAGAAGTTGGATATCTAGGTGGCACAGTAGATAAAGAGCCAGGTCTGGAGTCAGGAAGACTCATCTTCCCTGAGTTCAAATCTGGCCTCAGTCACTTCCTAGCTATATGATCCAGGGCAAGACACTTAACCTTCTTTGTCTTAGTTTCTTCATCTGTAAAATGAACTGGAGAAGGAGATGGCAAACCACTCAGTATTTTTGACAAGAAAATCCAAAAGGAGTCTCAAAGAGTTGAATAACTTAAAACACAATTGAATAACAACAAAAAGAATGTTAAGAGAAATAGTATCACTTCATTATTTCCTTAGGAGGAATGGAATAAAAATCCATTGAGAAACTTCTTTACAGTCATGGACGGCAAATCATTGGCTGGCTAAAATTCTTTAAGGCAAAGACATGAGCAACTCTAAATCAGTTGACCTCAGGGATCTAGATATCTGTAGTTCACAGGTTGAGTTATACCATATCTGGTCATCCCTTCTAACTTTAACTTCTACTAACTAAATACATCTTTCTGAATTAGATATGATTCTTTAGTTAAAAAATAGAACACTTAAGAAGTCAATCCCAGTCTCCAGATCTTAGGATTCTTTACCAGTTAATGGTGTCTGTTAAGCTAATCTTCCATTACCACCAAGGATCCATCCCTCTATTCTCAATGTTTAAGTTCCTTGAAGGCAGTCTATTTCTTTTCCTTTTCATTTTATTGCTAAAATCTAGCACAGTGTCTTCCATTTAGTAAAGTCTTAATAAACACTTGATTAATTGAAATTTTGTCATCATATCTCAATTGTGGGGAAAGGACCCAAAGGGGAAGCAGCCAGTCTTCTGAGGAGCTGCTGTACAAACTCAGACCTACAAAGATACAATAACCATTACATAAAATGAAAACATACAGAAGAACATAAGAGGATTTGTTCCAGTGTTCTAAGCTTTGTAATTTAAATTAAAAAATATTTTGTATGCATCATGTATGAGCCTGATAGTAACTCTTTTAAAAGGCAACTAGTGAAAATATTGTTTTCCATATTTCAAAGATGAGAATCCCAAAGCCAAGAGAGGGAATTGACTAATCTAAAGTCATAAAATAATTAAGCAGCAGAGTAATGATTTGAACTCTATATCTGAAATAGTAAAAATAAATTGCCTTCATATTATTTTTAAGGGTTATAAAAAGTCATTTCCTCAAAATAGCAAAAGTAGTGCAGGTATTTCTCTATTATTTTTTCAGATGAAGAAACTAGAGTTCAAGTTAAATGCCTTTACCAAAGTCTTGTACCTAACTACATGGACTCAAAGCAGGGTTCAGACCTAGTATTCTAACAAATAAATCCATTATTTATTTGCTTCTTGCACAGAACTGGCAACTCAAGAAAAGTGGAAAATGATGAGAATGATCTTGGAAAATATGGATACAGTGTGAACAGTACAAATGGCAACAAATTATATAATTTGAGCAAGAAGAGACCTCTTTTTGCAGATAAGGAAACTAAAAGAAAAAGAGTTAAGGTGACTTGCCTAAGGTCAGATAGACAATAAGCTTAGAGATTGGAACTCAGGACTCCAGAGGCAATGCTCTTTCTACTCTGCCATACTGCTTCCCAGAATAGGATATTTCTGACCTATACCTATGGGGTTTCTCAAGGAATTGGATGAGAATAATTGACATTTAGAGGTAAAACAAGATTTCTAAGTCACTAAAGTTCAAATTCTTCCCTGGACACTTATTAGCTGTGTAGCCTTGGGCTAGTCTCTTAACCTCTGCCTCAGTTTCCCCATCTTTAAAATAGAAATAACAATCCCAATATAATAACACAATTCCTGTATAAATAATACTCTTAGGTGTTACTATTAGGGCAAAATGAGGTAATATTTACAAAGTGCTTTGTACACCTCATGATACTACACAAATGTTTATTTTTTTGTTACTATTACTCTGCTCTTGTTGCTGTTGCTTTTACTCACTTTTTCATTTGTAAAAATTGAATGCCAGAGAGGATGGTGTTTGGTCTATTAGCAGATCAACCAAGGTCAAAACTCACATTAACAATTATTACCTTTAAGCCAAATGGATACCTATCTTTGTCTTTATATATTTAATATTTATATATTTTACACTGTTATGATTATATTTGATCTTTATATTGATTATGGCCAGTTAATTTTCAGTTTGTATCAATTAAGTGGCATAGATTCCACTAAAGCTGTTAGGGCCTAGGGGGTTCTGGAGGTAGGTGAAACTGGCTAGAGATAGATTACTACAAAACCTATTTATTAATAACTATGAGGAGTATCAGGGACAGGATGAGGACATAGAAACTGATAGGAGATATATTACTCTAAAACTAAGATTTCTAAATGTAGTCTAAAACCCAACTGTACTGCAAGGGATTTCTTCTTGCCTGAAACAGATCTCCTTATACTACTCTTACTGTCTATCTACAAATCTATCTATTTATCTATCCTTATACTATTATATACATTTATTTTTCAACTCTCTGTCTACCCAGCCTCAGAGATTCAACCCCTGAGAGGTTACACAGATGCTGCTCTCTGCTGCCTCCTGTGGTATCCCAGGGAACAGCCTCAGCCACTCAGTTGAATGCTCTCAAAATCTCAGATGCAAAGATGTTTTTCTATTACTACTACTACTAAAAGCTAGATACCACCGAAACTTACAAATATTGATAAGAGCCAACTCCCTAGACACCTACGCCCAGGAAGTAAGCTCTAGTGAGTGATTCATTTTCCAACGGTCCTTTCCTAGGAGTTTCTTGGAATTCTTCTTAAGGAACCCCCTGAATTATATTATATAAATTCTCTTTCTTAAGGTAACCTTTAAATATATATATATATATATAATATAAATTCTCTTTCTTAAGGTAACCTTTAAAACTCTTTCCCTAACCTGGAAATCCCTCTTCTAAGCAGAACTTATTCTTTAATTAATCTAATTAACTAATTAATAGCTAATTAATTCTTATAATTAGAAATATTAAATAATTATATAACAATATAAAATAAATAGTATTAATATAAATATATGTTACATGCTTTATATATGTATTTTGCCTATTTTATACATGTATTTTGAATATTTACATGTTTTATATATGTTTTATACATTTTTATATTTTATGCATATAATTTATGCATATGATTCATATGGTCCACCTCTAAAACACATTGACTGTATGGCCCTGAGGAAGCCACTGAACTCCTGAAATGTTCTACTCTTTTCTCTAACACTCCAAGCAGGTAGATGAGGTTGTCCACTTGGAGCTCCCTTTCTTAATGAAATGGCAGTACTAGTCATTACTCCTATTTATATGTTCATTCTAAGCTTCAAAAAAAATCTTAAATAAAAAATGATCAGAAATAAATGACATAATCGATAAAAGTGCTACTTACACAAGATTACTATATAATTATGTCTTGCTCTAAGAGTATACCCATTAAAAATTTGCAGAAGTACTTGTGAAAGATAAGAGAAACTGTTTTTTAAGAGGGAAAAAGCCTCTATCCCATGTGCTGTGAAGATTAAGATAATTACTTGTCTTATTCAAAGGGGGAAGTGATCTTGTGCCTTAACATTCTGAAGCTTGTAAAAAGTGTTCTTTTGATGTGAATTATCCAGATAACTACTTCAATTTTCCACTTAAGTTGGCCTATGAAGATACAGAACCACTGGCTTAAATTTTAGTTTTGAAAACTTTGAACACATAAAGCATAAAACCAGCCTGATATTTCCTCTATTATTTTTACTGCCCTTTGATATTAATATTTACCCCCAAGTTGAGTCCTTTTTCATTTCCTGATTTCAATTGTATATTTTTAATTTAATTTAATTTTAAAAAAATATTTTCCATGGTTACACGATTCAGATTCTTCCCCTCCCTTCTTCATTCCTGGAGCTGACAAGCAATTCCACTGGGTTAACCATGTATTATCACTCAGAACCTATTTCCATATCATTCATTTTTTATAATAGAGTAATCTTTTAAATCTAAAACCCCAAATCACATACCCATATAAACAAGTGATATCAATTATATAAATATTAACAGGCATATTAGATATGTTTAAATTATATTTTATTTCATACTCCCTTGAGAGTATTAAATGGGGTGGAAATAGGGTATGGTGATAGACCAAAGTTTATTAAATAAATGGGTAGTTTGTAACCTTCGAAAAGATTCAAGACTCTTTGATCCATCATTGATTTTGGTTAATTGGCCTCTGTTACAAGCCCCTCTCTGATTTCACAGGGGAGTCACTCTCTCTCTAGCTGACAACTTAAGTATCTCTCCTTTGAGAGAGTGGAATAGCTACTTACGTAACTTATTTGAACTTAACTAATAATGCCTCTGTCTATAGCATGGTGGAAATAAATTTTCCTGTTGAAGAGTGAATGAGATTTTTTTCATCATATATTTATTTTAGGTGGCATAGTATTAGTATCAATGATTGCCTTGGGTATAACCTAATGTTATATGATAGTAAACATAAACCTCATCCTAACAAAAAAGGGCACTCAATTTTTCATTTTAAGCTGCCATTACAGAGAGCATGAAGGATGAAAGAAGCACCCATTAAATGGGGATTCTGAGCCCTAGGATATCCTGACCCTTTAAGGGGAGTCAGATTATTCTCCAGTGTTGCTCTGTCTCATTATTTTCACCCCAGAGTTCCATGGATTTAAAGCCTTTCAAAACTTACTTGACCCCAACAGCTTTCAGTTTTCTCACACCTTGCTCCCTGCTCTGGATTCTTCAATCTTGTGCCACTGATCTCCTTCCCATTCCATGAACATGACACTCCATCTCCTCTGGGCAATTTCACCGACTTTCTACCTTGACTGGAATGCTCTCCTTCCTCTGCCCAAATACTACCCTCCCAGGCTTCCTTTAAGTCCTCCCCAAAATCCTGTCTTTGATAGGAAGCTTTTCTCTATACCTCTTAATTCTAATCCATTACTCCTTTTAGTTGTTTCCTCTATCCAGTATCACTTATTTGAACATATCTGTAACTTAAAATGTGGTATTTATTGTATTAAATTATGAACTAATTGAGGGCAGGGTCTGCCTTTTGCCTCCTTTTGTATCTCTAGTTCTTAACATATAGTAGGCATTTAATAAATGTTTATTTACTGATTTTGTAAAAAATTTTTTGAATTGAAAATTTTTGTAAAAAAAATATTTTACTGATCATGAAAAATCCCTGCAAAAAACCAAAATTTAAAAATTCTGTCCAGTGAATGGGAAGTACTCATTGTACAAACTTAAATGAGCAACAAAAACCACTGTTTATTTTATTTACCACAAATGAAATGCTTAAAACACAAGACTCATAAGTGTGTGATAAGGAATATTTAAAGCATGAAACAATAATCCACATCCTAGTATACCCTCCCCAAAGGTGAGGACACATTGTAGTACTACTACACAGACATTTTCATCTCTCACCTACCTACCTTCCTACAGACTTAATAAGGTCCAGATATTCCTACCATCTGAGACAAGATTTAGGCTTTCTTAGCCTTTCCAGGTACCGAATTCTCCAAGTAGCTTCTCCTCTGAGAAGCTGTTATGGAAATTACCTGCTGCTGGGGAACCAGGACCCAGCTCAGAAACTCCTAACTTTTATACCTAAGGATATTACCCACAGGACTGTATATGTACATTCTTCAGTATTACTTCAGGGAAAGGAATACCAGATAGAAATAGCTAGGGACAAGAAGTCCAGACTCAGATTCATCCCAAAAATAATAATAATACCTGTTCTCATTAAACCACTATGACTGATGAGAGAAGAGAAAAGAGGGGGAGAAAACCCCCCCTTTCCCCTGGCTGAAAGTCTAATGGAATGAAGGTTCTAGCTGTTTCCCCAAAAAGAGGTCACTTCAAAAAGGAACAGAAGCAATCTTTTCTTCATTCTTTTATGTCCCACAGTGTTGGAGTTTCTTCCATCTCATTAGAGCCTCAGTCTCAATGAGAGTTTGCTTTGTTATCTCAAGAACAAGTATGTAACCTTCAAAAGAGGCCAGTGTGACTGCTCAGTTGCAAACCCTGTTATGTGATAATCTATAGCATTTAAAAAGAGATTTTGAAGGCTCTTCCTTATAGTTATCTTGATTTTGAAACATGCTATGCAGATATACTTCTTTTGATTTTTTTCTATTTTAAATTTCAATTCATAGCTTCTTTAGCATCCCTCAAATTTGATTTAAAAAATGTTTTCTAAAATGTAGTGTTCAAGAGATTTTTTGAAATTCCTATATGCACATGATAGTATAAAATTTTCATTGGAAACACTTTAAAATGTGAAACAATTGTGTGATTATGTATTAATAAAAGGGACAAATCAAATGTATTTTAGGATGATAGTATCAGCAACTTCTTTCTTAAAGGGCCTTTATAGAATTAATTAAGCCATAGATGTCAAAGATGTGATCCACAGACCTCATGTAGCCCACAAAACACCTGAATATGGCCCAAATCAGATTAAAATTTATGAAGTGATGCAAAGAGAAGTTGGAAGAACCAGGAGAATGTTGTACATTGTGACAGCAATAATGAGCAATAATCAAGCGTGAATGACTTCACTTCAGTAATCAAAGGATCCGAGACAACTCCAAGAGATTTATGATGAAAAAGGACATCCACAGTCATAGAAGGAGCTGATTGAGTCTGAATGCAGATTGAAACATCTCATTTTTCACTTTTATTTCCATCTTGTGTATTTTTCTTGTATAGCTGACATGTGGCTTCTTTTACAACATGATGAACATGGAAATATGTATTGCATGATAGCACACTTATAACCTCCCTACTCCCTGGGAGGGGTGGAAGGAATGAGACAATACGGATTGCAAAACATTAGAAAACAATTATTAAAAATTCTACCTACATGTAACCATAAAAAGAAAATTATAATCAAAAAGTTTAAAACTAGAATTGGTAAATATTTAATAAGATAAATAAAAATACAGTTTGATAATACTACATTTTAAAATTAAGTCAATATGTACCCAGTAGGGATCCTTTTATATGGTATAATGGCCCCATGTCTACTTGATTTTGACAGCCCTAATCTAAACCAATCCCCTCATGTGTCAGAGAAGGCTGAGAGAGGTTCCATGACTTAGATAAATTCTCATTAGTAAAAAATGGTAGAGCTGAAATTTGACCTCAGGCTGTTGGTCCCCAAGACTAGTACTCTTTTTAATTCATCATGATATGTCAGTCTCTCACTGTCTCTGTCTCTCTTTCTCTCTCTGTCTCTTGTCTCTCTCCTTGTAGAATTCATTGACCTTTCTCTTTCTGGTACACTTGGCTGCAAAAACACCCCAGCAGTAACTATGACTGATAAGCTAGTCATGTGCATAATAATTAATTACAATAAGTCTTCATTTTCCAGGACACATAATTTACAGTTAACAATCCTTGCCTGTTTGATGAAGTGTGAACATAGGAAATAACACATCCAAATCGCTAAAGAAAGGACCACAACATGGAAAACAGTACTGGAAATTTCAATGAGAGCTCTGCTTATTCATCTGTTATAAAGGAAATTAAACATTCCTTTCATAAATATCTTAAGTTTTTGTAAGAATTAATGATATTTTAACTTGCTTCAAGACACTCATGACTTTGAGGTAGCATATCTTTCAACAAAAAACTATACCAACAGAAGGATTAATAGTACTATAATAAGTGAATTCATCATTATTACTCCTATAATTAGAGATATTCAATGTTCCTTTGGGCTTTAGAAATGGACTGAGTTGTAGAATCTTTCCCCTCTTATTATTTATTTATTTTTAAGATTATATGTAAATACATTTTTAATAATCATTTTCTAACATTTTGCAAAACATAGTCTCTCTTCTAACCCCCCTCCTTCTCCCCGAGAAAGCAGATAATATAATGTAGATTGTACATATATTATCATACTATATATTTCCAAGTTTGTTTTGTTGTGAACAAGATACATATTGCTTACACCAGAGAAAATTTCATGGAGGAAATAAAGTGAAGAATGGTATGCTTGATTTTGTATTCAGACTTCCAATTCTTTCTGTGGCAGTAGATAACGATTTTTGTAATTGTCTGGATCTTTGCCCTGTTGTTAATATTTAGGTCATTTACAGTTGATTATCTTACAGTTTTGTTGTATCTGTGTACAATGTTGGTCTGGTTCTGCTAACTTTACTTTGTATCACTTATTTTATGTATTTCCAGGGTTTTTTTAATGATCATCTTGTTGGTCCTTTATTATGGCAAAATATCATTCTATTACAATCACATACTATACCTTAATCAGCCATTCCCCAACTGATGTACATCTTTTTGGAGGTGTAGAGTCTTTCATTAACTTCAGAATGTTATAGAAAATAAAAATACTATCATAGAACACAGGATAACTTCATTACCGATGAATTAATTTGCTGTTATTTTGTTTATACTTCCTGTTTATAGGTTAGATTTTGACTCTGTAATTTGGGGAGAATATGACTGTAAATTATCTATCTATCTATTTATCTATCTATCTATCTATCTATCTATCTATCTATCTATCTATCTTCCTATCATCTTACAATGATTGAATCAGATCCAGAATCCCAAATATGAGTATTTTTATTTATGTGTGTATATGTGCATATCTTTACATGTGTATATAGTTGTTTTTGATTTGCTTTTATCTAGAGTTGTGATTTAATCATTATAAGAAGCTCCTGGTAAACTGAAGATCAGTGACCATTCTGCAAAGTATATTTTTAGACTGTTGCCTGAGTCTGGTGAAGTCATTATTTGCCCATGGTAACTAAGGTCAATATATATCATTATTAGAACTCAAACCTAAGTTGGTCTTGACCCAGAAACTGTTTTTCCATCAACTCTTAGTCACTTTTGAAGATTAATATTATAGAGAAAATGGTTTCAATGAACTTGAAATGTAATTATACTTGAAATATAATTGTTTAGAACCTTCTCAAGAATCTGTGTTACCCTTAGTAATTGCTCAATTTTGAAGAAGGATAAGCTTTAGTCTTATAATTCTTTAGACAATCCTTAGCTATGAAAATGTAAGAAGAGAAATATGATTTCAAATACATTTTGAGGATATTTCTACTATGAAAATGAAGAAATCATTTTTAACTTCAAACAAATTGGGATTTCACCTCTGTCACTAACCATCCACCACTCACAATTTAAAAAGTCAGATCTGAAAGCCTTTTTGCCACAGAGTAAAGCCAGATCAAGAGTATATAATGTAAATGAGTAAAATATTTATTCTCTTCCACAATAATAGTATTTTATTGTCATTTCATAAACCAGAGAAGGAGATTTAAACAAACTTCAGTAGAGAATAAACTACATAACCATTAGATTATTAAATGTTTTGTTTCTCTCTCTACCAGGGTCCATCATGCTGGGATGATGTCCTAATTTCAAACAAAATAAGTGGCGTTTGCCATTTCCCAGACTGCAATGGAACTGGAGCAGTAAGTACCTGGCCAAAATTCAGTGCTTTTTTTGAGAAAAGAATGATGCTATCAATTTGTGAAATGTATATCTAAGATCCAAAATCCAATGCAAGGGTTAAAGTTCATTGTGATTATATATTTCTGCTAACAAAGGGGTTGATAGGACTTATAATTTATTTGAGTCCCATATAATATCCATCACCAAAAGTTCTTTACTTACATAAATGATCCTTCTATTCCTGTTGACATAGCATTTTAGTATAGAGTTCCCTTTGATGTGCTTGTATCACTTTTCCAAGAAATTGTTCAAGTTTGAGTGTTGATTCCTTTAATAACTAAGAACTCTTCACAAAGTGATATTAATGGAATGAATAAGAGGTTAGCAGCCCAGCTGCTAAGAATGAGGGATGAAGGGGAAAGAATGTTCAATGTTAATCTCTTTGTCATGATCCATAATATTTTACATTTATATTCTATTTAACCCAGAAAATTGCTGTTTCTTATCTGTTACTATCTTTTCCTGGCCAGTTTCCTAATGAAGAATTTTTTTTTATTTTACAAAGTGTGTTATGAATTATTGAATATCTTAAATACAAGTCCATGCTGTCTGCATTTTGCTTACTTCTGTACGTATATAGCATTGATTAGTGTGAGAATTGTGTTGTCCAGTGGATAGGAGCTGGTATGGAAGTCACAAAGACAGGTTCAAGCTCTGACTCATATAAGAACTGGCTAGTTGGACCTGGAAAAGTCAATCAACTTCTCAGTGTTCTAGGCTTATCTCTAAGACTGGCAATTGCAGAAATGTTGTTAACCTGTGTTATTAATGATGTTCCTTTACCTGGAAATTATCAAAGTAGGGAAACCATAGGTTCAGTCTCTAATCCTATCTTCCTTGTTAAGTATATTAAGTATATTAAAACTTTTTTTTCAAGGAGAAATCCTTTATTTTCTTTTACTGTTGTACATCCCTTGGTTCAATGGATAGAAAACGATGCTTGGAATGCCTGAGTCCAAAGCTACCCCCAAACACTTAATAACCATTTGACTCTGAGCAAATTAATTTACTTCTATCTGCCTCAGTTTCCTCAACTATAAAATAGGATAATTAATAGCACTTACCTTACAGGGTTATTGTGAGGGTCAAATGATATAATACTTATAAAAAACATTTAGCAGAACTCTTGACATGTAGTTGATAACATATAAATGTTTATTCCATTTCCTTCTTCCTTTTTTATCCCCCATTTTAACAAAAGAAAAAAGAAGGATGAAATCTTCATAACAAATATTTGTCATCAGGAAAAGCAATTTTTCCTGTTGGACCATATCCAGAATTATATTTTATTCTGCATCTTCATCACCTTAAAAAAGTTATTTCTTGAAAAGTTTTTGAATTCTAAAAATAATTTCAGAATAATTTGGTCCATAAGTTTATCAGAACAGGCAGCAAGCATTGTAGTTAGTGTTTTATTGTGTTGTTTATGTTTTGTGATATTTTATTTTATTTTTTACCCAGAATAGCTTGAGGCCATAACAATATGATAGCATGCATTTCCTCTGTTTTGGCAGCAGAGATGTCAGTAGTGCTGAAATAGAGATACTGCTCTGATGCCAATACAAATGTCATTGTTAGTTCACAAACTGTCACAACCAGCTGGCAGTTAATAGTCTCTCTAAAACACAGTATCAGTCACTAGCAACAGGTATAATATTTGGACTTAAGACATTAGACTTGAGTACTCCCTGAAGTCTGCTGAATTGCCACAGGAGATAATAAGAAAGCAAAAATTTATAGTAAAATTATAATTCAATCATATATAAAATTGGAAGCCATGAAGGGATTTTTTAAAAATGCAAACATCGTTATACCCAGGTAGCAGAGAAATCCAGGAAAGCATAATGATTTGTGTGTTGCCCACAAATTTCAAAATATGCTTCGAATAGTTTTTAATAAATATCATTTCCCTATCTAGTAACTGTAGATCAGAAGAAAATTTTAGGCATGAATATAATTATTGTTATATATCTCTTTCCAGCAATGCTTATTTCCCTGAGATTAATCTGTGCCATCACCAGAGCCCAGTTGGAGTCTTCCTTCTTTACTTGAGTTGTAAAATATAAAAGAGAATTTAAGTACTTAAAAGTAGGAATTCACAAATAACTAGTGTTGTTCAAATACAAAAGAAAGAGGTATTAAATTCATTCTCCTACTTAACTTTTCCTTGAACAAATAAAGAAAAATGAATAAGTGGAAGGGGGAGACTAGAGGTTTTTTAAAAAAAAATTATAACTCAAATTTTACAATTAAAAGTTATTGTTTCCCTTTTTGCCCTATTTGTCCAGACACTTGAAGAAGGGAGATAAGAGAGATTTGGTTATTGAATTGAATTTTTCTGGGTCTGATAACTTACCTTTCTCCATCTATAGATTACACGAGGGTGGTAGTCTTTAGTTCTATTGTTCTATTTTTCTAGGAAAATGGAGTATATGTTCTTTAGCTTTGTCACTACATTTTCCCTTTTTGGGAAGAGGTATTCCCTTTTAAGAAATAATGCACAAACCCGTTTGAGAATAGTCCTTTATTAGAAGATCTTGGAGTATTCCTTCCATACTCACTTTTCTGTGTTTGCTCTGTAAATAGTAACTAACTCAACATTACCATTATTTCTCTAAAAGGACTGCCATTAGATTACTGACCATCTGTTTAATTTCACTATTCCTTTCCTCTCAATAATTGTGGTCTTCTATTAGAATGTAAAATTTTTAAGAGCAGAGAGTATCTCTCTTTGATTTTTGTATTCCTGGTTTAGCATAAAGCTTACTTAATAAATGCTCAAGAAAAGATAACCTTAATGACAGACAAATAATGCAAACACAAGTCTTCCTACTGGATATCCCACCTATCACTAAATGGGGAGGAGGATGCAGAATTAACAAACATATCAATATCATCCCTTTCTGAAGTCTGATGATTTCAGCTAATTGAAATATGGTGGCACCTACCAGCTAGAAAGGTTTGAATGGAGTAGTGAGAGGGATTGAATGGCTTTAGGAAAATGATTCTCAGAGGATAGGATGAAAGTTAAATTATTATTATTTTATTTAATGAAGCCAGCTATTATGTGAACTAACATCCAAGCTCTGGGCACTAGCCCAATCTTGATTTTGAAATAATCCTTATTCAAGCATGTTATATATTGAGACATCAATGTTACTTCAGGGAAGAAACATCCTAGGGCATGAGGGGGTCCTGTATGTTTATATATTTATTTCTCAAGTGAAATAATCCTTGGATTTAGAATAATTATAAATCCAAAAATGTTTCTAGCAAGCTTCTGCCTATAATGGAGAGTACAGAATTCCTTTCCACATTTCTAACTCTTTATGAACCTGTGATCGAAATGCTAGAAAATGAATTCACCACAGAAAAAGCTATCTACTGCCATAGAAGGAATTGATGGAGACTGGATGCAAACTAAAGCTTGCCATTTTGACATTTCCTTCATGAGCATTTTTTATTGTATAAGCGATATGTGTCTTCTTTCACAACATGATGAATATGAAATATGTATTGCATGATAGTACATGTATAAACTATCTATAACATATTTATTGCCATTGTGTGGAGGGGGGAGAAATGGGAGCAAGGAAGAGAATGTTGTTTGCAAAATGTCAGAAAATAATTATAAAAATTGTAATTGCATGTAAAAATAAAATAAATGCATAAAAAGAAAAATTTGAAAAATATGGTTCCAAAATGAGATAAAAAAGAAGCCAAAGACTTGTACACTACTTAGAAACTTTTGCTTGAATATTAAGAATACTTTCTTCTAGAAAATAGTTAAAGGCATACAAGAAAGCAAGCCAAAAATAATAGTATATTTTAAAAAAGAAAATTTCCACCAGGAAACAATTGATTACTGATATGGGATCCATTGCTGAATTAGCTTTCTGTCTAGAGTCATATCATGGACTAGGAAGAACAAATATCCAATTAATTACCTAGTTTGATGAAAGAATTAAGATAAAAAAGAGAGAACAAGAATTAACAGCTTAAATCTGACCTATTAAAACAAGCTATTGCAATAAAACAAAGAAACAAGAAAAAGGAAAAGACATTGAAGTACACATTATTTCATACAGATTTTTAAATTATATAACACAAATACACAGGCAAAATTTGCAATATTTTCAGATTTATAAAAAAGCATGGAAAACAATAAGAAAAAATGGACTAAATTTTCTTACAGTTTTGAGTTCAAGTGATTCCTTTTAGTCTACAAAATCCTATCACTGTATATCCATGTGTCTATAGATACACATGCATATATGACTATATAGAGGTATGAAATATTTATGTGTGTATTTTGTGAATTTATATGTGTAAGTATACTTATGTATATACATACACACATATACATATTTATATATGTGGAGTAAAAAGGAAAGTAATTTGATTGATAGTGAGACTACATAAATCATATTTTCTTGCCTGAATGAAATTTAACTTAACATGCCTTTTTCTATGTCATGAAGCTACAACTTTTACTATAAATCTAAATGTTTCATTGTATGTTTAACATTATAGTATAGTGAACAGAAGCTATATGGTTTATACATATGTATATATAATTACACATAGCTCTCTATATAGATGTACATAAATACATATACATTAAAATCTCTGCCTCATATATTTTAAAATCTTAGCTGCTGAGATCATGTCTTGGAATTTTAAAGCAACTTCTTTCTAGTCATTAAATGTTACCTTTTATAGTTTTATCCTTTTGGGGATTTTCAGAAATGAATTTTTGATCATGATTCCTCCTTTCCCTGTTTATTTCCTTTCTTCTTATATTATATTGTCTGTTGTATAGATTTATGAAATGAAAATGTTTTCTCTTGATGAAAACAAAAAGTATCATGATTTTTCAAAAAATGAAATAAAATTATTTTAGATTTTGAATAGCTATTTTTTAATATTTTTTCTCAATTTATTGGTGTAGCACTTATGGGTACCCCACAACTCAGCAAATAGGACTCTCAGACAATGCTAGCCAAGATTCCTGATACTCTGTAGATCATTCTTCATTCAGCTATAATTCACTATCCCTCATTACTTTGTTTACATTGTCCAAGCAGGCAGAGGACATTGTTGGTTCAACGTAAAGGCATTTTATGAAATAGTATAGTGACATATATGACAATAAAACATATTCCCCATAAACTGAGGGCATACTCTCCCCCCAAAAATCAATAGGAAGAAGAGACACATCTCAGGAACATATACGGTTAGAATACACATGTGTATAGAAACATATATGGCTAGACAATGGGTATGGAGGGTTATGCACAGAGAACACATTACCAGACATGCATTGAGTAACCTTCAGGGCTGTTGTTGTTTTCTGGTGATATCTTACAATGCCTGAAACCCAATGGTTTCTATTGGCAGTTTAGTCTTTTCTGGACGTTGTTCTGCTGATTCTATGATCATCTCTGGGTGCTGCCAAATATCACCTCACTAAGTGCTTTGTAATGGAACTGTTCTTTGCTTCCATTTTTCTGGAGAGACCTGACTGAAGTGATTACTTTGCTTTATGGAAGGATCTATGCTCCTAGTATACCCCCTAAAATAAATTAATAGATTTTGGGAGGCTTTTTGAAGTTAAGAGCCCTTGCACTAGAAGAAATCTTTGCATGAGAGATAACCATTTCTCCATTCAACAATGGAAAAAATAGAACCTCATATAAGACAGATTAGTATAAGAGAGGGTGTAGGTACAGTCCTATTCTTAGAGATAAACTGGACACTAGGAAATATGTACTAAAAAAAGTCTATTGGATTTGGCAGCTGGTTATTGACAACCCTTAGGAGAGTAATTTCAGTATAATGATGGCTGAAGGCAGATAACAAGGGACTGAAGAGACAAGATGATGAGTATGTGTCAGCAATCATTTGTAGGCAGCTTTTAAAGAAGTTTAGCAAATTGTAGAAAGGAGAGGGATATAGTAGAGGGATCAAAGGAACTTATTTTTGGGGGAAGAACAGTTTCTTTACAGGTAGGGGTAAGAGTGAGAATGAAAATACATGGAAAAACTGATGAAGCTATTACTGCAACAAGGCTTTGGAAGGGTTAGCAGGGTCTTGTACCTAGAGTGAAAGTAGAGGTATTTTACCCATATCAGGAACAGGGAAAGTTTAGCCTCTTTCATAGAAAGAAAGAGAGAGCAGATGCTGCTTCTAAGAATTTTGTAGTGCTAGAGCAGGAAAAATGAGGAAACAAGTCCAACAAACCTCTGGCTTTTGATAAAATTAATTCCCAGCCCATCCAACATTATTTTTTTTATATGGTGCTACATTTTAAATGTTTCCTTACATTTTCTAATTCACATTCTCTCCCTCACTTCCACCCCTCTGTCCTCCCCCAAGATGGCAGGTAATATGATATTATACACATATATCATACAATACATATTTACATGTTCATCATGTTATGAAAGAAGACACATATCACTTACAGTGGAGAAAAATTCATGGAAAAAATAAAATGAAGAATGGTGTGTTTCAAGCTGCATTCAGACTCCATCAGTTCCTTCTATAGCAGTGGATAGTCTTTTTTCCTAATGAGTTCCTTGGGGTTGTTCTAGATCCTTACATTGTTGGCTTCCCCAGCGATGCCATTTGTAGCTGACCATCATATATCATTGCTGTTCCTGTGTATAACATTCTCTTGGATCTGCTCACTTCAATTTGTATCACTTCATTAAAGTCTTTCTAAGCCAAATATATTTTTATGAAGGTAAAGAGTCAGTGCTAATTACTGGGATGAAAAATAGAAAACAGTGACCCCATGGAGCGGAAATTCTCCTATGGAGACATAACATGTAAACAGGATGTCTGTCAATCTGTCCTATCAATCGATCGATCGGTCGGTCTATCTGTCTATCTTTCTCTCTGACTGTATGACTTTCTGCTTATCTATCTTTTATCATAACTGCAAGAGGAAGGAAAGGATATTTAGCTTAGGAGATCATAGTAGGCTGTTGATAGAAACAGTGGCACATGAACTAAGAAATCCTTGAGGTGACCTAGTGATTTCAAGAGGCATAAATGAACAGAACTTCTAGACACTGGAGGACAAATTTTGCAAAGCTGTGGAGGCATATATGCCTAGTTTTGGGAGTAGTATGTTGGCTAATGTTGCTAGAGCAAAAAGCCTCTTAAGGGTAGTAATATTTAGTAATGCTCAAAAAAGATATACTGAAACAAGACTATGAAGGACTTTAAATATCATACTTTCATAATGGATTATTTTCCACCATAGAAATAGTAAAATAACTGACATTTTGGAATTAAATAAATATGAATTTTATATTCAAATGTAATACAATCAAGTTCTCTCAAATTGTGATAAATTACTTAGTTATTAATTTTTGTTTAATAAAAGAAATGTTTCAGTTCATACTATACAGAAATTATTCATCTCACATTAATGCCTATTAGGCTCAATATATAAAATGATCTAGCTAGTTGCAGCAAAAATAGTTCCTTATAGTCTGTATCACTCATTTCAAATTATTGGTTGACATTTAGCTGAAATAAAATAAATAATAAATAATCTCTCAGACTAAATAACTGATTTATAGAGCATTTAAATCATGTTTTTGTTTTGATGAAAATCATTTTCTAAAAGTATATGGGATTTGAGCATAACCACAATCTCATTTTACATAAAAAATTAATTTTTGGCTTGTTCAAGCTCATGCAAAATAAGAATTTAGAGTTTTGCAGTGTAAGTCCTTTATGTATTACCTTTATTTTTCTGTTTTGTTTTGTTTCCTAGCCTTCTAAGAATAGTGTTTTTCTTTTAGCCCAAGCCTGACCTAAAGACCAAAGAACCATAGTTTCAGACAGCAACAAGTTTTATGCCAATAACCAGTCAACTTGTGACAGAACTATTTTCATTCACAAAGCATGGAGGACATGTTAGTCCCATGTTGTTTCTTTTTGTCAGATATACCCATATAAACAGATAATAATTAACATCAGAAGAAATGTCTTCAAATACAGTCAAGTGGGTGAACCATCCCCCAGAACTCCCAACATCAATTCACTTTAATAAGTGTGTATTAATTACTAGCTATGTGCAAAACACTTGCCTGGACCATTTTGTTATGCTGGTAAGTGAAAAGTAATTACTTCCTTTAGGTAGGAGTGGTTTGATGTCAGGTTGTATAGGATAGAAAATTAATAAACAGGATAAAGGAGTGAATGGAAAAGAGATCCTCCACTTACTCCTTTAAGTTTTATACTATATTTGTAGTGGAAGGACAATTTGCAGGTTTTGTTGTTCACTCCTTTCATCTGTATTTGACTCTTTGTGACCCCATTTGGGGTTTTCTTGGCAAAGATTCTGGAATGGTTTGCCATTTCCTCCTAGGGTTTGTTTTGCATATGAAGCAAGTGAAACCAACAAAGTTAAGTGACTTGCTTAGGTCACACAGTTAGTAAGTGTCTGAGGGCAGATTTGTGTTCAGGAAGATGACTCTTCTTGATTTCAGGTCTGGCACTCTATCCAAATAAATTCAAGTAAATTAAGTCCCTTCTCTTTCCCTCCCTCTCTGTCTCTTTCTCTTTTAAATACTAAAATGCCCTGTTATATGGAAATTTCTAAGTTAAACCATAGTAATGATCACTGATTAAGTCTGAATCCTGACTATGACATAGAATTCATTGAAGCTATTGAAGGAGTGGTGAATGGGGTGAGATTGGATCCAAATCTGTGATTTCATTACTCTAGACCAGAGGTGTCAAATATGAAGTCTGGCTACTTGCTGCTCACAACTCTCCTGATCTCCTGAACCAAACTGAAATATATAACAAAATAAATAAAAAGGCAATGGAAATATTTAAAAGTAAAAGTATAAATGAAAACAGGTAATATTAATATGTGGTTTTGTAAGTCATTATGCCTCCCACAAAGATCCTTAATATGTTTTAATTTTCCCTATTTTTCTTTGAGTTTTGACACTTCTGATCTGTACAACTCTTGATAAGAAAATTCTTTTGACCAATGCAGTTTAGCAATTATTCTGCTTACATATAGTCTTAGAGAATTTCATGAGGCACTAAAAGATTAATTAAATGATATGCCCAGGGTTATGCATACAATGTAGATTTAAAGTGATTCTTGAAAGTAATGAATGCTGGAGGGGATGTGGCAAAATTGGGACATTAATGCATTGCTGGTGGAGTTGTGAATTGATGCAAACATTCTGGAAGGCAATTTGGAACTATACCCAAATGGCGCTAAAAGACTGTCTGCCCTTTGATCCAGCCATAGCACTGCTGGGTTTGTACCCCAAAGAGATAATAAGGAAAAAGACTTGTACAAGAATATTCATGGCTGTGCTCATTGTGGTGGCAAAAAATTGGAAAATGAGGGGATACCCTTCAATTGGGAAATGGCTGAACAAATTGTGACATATGTTGGAGATGGAATACTATTGTGCTCAAAGGAATAATAAACTGGAGGAATTCCATGTGAACTGGAACGACCTCCAGGAATTGATGCAGAGTGAAAGGAGCAGAACCAGGAGAACATTGTACACAAAGACTGAGACACTGTGGTACAATCGAATGTAATGGACTTCTCTACTAGTAGCAATGCAGTGATCCAAGATAATTCTGTGGGACTTATGTGAAAAAACGCTATCCACATCCAGAGGAAAAACTGTGGGAGTAGAAACACAGAAGAAAAACAACTGCTTGATCATATGGGTCGATGGGGCTATGACTGGGAAAGTGGACTCTAAAAGATCACCCTAGTGCAAATATTAATAATATGGAAATAGTCTTGATCAATGATACATGTTAAACCCAGTGGAATTTCACGTCAGATATGGCAAGGAGGTGGGGAGAGGGAAGGGAAAGAAAATGAGTCTCATAACCATGGAAAAATATTATAAATCATCTAATTAAATTAAATTTTAAAAAATAATATAAAAAAATAAAGTGATCCTTGAATGCTACTCTTTTGAGCATATACAATATAGAAAGAGCATGAAGAATATACCCTATGACCCACTGACCTCACAACCAGAACTATATCCTATTGATACAACTGAAAATAAAAAAAAATTGGATCCACAAAATGTTCAAAGAAATATTATTCATAATAATTGATAACCCATTGGTTCAGTAGGTGAATAAATTGTGGCTTGCGTGCATAATAAATATTATTGACCCCATAAGAAATGATAGATATAAAAATTATTAGCAAAATAAATGGGAAAATATTTGGTGGAATAGGTAAGGAAAGTCACATCAGAATAGTAATATAGACACTAGACATGAATGTGGTTAAAAAATTTACAGTGAAAAAAAATTTTAATTATATATATATATATATAAAAAAGTAAAGGCCCAGAAGGATTTATGGAATAGGACAGGATATATTATTATCTCATTAGAAGCACATTTAAAAAAAACTCATGAATAATATAATTTACATATTTAGGTGTAATCAGTTTTATTTCTGTATATTAATTTTTTATGGTTATAGTTAAAAAATTAAAGCATAAAGCAAAAAGGGATGTTGACTATTTCCAACATGGAAGTAGTTTCTGAATTAGCTGTGAACAAACTTCAAATCAAGTTTCCTTTATTTGGTACAACTCTTGGCCCAGTAATAGTGTGAACTGAAACATATGGATAGGTCCTGCTGAGGGAGTATCAAAGCTATTTGGCGAAATAATAATTTCTGTTTATATGTAGTTTTATATTATGATTTTATTTCAGCTTAATGTGCATACTTACTGGATTTTGAAAAAACCTGGGAATCTATATCTTCTCACAGAAATGTATATTATTAATAAGAAATAAGATCCTTAAGGTACGATATATATTTTCTCTTTTCTCAGAGTTTAATACTAGTGGGTACTTAAAAATGTTTATTGCTTCAATGTGTTATCTCATTTCAACTAAATGTTTTCTTTGTCAACTAAATGTCTTCGTGAGTAGGTTCAGGGATGCATAAATGGTGAATTGTGAAAAATATATCATAATTTGTACCTCATTTTATTATTAGTAAAGGAAACCTCCCAAAACTGTACAAGCAACAAGTTTAAATAACCTCAATCTCTCCACAAACTACTTACTGACTTGGTCTAGAGTGATATCAACTAGTCATGTCAGCAATCTCCAAGGTCAAATTAAGAAAGAAAATAGACAAAGATCACCAAGGAAACATTGATTTAGCCACAAAGAAAATTAAGTGTTGAGTAAGAAACAGAGAAGTTTCTAAAATCTTTTTTAATATAAAATATGAAATCAAAAATGACCATTTATTAGAGAGGATAGCATTAAGAAGCAAGGAATGGTACAGCAGGAGATTGCAAATGCAATCAGTGCAAAAAAGCAACATTTTGAGAATAGAAGCAAAGAAGGAATAAGTAGGATCTTTCATTGGGAGAGTGGATAAGAAGCAAAATGAGAATTTCAGGGCTTAACTGTTGCAGGTGAGTATGTAATATCCTCAGCGTAGATACATGGGAGCCTAATGGAGTGAGAATAGATACAAATATAAATGTAATGGGGCAAGAGAAAAGTCAGGCATATCATATTGGAAAGGGGAAAAAAGAGATCTCGTTCCTTCAAACAGGTGATGAATGATCTTAGGAAAGGCTTCATCATGCTTTGGTGGTCATTAAGAAACCATCATCTCTCTTAATCAGGTCACTCTAGCTCTCAGAAATTTATCAATAACCATAACAGAAGTAGAGGGTGTTTTTATTTGTTGGGGAGAGAAGATATTTCCTGAAAAGAATGTAATTGCTCATATACTAAACTTGAAAACTATCATGGGAAAATTCATTTGTGAACACAATCAGAGAATCTAAACCTAATGTGAAAGAAAATAAAAGCAAAACCAATTTTGGCAAAGTCCAGTTGGACAAGTTCTTTCCACCAAAGGTAGATTACTAACTTGTTTTCTTTTCAAGACTTATAATTGTACAAAATCCAAGTATTCCAATCCTAAAGAGCAATATTTGTATGACCTCCAAATGAGAAGCAAGATGCTAGTTGCTACCATGTGACACTGATGGCTAAGAGTCCCTTAGTCTTGACCTATGAATCAGTCAGATAACACATATTGATTAAATGATAATTATGTACCAGATACTGTGGATACTAAATAATATAAACAAACACACAAACAAAAAATAACCTCTTTATCCTTGAGATGCTTACATTCTAAGAGGGAAGACAATTGTAAATGATTAATATATACTAAATATATAGAGTAGATGGAAGGTAATCTCAAACAGAAGGCACAAAAAGCTGAAGAGACAAAGAACAGCCTCCTTCTGCAGAAAATGAAATTTCAGCCAAGCCTTGAAGAAACAAGGCATTTCAGGAGGCCATTTGCAACATTCTTGACCAAAAATAATTTTGGAATTACATGAAGTCATATTTTACACTCTAATTTTAAGCACATACCTCATGATTAATAGAAATTTAGTGGTCTACCTAGACAAGAAGTCAAGCTAGTCAACAGATAAAATGGTATTTTGTATACTGCCTTCTCTTTTCCCTTTGGCCACCCTTCCTCTTCCACAGTAATATATAATTATTGTTCTTGCCTCAAACTCCTAGAATATTTGAATGAACTTTTCCTAAGTAGGTTCAATAAAAATTCAGCTCTATAAACATTTATTGAGATAAATAAATTCTTTTAAGTTCCTTCACGTAAAAAGTCTATAACCATATTATTTGTTATGTGCTTGATACCAAAGGCAATTTCCCAAAGGCAAAACTAATGGACAGCCCATGTGTTCTAATACTGTCATCTGTACAATATTAGGGGAATGGGAGGAAGGCACACAGCACTGTAGGGATCCCTCCCTACACCCCCTGCAACATCCCCTGATGTCTATGGCCACTATGAGGCCCTACACCAGAATCAAAAAGAAAGGACCAGCAAAGATGGTTGTGATTTACATCATTGGAGCAATTATTCACATTGATTAGATCATAGATTATTTGGATCAATGAGTATGAAAATATTAGCTACCAGAAAATATGATAGCATATGAAACAATTAATAGAAATGCTAATCATATAGTTTTATATAATGTTTTTGAAGAATTTTCTGCAAATGCCACAGCCACAGAACCAGAAAAGAAATGTCTTACCACTAAAGTCCTTGGCACTGTCAAATGTTTCAAAATCAGAAAGTATTAGGATTTTATCAGTGGAAATAATATTAAGAAGGGGAATTAACACTGATTTGTTGCTGTACTCTTAAGAAACATGAGATTTTTCCATCTGACTGATAGCTGAAATTTTTTAAAGGTCCTGTCACTGCCATTATAATGTGAGTTCTTTGAGAACAGGGACTGTCTTGCTTTTCTCTTTATATTCTCAGCACTAAGATTAGTGTTTTCTAACTTTTAAGTACTGAATAAATACATCATTCATTCATTCATTCATTCCTTTACTTCTCCCACAAGCAATCTGTGAGTTGGAATTTCAAGAAGTTATTTGTAAGAGGGAGAAAGTTAAGGGATTTATATAAAAGGTTGGACTAGATTATTTAAGAATAGCATCGACAGGATAGGGTAAGATATCTAACCTACACACTAAGAATTTTGTCCTGGCTCTGTCTCAACCCAGGAAGGACTAGTTAGACCTTAGCCGAAGGGGCCTCAGCTTTGAGCCAAGGACCTGTGGATGCAGTGAGCCTCTCTTAAGAGAGTAGGTCTCTCCTGAGGCCAGGCCCTTCAGAAAATCCAGGAAAGGAGTCAGCTCTTTTCACTCACCATGTATCAGTCCAAAGGGAGAGATCTAAGAACAGTCACATCAAGTCCAAGGTCCCAGGTTCAGTAAGCAGATTCTTCATCAGCTTCCAACTCTAACTCTGAACTCCAGAAGAAGCCCCCACAGGAAGTTGTAACTCCTTCTTAAAGACACTTCTTTTGCATCACTTCCTGTGCCTTCCTCCAGTTTTATGTGTGCCAATTACAGCTAATGCTTTGTTTAGGATGCCCAGGGAGCAATCAGTCAATTCTGATTTGTCACCCACTATTGCACACATGGATCCTAGACCTCCCCCACTCATTTGTGAGTGGGGTGTTTACACTTTTGGTGATTAAATCTAAAAATGAGCAGGGGAGTTAATTTAATCTTCACAAGCAAGGGAAAGTTAATTAAATCTTCACATTCAGGGGAGACTTAATTTAATCTTAATATATTGTTCTCAGTTTATAGATGAGGAAATTAAGACTAAAGGGGATTACTGAAATTTATTTCTGCTACAATTCCAGATCAGATTATTGAAAGAATTTCTATATGTGAGCACTTAAAAAAGGGAAGAGGTCATTAATATATCAGCCTCAGTTTATTCAGAGCAAGCCTTATTTTTTTAAATATATATCTTAAAATCATTACTATATATTGTTGCCAAGGCAGAAACCTGGTAAGGGCTTTGTTCAGGATCCTGATTTGTTCAGGATCACACAGCCAGGAAGTGCCTGAGGTCAAATTTGAAACTAGGATCTCCCATCTCCAGGCCTGATTCTCTATCTACTGAGCCAGCTAGTTGCCACAAACCTTATTTTTTTTAAATAAGATTGCTAGATGAGAAGATATTAGAGAAAGAGAATGGGGAGTTGGGGGAGTTCTTGTTTGGTCAGTGTAGAAATGCTCACACAGAACTAGGCCCTAATTGATATAAAGTTTGGAGAAAGGCCATATGGAAAGAATTTCTAATCATTTGGCCAGATTGAGGATCAAATATCAGCTCTAGCAATTCAAGCAGTTTGAGAGGTCATTTAGTTCAACCTTTCCAATTTATAGATAAAGAAACTGAGGAATAAAGAAACTAAAATTTAAAGGTCACATAGTTAGGTCACTTATTTTTGTGTGAGACAGCTATACTTATAAATGTGAGGACATAAATATAAGTAAACTCAAGAATTTGTGGTCTATTGGAGGCAGCATGTATGTAATTAAAACAAGACCAGGAAAAAAGTGCCTAGGAAAGGTCCAAAATCTCAGAGGGTTCAGAATAAGGAATAATTATTTGTACTTGGGGAGGAGCAGGGAAGCTCCTCCAAATCATCCTATTAACTCTTCCCTAAAATTGACAGGTCATCTCTGTATCCATGCCTTTTCACAATTAATTCTTCTCATGGCAGAAATACATTCCCTTATCACCTTTGATTCTTGGTAGTTCCAGCTTCCTTAAAAGCTCAATTCCTATATTAGACCTTTTTCTGACATCCCCCACATTCATTACATCCCCTTTTTCTTGAAATACTTTATTTTCTTTCATGAATATTATATATCTATCCTCTCTCACTTATCAAGTAGAATATAAACTCATGGATGGTAAAAAATTGGAGGTCCAAAACAATCCATTTCTATGTGTGTATTCTTATACTTAGTAAATTTATGTTGACAAACTAAGGCTTCATAGAGGAGATGACATTTGAGTTGAACTTTGAAAGATGAATGGGATGTTAGCAGTAGAGAGTGGAAGAAAAAAGGGCATTATAGGTAGAGAAGAATCATATAAACAAAAGCATAGAGACTGAAAAGTATACTCTAGTTAATTTTCATCTTTTGTTTCATTATTGGGAGTATTACTGGTATAGAGTAAGAAGTGCAAAGAGTGAATTACAAGAAGTATAGTTTTCTGACACTTAGAGCATCCTTTTTTTCCCCATTTCTTTCTTGATTTTTGCTTCCCAGTCCTCACCTACACACTACTATTATCTCTACTAAATATAAAGTAAGGTAAATGAAAGCTGGCATTGTTTGGATTCTTGAAACTGAAAAGATAACATACAAATTAGGTTTCCGAGACAGATCAAAGTATGAGCCTCACGTTTTCTTATATTTATTGAGTCATTAAGAGCAGGCCATATGGTTGTCTTCTGTCTTAACTGTTAATGTTTCTGCAAGTTCATTACTCAGCGGGAATCTGCTTAGTGGATGATTGAACTCACTCTTTATAGTCAACTCCCGATTATCTATGATCATTTAGGTAATCAGGGGATTAGCTAGATTGTAGATCATTGGGATTTAACTAGTCCTTCTCCCCTCCTACCATTTACCTATTGTTCACTTCACTCTTCATTAGCCCATTACCAGAGAGTAGGCTAGATGACAAAGTGAAACTTTGATTAGTAACATAGACTGTTTTCTAGCAGTTCTATATAAAATTGATTTGCAGAATTATATGCATGCATGATTTGCTCATATTCTTCTTGTATCTAATTATGCTTTTTCCCATCCTCATCCTTAACACATGTGCAGGCACACACTCCCTTAATACATGATAGAAAATGGAAAGATGACTTGGACTGAATACTTGAGACAGCATGATGGTTTCTGGAAAACTGCTCAGAATGAGGCAGTATGACAATTATTCTGTTAACATGGGTACATTAATTAACCTCTTTTTATTTTAGTTTTTCCTTTTATGAAATGGAAATTAAAACCCTTGACATTTCACTGGAATATTGTGCAGATTCTGGACTAAATGCTTATAAAGCTTTATGAGTTTATAAAATGAAAGGCAATTTGTTGAGGATATTGATTACATTTATGAGTCCATGAAAGAATTTTCAGCTTTTGTTTTTCCTTAACACAGATGCCTGGTCCTAGAGCAGTTATTCATTTTCTTTATTCTACTAATTTAATTCATCTCTTATTTGCCCTGAGAATAAAGCATATTTATTTTCAGTGTACATTCTCATTTCTTCTACTTCTAATATCATACACCAACTATTTATATATACTATTAAAACCATTAAGTGACTTGCATATGAAATTTTCTTAATCTTTGTACTACCTTGTTCAATAAAATAATTGTGAGTACACTTGAAGATAGTTTGTTGCCTTCATTTTGATTTAGTATTCATACTTCATTATGTCATGGGCATCTCTCATCTCTTTTATATGGGTATTCTCATCAGTAGTACTGAGTCAACAAGAGTTAGACATGGCTGAAAAAATGACATCATATGTGGTGCAGATTGCAGCCTATCCCCTTTCATACATTAATTTGATTTTAGATATATTGTATTTCTAGTAGATAGTTATAATCAATTATTAGTTGAGAATTAAGTTCAAAGATAGACTGAGACTTAGCTAACTAGCTAGCTAGATTAGATTAGATCTGTGTATCATCTGCATAAAGATGAATGTTCAATCAATGAGAAGTGAGGCTATTAAAAAAGA
This sequence comes from Monodelphis domestica, assembly GCF_027887165.1. Lineage (NCBI taxonomy): Eukaryota > Metazoa > Chordata > Mammalia > Didelphimorphia > Didelphidae > Monodelphis > Monodelphis domestica. The sequence continues at coordinate 444,512,095 of NC_077228.1, read as the reverse complement.
AAATATAGGGGAAAAGAAGAAAATCCAGAAGGGAAGAACACCCATTTCTAGGGAATCTGTGATATGGATGATGAACCCTTATAGGAGATTGAAAAGGAATAGTCACATAAGGTAGAGGAGAAATAGGAGAAGTCACAAAAACCTAGAGAAGATAGAGTAAGAAAGAATGGTCAACAGTGCCATATGCAGTAGATGGATTATAGAGGATGAGAACTGAAATACCATCAAATTTGGCAGTTGGGATATTATTATTGGTGACACAGGAGAGAACAACTTCAGGTGACTAATAAAATTGGAAACTAGACTGCAAAGGGTTGTAGAATGAGAGAATAGGTAGTGAAGGTAGCTAGTATCAACAATTTTAAAGGAGTTTGGCCAAGAAAAGAGAGACTGGTGGAAATAGTATGGTCTTATGAAGGTTTTCTCTTTAAAAGATGGAGGACACAGGAATATTTGAAGGTACTAAAGAAGGAACCAGTAGGTATAGGAGACTGATGATTTAAGAGAGAAAGTATGCTTGAGTATGCAATTTTCTGAATAAATAAGTAGAGAAGGGGATCAAATGAATATGTCAATGATTGTGCTAGGTAAGGAGAAGGCCACTACATTATCAGAGATGGTGGGAAAGCAGATGAGAATAGAAGATGATAAAAAAAAATTATTTTGAGATGAAGAGAATGGAATTAGAGTGAACTGAACTTAAATGGCCACAATTTTCTCTGTAAAATAAGAATCAAGGTCTACAGCTGGGAGGGGAAAAAGGAAGGTATAAGAAATATGACAAGGAAAGGTTTGGACCATCTTCTCTGGGAATCATATAAAGTTTTAATTATGAAGGAGTAATAGAACTGATTTGTTGCAGTGAGGACACATTTGAGATTTGATAACATGAATTTGTAATGTACCCAGTAAACAGTTACAGAACTTCCTCCAACTGTTTGTCAGCTCATGAGTAAGAGTAAAGAAAACAAATAAAGAGAACAATTCAGGACTGAGGTTTGATAAGTAATTAGAAGTAATAGGACAGAGGGGTAAGGGATTCAAAAACAGAGGACAGTGCCCAGTTTAAATGAACTATTGGGTTGAGGATGGAGAGAGAGAAAAGTGAAGTCATTGTAGGAGTAAGTAATCATCTGTGAAAATACTTAGGAATAGAAATTTCCTTGAGAGAAAATAATAAGTTTAAAAGGAATGAGGTTCAGGGAAAGTTGGAATAATAAAATTTTATGGTCACATAGAATATCTGAATATTTAAATAGGTAAATCAAACAGTTATAGATAATGATCTATGTGGGGTTGAAATGGAGTGGAGTAGGTCTTGTGATTTAAGAAGGCTGTAGAACTGGAAAATTGGGGGTTTTGAAGAAGCATTTATAAGGATATTAAAATCAGGGGAACTGGGAGGATGACAAAAAGCAAAATACTGGTGATAAGGAATAGGATGAAATGGAATAAAGCAGTATCTAAAGGGGATAATATGATGGAGGGCAGAGAGGCTGAGTGAAGATGGGGGCGTAGAGGCAGCCAAAGTTCAGACCTCTGAAAGCCCTTCCTCACTGATTAAAAACAAAATGTTTCTAGTGGCCTGAAAACCAAATCGAACAACAGGACAGAGTCAAGGAAGCCTCTTGCTGGACTCAACTTAAAAGGTATGCCCCCCAAAAGCTTGAATTCTAAAATACTCGGATTTAAGGGGAAAGAAGAAGGAATGTCCCAGGACCCCTCCCCCACCTGCAGTACTGAGCCTCCAAAAGTAGCTGGAATCTCTAGACCAGCAAGGGCTCTAGTCCAAAGGGAGTACCTTGCTGGCACAACTGTGACAGGCTCGGGGCATTGAACACAGGCAGTGGGGAGGCAGATGGAGGAGAAACTCAGAGAAGGCACTCCAATCATAGACACTCCATATTGCCCTCCCCCCTTCCTGAGGTTTTGACCTCAGGGCACATCCAGCTCTGCAAGATCAGCTCTGCTCTGGCTTAATTTTTTCAATAGGGCAGATAAGAAGCCTTCAGAGAGCAGGGAAGCTCAAGCTCCAGCACCTGAATCCACTGAGAACCTGTTGACCAAACTCCAAGGGTAAAGGCTGCAATTACTACAGAATACCTTAATAATAATTCTGGAAGCCCAGCACCTTTTCAGCTTCTGCTGAAAGCTGGGGAAGATCTGACATCAGGGCTCATCCTGACCAATCAGCAGAGCAGAGAAAAAGCCCCTTCAGAACAGAACAGCCCAAACCCACAGATCCAGCACATAATGAGAGGAGCAAGATTACAGGCAACTATAGGGGGAAAGAAGGGAAAAATATGAGCAAACAATAGAAAAAGAAAAAAGAAATTACAATTGATAGCTTCTATCCAGGCAATGAACAAAGAGCAAATAAAACAGAGGAAGATTAAGGAACACCAAGCAAAATCACAGAAACTCCAGCAAATTGGACACAGGTATTAGAAGAACTCAAAATATAATTTAAAAAAAACAATTAAGAGAGGCTAAAGACAACTGGGAAAATAATTTTACAAGTAAGATAAGTCTTCTGGAAACAGAGGCACTTGAACTAAAATGAGAAAATGGTGTCTTGAAAGCCAAAATTAACTAGCTTGAAAATGAGGCAATGGAGATGAAAGATGACCTCCAAAGAAAATCAGATGAGAAGGAGAAGGATGAGCAAAAAGCCAAGGATGAAATTCAGTCTTTAAAAACTAGAATACAACTAGAAACAAACAACTTGACAGGGCAACAGGAAACTATAAAACAAAATCAAAAGAAAGAAAAAAATTGAGGAAAATGTGAAACACCTCATCCACAAAAGAGAAGTTTTAGAAAACAGGGACAGGAGAGACAACTTAAGAATTACTGGTCTACTAGAAGATCATGACCAAAGAAAAAGCCTGGACATCATATTACAGGAAAATACCCAAGAAAACTGCCCCAAAATTCTAGAGCAGGAGGGAAAAGTGGAGATTGAAAGAATCCACAGATCATCTCCTGTATTTAATTCTGAATTGAAAATGCCCAGGAATGTTATAACCAAATTAAAAAAACTACCAGACCAAGGAAAAAATATTACAAGCTGCTAAGAAGTCATTCAGATACCATGGAACTACAATTAGGATAACACAGGATCTGGGTGCATCTACACTGAAGGACCAAAAGGCATGGAATATGATATTCTGGAAAGCAAGGGAACTAGGTCTATAACCAAGAATCAACTACCCAGCAAAAATGAGTATATTCTTACAAGGGAAAGTATGGTCATTTAATAAAATAGAAGACCTCCAAGCATTCACAAAGAAAAGACCAGACCTGAACAGAAAATTTGATGCCCAAACTCAGAACTCAAGAGAATCATCAAAAGGTAATTAAGAAAGGGGAAAAAAACAAAAACAAAAATAATATTTTTAAGGGACCCTATAAGTTAAAATGATATGTATCCCTACAAGAAAAGAGGATATTGGTAACTCTTAAAAATAGTTATCATCACCTAGGTAGCTAGACATATTATACTTAGAGGAAAGAGTGACAAACTGTATAGGATGAAATGCCAAGATATGAATATGTGTGTGTATATATATATATATACACATATATATATATGTGTGTGTTTATATAAAACTAGAAGTAAAGAAAGAAGTTAATACTAAGCGAAATGGGAAAAAATTAAAATGGGGTAAATTTATATGTCATAAAGTAGCACATGATGGGAGTGAGTGAGAACACCAATACACTGGAAGGGCAAAGAGGTTGGAGATAGTAAATGCTCAATACATAAGTGCATTAAAATTGACTCAGAGGGAAGAACAATCAAATACATTGGGGCAGAGAATTGATTTGCACCCTATAGAGTAGGATAACAAATGAACTGAAGGGGAGGGAAGCAATACAAGGGAGGGAGAGGATGTGAGGGGTAGTTTAAAAAGACTGAAAAGAAAATAGGGGAATAAGAAAAAAAAGGGCAGAAAGGGAAATAAAATAAGGGTGTGTATTAGGGGGACTGATTAAAATCAAAACACTGGTATAGAAAGAAATAATGAAAGAAGAAAGGGCAGGACTAGGAGTGGAAATCAACATGTTGGGAAACACCACTGGTAATTATAACTCTAAATGTGAATAGAATGAACTCGCCAATAAAACAAAACTTATTATTATTTTCATTGCATTGTGATATGAAAAGGATGCGTTTGTTATTTGTTATTTTGCAGTTATTTGCAATGTTTTTATGCCTTAGTGAATGGTCAGTCTTTGTGAATGTACCATGTGCTGCTGAAAAGTGGATTAAAAACCAGGATCACCTAATTTAAGGGCAGAGGTTGGGAAAGAGAGGGACTTAAAGAACTAGGTATTGAACACCTTGAGAAAAGAAGGAGAATAACCTTGTGGTAAGTATATCAGAGGCACAATAATTTGGATTTTGTGGAATTATCTTTGGTAATGAACAATATCAAAAAGGGCATGTAGTAGAAAAGTAGACCAAATAGGACATTATATAATTTCAAAGAAATTGAAGGAATGAACTACTATCCAAAGAGTGGTTGTTCAGATATTCTGAAATACCATATTATTAAGCAGTGTAACAGTGGAAATAATGATACAGTATGTAATTTTCTGTCTTTTTTTCCCCCCAACAACTTCTTCAGGACTCTAAGACCTCCAGAATGAACTATGGGAAACTCTGACATCAGAAACATTTCTCTCTCACAATGAACAAATTTAGGCTAGATAGAGCAAAAAGAATACATGAGGAAATTAACTGATAAAATAAAACATATCGTTGCTGCTCTTCATTATGAAATATAACTTTCAATCATGTTATTTCTTTAAATTTCTAAAGTTATAACTATTAGATTAAATAATGTTATCCCTATTTTTCATAGATTATATATATATGTGTGTATATATATATATATACACACACATACATATATAGAGGTTATTTGTGATCTGACACTCAAAGATGGTCATACTTTTGATCTTGATATTATCCACAAATGTACCACCTGCACATTCAAGAATTCTGATAATCCTTTTCCCAGTCATAACCTATTAGCTTTTTACCTTGGCCTTCTCTTACAAAATCTTATTTTTTGTCTGTTTGACTTCCAATTCCTTGATCCCCTCAATTTTCTCAGGCCATCTCCCTTGTACTAGACACTCAATCTTTTTCCCCCATCTTGAACCAATGATGAACAAATTCAATTGTATGGTTTTCATTTGTTGAATCCCAGGTCTCCTTTTCATACCACCAATTATATTCTGCCAAACCTTAGCCTGGAATCTTACCATTTATCTTCTTTTGTTGCTCTGAGTGCTACTGAGTGAATGTGGAAAAATTCATGTAACTGTTTTGACTGGATTCAGTATAAATATACATTACATAATCTCAATTGGGACTTCACTGCTGCTAAGCAATCCTATTATCTCACTCTCTCACTCTCCATAGCTGCTTATCCAAACTTTTTCATCACTCCTCAAAATCACCATGGTTTCCCTTCCCCTCCCCTCAGCTGAAATCCTTGACTCATATTTTACAGGAAAAATTGAGACCATACAATGTAATTATCCTTTTTCTCTCTCCTCCTTTTCACCTGTCACTCAGATGCCTTCTGTCATTTTCTCCTTCACATTTGTCTCACGTGATGAAGTAGCCTTATTCCTTACCAAGGTGAATTCCTCTGTCTACTCAAGCAATCCTATTCTATCATATCTCCTCCAACAGATTGTCCCCTCTGTCATCCCCAATCTGTAATTTATTTTCAATCTCTTCCTGTATACTGACTCATTCCCCATTACCAACATACTAATGTCTTCCTTGTCCTGAAAAAGCCCTAATTTCATCTTTCTATGTCCATTATCATCCTATATCTTTTCTGCCCTTTGTAGCTTAACTACTCCAAAAGTTCATCTGCAATAGGTGCCTCCATTTTCTCTGTTTTCATTCTCTTCAACCTTTATAATCCCATTTCCAAGTTTATCATTCCACTGAAACTGCTCAGTCCAAAGTTACCAGTGAACTGAACTCTTAGTTGCCAAATCCAATGGCTCTTTTTCAGTCCACATTTTCTTCCACCTCTCTGAAATCTCCAATGCTATTGATCACACTCTCCTCCTTGATACTCCATTCTCTATTTTTTGTAGACACCACTCTCTCCTGGCTCTCCTCCTATCTGACTGCTCTTTCTCATTTTCCTTTGTTAGATCTTCATCTAGGTCACCCAATTTACTGTAGGTGATTCTCAGTGTGCTATCCTGGAACCTCTTGTCTTCCCCCTCTATACTACTCCACATGGTGATATAATATATTGATACTACTACCACAGATGGTGATCTTATTGGCTCCTATGGAATTCATTACCATTTCAAGGCTGATGATTCTATAATTGATCTATCCTGTACCAATCTCTATTTTGACCTCCAAGCTCATATCTCCAGTCACTTTTAAAACACTTCAGACTTTCAGACATTTGTCTACATCCAGTATACATTAAAAAATGTATAAAATAGAACACATTATCTACTGCCCTAAGCCTCTTCTCCCTCTACCTATCTTGCCCAGGAATATAGAGGGCAACACCACCCCGTCCTTTCAATTCCCTAGTTTCTAAAGTCATCTTCCTTTCATGAATATGAAAGTGTGCTTTCCTGGACCTCTTCTTATGCTCTTGGTGATCTCAGTAGTTCCCATAGGTTCAGTTGTCATCCCTATATAGATAATTCTCAAACTGAGAAGTGTCTCTCTCATCATTCCCCTGATTTCTAGTCTTATACTCCCCATTTGTCTGCTGGATCTTTCTTCCTGCATGTCCCATAAGCATTTTAAAGCTTTTTTTTTTTAATTTTAAAGCTTTTATATTTAAAAACATAGAATAAAACTCATTGTCTTCCCCAAAACCCCATTCTTTCTTACCAACTTCTGTTTTTCTGTGAAGGTCACCACTCTCCTTCCAGGTGTCCAAGTTCAAAAGTTTGAAAGATTCTCAAATTTTACTTCAGACCTATCTCATCCCACCCAATCCATCACTAAGTACTATCAATTCTATTTCCATAACATCTCTCATATCCATTTCCTTCTCTTCACTCACAAGGCAATCACCTAAGTTCAAATCCTCATCTTATTTCACCTGGACTTTTACAATATGCTCCTAATCAATATCTTTATCTCTGGGCTCCTCTCCAATCTATCCTCCAAACAGTTCCATGGTATTTTCTTTGACAAGGGCAAATCCACCCATATCACACAACTCCCTCTGTCTCCCCTTTTCCCACCCAAGTTTCACTGGCTTCTAATTGCCTTAAGGATGGATCTCCTTTCTTTGTCAATTAAACCACTTCAAAGCTTTTGTACTTTTGGACTTAATGGAGGTGCTAGTTTGTAAAGCATTATTCTCAGGTAAATTTATGGTCAACACAATAAATTTCGACTTTGGATGATATGAACATCAAAGCAATTTCTTTTTTAACTGGAGTCTATGAGCAGAGTATTCTGAATTTGTAGAGCTCTAAATAATTAATTTTGAGCATTTCATTACCTCTATGGTGCAAGCTATTTGTTTGTATTCTTGTCAGTGGGCAATGTGCTGGTAAATCTGACTCCTGCTATGAAAGGATTAATTAAATTTGGCCATTTAACTCTTTGCTCACCAATCAAGATAGAAGGCAGCAGTTCTGATAGAATTAAGTAGTAAAAGTTATTTGAGGGTGAAGTATGGATTAAAGGTGTATTTTATATGTCGGTCCTAATCAAATTCTTCCCTTATTGCCAGGCAGATCACATTTGCTCTCACTTGTAATTTTACTATGAATAAAATATTATAGCTGCTGGTTTACAATCTTACAACACTTCTAAAATCATAATTTACTGTTTTTAGTGCTGACATTTTCTCTTTAAATTTTTATCACCTTTTGTTTTTGTTTTCTGAGTCAGTGGAATGCTTAAAAAAAGAAAAGTAAAGAAAATAAAAATAATCCCATTTAGAGTATGGGAAAAAGAGACAGTGTTGATGATCCATAACATTTCTCACACATTTCTCCTCTTCTACCTTCCTCCGGTCTATTACCCCAGAGATTAACTCCTTTTATCTCATGAAACTTTTTGGCAGTCTGGTAAAGCTTCATAGGGATGCTTTCTCAGAATATTTTTAAAGTTATAAAATAAAATATATAGGATTATAAAATTAACAAATTATATAAAAATATAGTTATCAAAAAAAAAAAAACCTTTCCAAATACCCAGTTAAGAAATCCTGGTCTAGAAAAAGTAGAATTCTGAGAGGTTGGGATGAAACCATAATTTCCTCAGTGTAAATACTCCTCCAGGGGCACAAAATATAACTCCTTCATACTTTATCAATGTGTGGGATTCTTGTCTATAAAATATATAATCATTCTAATACTTTTAAAACTTGCCTTTGGTTCTTTTAATTTAATCCACAGCCCTCAGGCTTTTACCTCATTTCCTCTAAATGATTCTCTTTACCTATAATTGAAACTGGTCAAATTTTTCTAGAATTTTCCATAGTATTAAATACCCACCCTTTATCATATATATATATATATGTATATGCATATATACACACACACATATATATATATATATATAGTGTCACTTATCATAAACAAAGTCATTACTGATAATGTAATGGAGCCTATTTGTCCTCTACGCTGTGCCTTTCTATTGTCCTGAGTACTGGCTACAATTTTTATTCTACTGAGGTCATGGTGTTTCAAGAGCCACATCCATCACATAAGGAATGCTAATTTTTTTTAAAATGAGGGGTTTGTGTCAAGGAGAAATTATAAGATTGTTAAAAGCATTGTTCACTTTCTCAAAAGCAATCTAGCCTTTCCTCTTCCTTTTATTTATTTTTACTACTATACGTGAGGTCCATCTGTTGTTTTTCCAAAAGAGATGTACTATAAAGCAACTCAGTGAGTTGCCTGTTTAATAATTTATTATAATATTATAAGCAAAATATTCATGTTTCTTCCTCTTTGTTTTTTCATTATATTACACCAATATCATTTGAGTCACGATAGATCTCATTCATGAGATCCTTTTTTGTTTTGAGCCTCTCTGAACAAAGTTATTATCTCCATAGTTACTTCTGGCAGGAAATCTTTAGAATGTATGAGAAATGCTTTGAAGAGAATTTTTAGATTGCTACTTTTTACCCTACTAGATCATATGCTTTTTTGTTTTGGTAATCATCAAACAATAAATATAGCAGGATCAAGTGCTTTCAGTTTGTTTCAGCTATTTGTATTACTGTGAATATCTTACACTTAATGTTTCCTTTTCATAATTGCATCATTGTAATTTCTCTTTCATGATATCTCACTCTTGCTATCAATCATGCCCACCATCCATATTTCTCTGTCACTCCTCCTACCTACCTCTTGGTCTATTTGTCCCTCTCCCTTCTCTGCCCTGTGCCCTACAGATATAGGTACATACCATCATGGAAAATTTTTTGAGGAAGATAGGGTTTTGAATAGCTTTAATTCTTTAAGTTAATATACTCTTATGCTGTTTTCTTTATCCTTAAATCTTGTAAATCAGTGCTACAAACTTTGCAAACTATGTTACTTCTGCAGTTGTTGATAAGTGGATGGAGAAGTCAACACTTGCTGTTGATTTGCCATTCTGTCTCCCAGATTCAGATTATTGACTTCTTACTGCACTAATGTCCTTGACTTGTTGGTTGTACTTCTTGGTAGATTTTCTTTAAGCTCCTGACTTTGAATCTGGGCAATATCATACCATACTGCTTTCTGAAGCACATTGAGTCTTGTAAGATGCAGAAAGACAAATGGAGCAAAGCAAAACTTCCTTTTATTGTCCATTCTCAAGCCTTTTTTTTTAGATGAGGTGTTATCCATGTAGGTCTAGAGGTGATGGTGTCTTATTAACTATTTTTAGAGGAGAAATGTCATTTATGACCTTTTCCATTATTTCTCAATCTTATTTTTTGAACATATCTGAAAGATTGATCTCTGAACACCATTGAAGTTATTATGTTTCTTCTAAGACAAATTTATTTTTATGTATCAAGTCCCAGACACTCTTTGTAACTTTATTGTCTCAATGTCTTTAATTCTTTTTCACATGGTAATTAGTGCCTAAAGACCAAAATGGTGGTTCTGCTATGAAAATAAATTAACAACTATGCTGACAGATATGTTGTATCTTCAGTCTATTTAGAGCCTTACATCCAGATTCACCTCTTGAGTGGTCTTAAAATATTTTAGCAAAGCTAGCTTTCACAACTAGCTTTCTTTAAACTTCTTTTGTTTTCTTTTTTGTACTTTTAATGATTCTGTGAAGTGAAACAATTTAAAATACTCCTTTTTTCTCCCTTATAGTACTTTTATCTTTAGTTTTTTAAACCCTGACCTTTCATCTTAGAATCAATACTGTGTATTGGTTCCAAGACAGAAGAACGATAAGGGCTAAGCAGTGGGACTTAAGTGACTGGCACAGGGTCACAAAGCTAGGAAGTGTCTGAGGCCAGATTTGAACTCAGGATCTCCCATCCCTAAGCCTGGTTCTCAATCCACTGAGCCAAACAGGTGCCTCCCACCCCATAATACTTTTAAAAATAATTTTGTTAGAAAGCAGTGCTACCATGTCTCTTTGTGACAAAGAAATTGTTTTTTTGCTTTTATTTTTCAGAGACTTTCTATAATCTCTTGAATTTCTCACTGTCATAATTATTTCACATCAGAAATTCCTTTTAAAAATGATGATCAAGTGCAATATCTTTATTTTTATCCATTTCTCTCTCTCTTTTTTTTTAATTGCCAGCTTAAAAAATACAGGTCAAATATGAGTTGCTACTACATGTATTGGTATCTTCTCATTATTTCTTTATTTTCTAGTTTAGTATAGATTTTTTTTTGTATTTGATATCTGATTGTATTTAGGCATCCATTTCCACAATTATTCCACAGTAAATAACTAGTCATTCCTGTCTGTTCACACAGAGCTAATTTTGCCTGCTTTTTGGTAGTATTATTTAGGGTTTCCTACATCTAGTATCATGTGACTCTTTTCTTGAAGTATATATTTATTATATAAAGATATAAATCTTCTGAAGAGTTTACACTTGAATTTGGCTAAATAAATATGCATTAAATGCCAACTAAATGATGTGAGGCATCATTTTGTATACCAAGCATAGAAAGATGGAAAATGAAAATACCCTTATTTTCTCAGGAAGTGTGTCCCATTTGTTTCATCCTTTCTCTCTCTCTCTCTAATATCTAATCTGTCCATAACTATTGACTCCAACATTGCTTTCTATAGATTTGTTGAAATCTCTTCTTTCCTTAGAAAATTCTCAATATTATCCCTTTTTCAGAAGTCTTCTGCACTGAGAGCCTCTCCTTCCTCTTCTCTCATTTTACCTAAAATTGTTCCCTTCAAAGTTATCAACATATCTTAATTAATCATTCTAATGGTCTTTCTCAGTCCTCCATATGATCTGTATACATAAGCATGTCACACAGGTGAAATTACCTTAGCCATTTTTTATTGAAAGCATCCAATTAAATGATGTCATGACAATGGTTATAATAACTTTTTAGCCATTTTTTTTGTGTATATGTATCTGCCATGGAGTATTAAAAAAACATTAATGGGGAATTATCCCTAAATTCTAGTTAGCAAAAAGTATTTACAAAATTCTACTCCTATTTCTTTTTGTGACTTAGTTAATGGATTGTTTTAATGCTTTAATTTCCTCTCCATTTCTGGATATTTTAGTTTTGTTTTTGATGAAAAAAACAGCAAGAAGGCCAATTTGCTAGACTGTAGGATATAGGAAATAAAGTAATAAAAGAGAAAGATAGGGCAGACAGATTGGAGACACAATGTAAAGGTCTTAAGAATCTAAAGGAATGGTGTTTATATTTGATTCTGAGGTCAATAAGGAGCCATTGGAGCTATTTCAATAGTTCAGGGGAGATGGTGACATGGTTACACCTATGCTCTTGGAAAATTACTTTGACAGGTGTGTAGATAATTGATTGGAGTGAAAAGAGACATGAAACAATGAGCCAATTAAGAAGCCACCGTAATTATCTAAGTGAGAGGTGATGAGGGTCTAGGCTAAAACCATAGCTGTGAAATTTGAGAGGAGATGGATGGATAGAAGAGATATTGTAAAAGGATATATGGAAAGCTTTGGCACTGATTTATTTTTGCATTGTGACAGGAAGTGAAATATCAGATGAAAATAAGGTCGAGAATTAGGATGAGAAGAATGTGATGATTCTTTCAATGGAAACAAGAAATTTTTGAAGAAGAGTTCAGTTCTGAGTAGGGGTTGGGGAGAGACAGCCAGATGATTCAACGCATACATTGCTTGTCCTAGAGACAGAAAGACCAAAGTCCAAATGTGATGTGGCATCAAACATTTACTAGCTTTGTGTGACTTAATAAATGTTTATTGATTAGTGATTGATTGAATGAAATATTTCTTTCAGTCCAGTATTTTATCCATTTTAGAACTTAAATATTTGTTGAATTGAATTGTTATCTCTAAGTGAATAATGAAACCATCTTTTATTTCTTATCCAAGGAAAACCTGTGACTCTTATTTCTGTGTAGCTGCAATTTCTTTATGCCTTCTGCTTGCTTACAATTGTAGAATGAAAGTCATCATGGAGCTATTTCTTCTCCAGTTATGTATCAATTAAATGTCTATAGAAAGTTTCATGGAGTGGTTAAAAAAAGGATTCTGGGGGGCAGCTGGATAGCTCAGTGGATTGAGAGTCAGGTCTAGAGACGGGAGGTCCTGGGTTCAAATTTGACCTCAGACACTTCCCAGCTGCGTGACCCTGGGCAAGTCACTTGACCCTCATTGCCTAGCCCTTACCACTCTTCTGCCTTGGAGCCAATACACAGTATTAACTCCAGAAGGTAAGGGTTTAAAAAAAAAAAGGATTCTGTGATGAGGTTTCTCATGTTTCCATTAATATGCTTTAAATTATTCTATTTTTCAAAAAGGATAAGGAATTTGAAGCAGTGATTAAGAATGAATATGTAAGTTAATATAATACCTGGAGTGAAGTGAGATTGACAGCTTTTGAAAAAAAGTACTTCAGACAGTCTCTTGTACTTCTCACTATAGCAATTAGAAAAGCTTGTAGCATTAACAAGAATAGCTTCCTACACCAGGACAAAGGCAGATAATACAAACACAATGGATCCTTTTCATTCATCTATGAATAGAAAGTCAAGGAACCCTGGGAGTATGAAAAGCTTAAATAGTATGAGCAAAAGCTAAAGCAGATATCAGAAATGGCCATATGAATTAAGTCAAATCTATCATTAATAAATGATCATATTTAAAGTTTTAAAAAATGCTCATTAAAAAAATCATGACTTTAAATACAATGCTCCCCTCCACTACCACTTCATTTAAGTACAAGTGCTCCTTTCCTGTCCTCACTAGAAAATAAACTTGAAGGCTGATAGTATTTAAAATATATACACACACACATACACACATGCACACTCACACACACATATCCAGCACTAAGCCTACTTTATTACACATAACAGTTCCCTAATAATTGAGTAAAGGATTAAAGTGAATAGTCTTAACTTCTAAATAGTAGGCGTGATTGGTTATCTGCTCTAAAATGTGTGGAATATTTGTTGTAGGGAATAAGAAAGTAAAAAAAAAGGATTGAATATTTCTCTGAGAATGTTATAAGAAAAAAAATGAAAATTAACGTAAACTACTATAAGGATGAGTAAGGATAAATTTGACTAATAAGTGAAAGTTAAAAGTGATTGTGTTCTCTCACTGAGAAGTTAGGGGAAATAATATTTCACCATGGAAATGAATTTTATAGCTAGCATTGTCAGTACTTTTTTGAAATATGTAAATATTGGAATTGAAAACATGCTCAATAAATTTATAGGTAAACCACTTCTTGGCTAATGGGGTTTCTAAAACCACACTACCAAACTTCAAATTATATTGTAAAGTAGCAATCATCAAATTTATTTGGCATTGGTTGAAAATTAGAGAAGTAGAACAGTAGAACAGTAGAACCGACTACATTAGTAGGAAGAAGAAACAATGAAATTTGTTACATTAACTTTGGGGGTACTAGTTCTTATTTAATAGGACGTTCTGGAAAAAATGGAAAAGTTTTGCAGAGGTTAGATTTGGAGAAGTACTTTATGCCATATAAGTTTAAAATGGATGCATACACCATTTTATTAAACATCATACTATAAAATCTTTGAAGTCATTACAGTCAGATCCTTCTTCATAGCTAACATAAGAAGAAAAATTTGGGGCCAAATCAGGGATATAGTGAGATTTATATAAATAATTGAAGTACAAGAAATTTAAAAGGTTTTGCAGAAATAAAACAATGTTGCTAGGATAAGAAGGGAAGCTATCAAGTGGGAGAGGATATTTCCTTTACCTATCTCTGATGAAGAATATCCAAGATAACTTTGGAACCAATTTCAATATAGAAAGATAATCAAGTTTTCCCTAGTGGGTCAATGATCAAAGAATATGAATAAATTTCCCCAAAAAAGTGAGTTATTAACAATCATGTGAAATGTTCTAAAATATCAATAACAAAGCAAAAGCAAATAAACACAATCTTGAGATTTTATCTCACAATGGAAAATTATGATAAATTACCATTACAGAAAATCAGAAATCATAGTACACGATTGTTAAAACTAATGTAAATTAGCTCAAGTATCCTAACAAAAAATTAAAAATTATGCAAAAAAGAACAAGAAACCTCCTTATCCTCTCATCCAAAGATCCCCACTATTTAGTATATGCTTCAAGGAGGTCACATAGAGAAAAAATATCCTATCTACATCAAAAATAGTCATAGCAGCATTTTATAATAGCAAATAATTAGGAGAAAAGGATAGGTGCATACTGATTATTCTATACCAAAATAAGATGTGGTAGATATGTTTAAGGGAATATTACTCCACCATAAGAAAAATTCAAAGAAACAAGGAAAGTTTATACGAAGTAATATAGAATGAAGAAAGCATAGTCATGGAAACAATATATACACTATAATCATAAAAATCCATTTTAAAGAAGAATAAGAAGAAACCAAAAATCATAAAGATATAATGGTCAAGTTTCTAGATGATGACTTGATAAAACTCATCTTCTCTTCTTTGCAAAAGTAGGTTATTTTACATGCAGAATAACACATCTACCATCAAACACTATATGGTGATATGCTGTCTGGTTTCAGTGATGTAAAACAAAATATACATAAAAATATAAACAAAAGGAAAGGTAATAGGGTTTGGGGACTTTTTCTCAAGGAGAGGATTGCTTTACCTTGATGCAGTTTTCTAACAGGCCATGAAGGATAGCTTTTGCAGGTACAAAATTGCCAAATAATAAAAAGTTTTACCTATATGTTGTATAGAATATAGAAACTGTCCATCAAACATAGACTGCAGTGGGGCAGCTGAGTAGCTCAGTGGATTGAGAGCCAGCCTAGAGATCAGAGGTCCTAGGTTCAAATCTGGCCTCAGTCACTTCTGAGGTGTGTAGCCCTGGGCAAGTCACTTAATCCCCATTGCCTAGCCCTTACCACTCTTTTGCCTTGGAACCAATATACAGTATTAATTCCAAGATGGAAAGTAAGGGTTTTTTTTTTTAATAAAAAATAAAAAATTTAAGAATTTAAAAAATAGACTGCATTGTTGTAGTTATAATTTAATTATTTTTAATACACCACACAGGTTAAATCCTTTTGTCAGTGTTTCTAGATCAATTAGGAGGATGGCTATCTCTCAGTGAAGGCTTAGTGTGGTTCCCCCTGGTCAATTGTATTTTATGTTAAGGGCTCATTAAGGAAAATCTGTTTTAATACTGAGATAAAGGCACCCTCATTTTGAAGAGGAGACAATCCTTATCCTGGTGAGTAGAGGTCATGTCCCTAAAGTGGACCCCACAATTCCAAAGATCTCAAGTTGGGCAAGAAACAGGAGACAGGTTATGTAGCAAGGTATCATCTTCCTTATTATCTCTGAGCTATGACTGTAGGAAGGCCATTGGGACCTGAAGGGGGTTTTCTCTCAAAGGAATCTTTTGGAGTGGGGTGATCATGTGGTAGATGGAGTAGATGGTGCTAAGAGGAGAAGGTTCTCTGTTGTGGAAATGATGGATATCCATGAAGTGCAGGAACTGGAAACCAGTAAGTATATTGTTTACCATCCAACCCATCAATTTTCTGATCAAAGTATTTAAATGGTGTCAGTGTCTGATAAATTTTAGTGCCGTGGTCTTCCTGTCTTGCCCTGTTTATGGCTAAGACTATCCTCTATAGTTCCTTTTCTAATACCCAAATGAAAGGAGATTGGCTTTATGAAAATCAGACTACAAAACTAATCAAACATTCAATAGTTTCTACCTCCCTTTTAGTTTTATATTTTTGGTTTCCTTTTATAGATGTCTTTGTCTTAAGGGGAACCCATAGGTACAAGGTTTTTGTATTGTTTGTACCAGTGCCTGTGGGCTAGTGCCTCCATGAATGGGTGCGTAATAGCAGGAAGTAACAGAAAATAAATGCAAATGAGAGTAATTTTCTAGTAGGGAAAAATTACCTAGAGAATCTTGTAGGCTTACAATTTATGGTTGAATGCAATGTTAACAATTGTCCTTGATTCTAAGATGGTATCAAATGAGTCATGGTAATCTATAGTAAATTTGTTGGGACTTTCAAAAACATAGAAATTTTAAAAATCATATATCCATTCAGAATATAAAGCTGATGTTTTCAGGGAGCTCTGTAACTTTTGTCAATCTCAAACTGACAATAGGTATATGAATATGAATTAGTCACTTAATGAAGATTGTCAATGTGGTCCTATGGAAAGATTTGAACTGAGTGAGAAGCTGGGTTAAAATCCCAGTCCTGATGGTTACTATCAGTATGAATTTGGGCAAATCATTTTAACTTCCCTGTGTCTCAGTTTCTTCTTCTATAAACTTGTCTCTATAGTCTCTCAATATAAGATCTTCTCTGGATTTTTTTTGCCCCAGCTGTAAAACTAGTATGATAATACTTGTAAAATTTTAATGAGGGTAGGGCAATGGTTGCTTTGGCCCATAATGCCAAAATTTAGGTGGCTCTGACAATCTTTATATCCTTCCAGTGATATAGAAACAACTGATCTTAGCACAAAGCAATGATAATTAGTTACAATATAAAGCTACTAGAAGTTCACTTTGCTTCTTCCCCCAGGTGTTGTTGTTATTATTGTTGTTCAGTCAGTTTTTTTTTTTCATTTGTGTTCAGTCTTTGTTACCCTAACTGGAGTTTTCTTGGCAAAGATACTCTGAGTGGTTTGCCATTTTATTCCCCCAGTCATTTTACAGATAAGGAAACTGAGGTAAACAGGATTGAATGATTTTCTAGAATCACACCAGTGAGTGTTTGAGGCCACATTTGAACACATGAAGATGAGTCTTCCTGACTTCAGCCCCAGTACCCTATCTTCCATCTGCTGAGCCACCTAATTCCACCAAATGGCAATATTCAATTTGAGATAATCTTTGTATTGATCTGACTTCTTATACCATAAACCTTACAGTCTTTAAAGTTTCTGTTTCTCTCCTTAGGGCCTCATTATATCCTCCCAACTTAATTTGTCTTAAAATGTCAATTTGTACATTTGTTTTATGCAGTTTGCTGCAGGTAGAAAAATATCTGGTTATACCATTAAGCATTCAGATTACCTACTTCATAAGTCATTATGAGGAGAGATATGGTACTTTGGAAACTATCATAAAAATGTAGCTTTTATTATTAACAGATATTTAAATGAACAAGTTTAATAGGAAACCAAATTCTTGACCTAGAAAAAGAAGTACTATTAGTAATCATTATCCCATTAACAAGAAAGTAGACCAAATACCACTTGTATGAAGGGGCCAGAGAAAGTAAGGATATGTGTAAGAATGTAACCCTGGAAAGTCTTACTCATTCATTAGTATGTAAATCATTATCTCTTCAAACATTATAATAGTGAAATAGTCATGGCTTTTTGATCAAATAATATATCTCACTACAGGGTAATCTGAAAGTAATTCGTTTTGCAACTGTGAAAATTTGTGAAGACCCTGGTGGGGAGGGAGAAGAGAGAGACAGAGTGACAGAGAGACAGAGAGAGTAATTTTAATGGCAATCTCTAACTTGTTATAACCTAATACTTATTTGTAGAAATTGAGGTGCTCAGCCAGTGTAAGTTTGAACATGAAAAAAAAATTCACTGAGGCTTTTTTTTTGAGGATCAAAGGGAAGCTTTATTATCACAAAAGGGTCTAGCCCCATGGAGGGTCATGCCCTTACAGGCAGGTTTGGGGAAGCTTTTGGGGGGTGTCTATATACCCAGACTCAGATAAATGGGTCAGAGGTTTCCTGGAAAAGTTAGAAAAACAGGATGCTTTGCTATCAACCCCTTCCACATGTTACATGGGTGGTATCTAAAAGTGAATTTATTGGGTCTGTGAGAAGTTATGATAAAAAAAACCGTAAGTGAAAAGCAGAGACAAGTAGATAGATCAAGAGATTAAAAATCTGATAACACAGATACAAGCTGATATTGGAGATTCGTAGAAAAGGGGCATAGTAACCAGTCAAGAGAAAAGCAAAGAACAGATAAAAATATATCTAGAAAACTTTGAGTGCAGAATGGGTTCAGGGACTGAAATGAAGAGAAAGAGAATTCATGAAAACTTACATAAACATAATCATAAACTGTTGGAAGAAACAGTTAAACAAAATTTCAATTCCCTACAACATACTAACCAAAGAAATGCATGGCCTAAGGTTACTATAGCAGATACATTTAAAGGGGCTATAAACAATGTAAATAATCTCATAGACAAGGATAAAACCCCACTTGGACCTAATAAAACTTCAGAAAGCTATTTGGTACAGACTTCCTTAGAGAAAATATCTAACTTGAACCCAGAAGCTGAAATTTTTCATCCTACATTAAATAATTTGGAAAATTCAAACCTAAAGGGAAATGAAGCTGAAAATACAGTTGATATTGATAATCATATTCAAAGTATTGGAAGTGTAACATCAGTTAGATTTGAAAATACAGATAGAATGCAGGGCACAACAACTGCCATGATGGACAAGGGTTCAAGAAACTTCCATGAAGCCAACATTCTAAATGGAGGGGGAGGTCTGACCAAGTCAAACTATATGAACTTACACATAGCTATGGTTTAAATTCATATTCCAGTGAAGGAGAAAACAATATAATCTCACATATAAATGAAGATCAGTCAGGAAATTAATTAAACCAAGAAGATTTAACTGGTCCAACCATACAAATGGCAGAGAATAAAAATGCAGTGCAAAGTGACAACCTGATGCTTGGTTCTTTAGCTACACAAAACCCAGAACTATATGTATGGAATACAGTGGGGTAGAAAGAATACACATATCCCAGTGAAACAAGGGAAAATGCAGCTGTAATAAAGTCATTCCCAGAAGAGAACATCATAGAGGGAAAGGTTTCTACCTTAACATAGTCAAAAGAGAGAGCAGATGAACAAAAACTTGAGGCTGAAGACAGTATAGAACCTGTGAATTTTAGTAACAGCATTGCATATCTGTAAGAAGCAGTGAACCCCATAACATCAAGTTTATCACCACAGAACACAACTCTAGAGATTATTAAAGAGAAACAACTAGAAACAGAAGTAGGAAAGATAAAAGCCGGTGACAAAGGGTTAGATCAAAACATAAAATCTGACTTAACATCTGACACAAGTTTACATGGTACTGAACAAAATTCAATGAAAAACACAAGGATTACAGAATTGAGTGATCAAGAGTCAGACTTAGACCAAGATGATTCAATACCAAATGGTCTGATAATAATGTACCAAAATAGTGATGCTGAAGAAGAACCATATGCGTTTTTCAAGCTTTATGAGAAAGTTAACCAAGATTGGGACATGTGGGACACAACTGGGCAAAGTGAATACCTAGATCCAGAACAAACAAAATCTTATGAATATAATGATGATGATATCCTGTGGGACAGAGGAGATTCTTTATCAATGGAGGAAATGTTTGCTATGATAGGAGTTGATAGTTATGAAGAATTTGTTACAGAACTTGAATTATATTACCTACAGAGATAGTGATTATGAATGGGAAGAAACATATTAAAGAACAAACTGGAGGAGAGATAGATATACAATCTCACATCTATTCTTTACCTCCTACATAATAACATGACAAATACCATATGTTCAGAAATATATTGAGAAGGATTGAAACCAAGATTAGTTTGACTTCCATAGGGTAACATACAACACAAAACCTGGTGAGAACAAAGACTGGTCTTAAGTATAAAATCTGACAGAAGAACAACTAAGGAATTCAATTACATCAGGAAAACCTCTATGCTCTTATTGACAAAGTCTAACTTTCTAACTATGACAAGTACAAATACCCCAATAATGAAAGATGGGAAACATCTAAGATGCTATTGAAGCACTTACCCACATTGCATGAATCTATTATCAAAAGTTTTTGATACCAACTTATGGATGAGAACTGAAACCGGTTACCCATATCTCTCAACCTCCAACCTAAAAACAAATCTCTACGTGGGGGAGGAAGAGAGGGAGGGTACACCATGAAGATATTACCTCATAGTTTCAGACATCTCACAAGAACCAATAATGTGGCCACAATGATATGAAACATTATTCCCATAACATTACCAGCAATGAAGAAGAATAAGAAATAACAACTTAAAGAAAATGCATAAGAAAATATCTGAAGTATTTGCCAAGAGCCCGAGTAATATCTTAACAATTCTCCCTATAAATGGAAAGCTATACATGAGAGTAGACTAAAAATGAAAGCACTTTACATAACACAAGAACAACACAAATGAGAGACATGAGAGTACAAGTTACAACAGAAATAAGCAATGCAAAAGCAATGATGAAATTGCCCCACATAAAAAGAATATAAGAAACGATCTCTGCCTTCAATTACAATTACATTAAGAATGAAACTAAATTGTTTAACTAAGAAGACACGTCTCTGAGAAATACATTACATAATTCTATCTATACCAACAAGAAATTAAGAACTATAGAGTAAAAGAAACATTTTATCTCCAAGAAAAATTCAAAAATCAAGATAATCTCCTAAAATAAACACCTCAAAAAGTCAAATCTACATAAAGTGAAACCCCTTGTGAAATTAAACATCAAATGATATAAGACAATATCAAATTTCAAAACCATAAGATATGTCTTAAAAATCTACTTAGTACAACATAATATATATACCCATACATGAAGATTATCACATAGAAAAGTATACATCTACGCATGAAGAACCAACTCATAAAGACTGACAGGCACACATGAAGAATTCAAACTTACTTCCATGCACAAGCAAACAAGAAAAATCAATCTTACACACATGTATACAAAAAACCTACATGCATGTTCCTGTATGTTAAAGAACATATGACTTCAATCAAGGGGAGACAACAGACAACATGTGTAAACTGCACAGATGAAAAACCCAAGACATGTTTGTTTTCTGCAATCAACACCAAAAACATGGAGAGGTTTTGAAATCTAGAACTGATGGTGATGAGGTTAATTAAGAATTCGTCATACAAGTCAACTTCACACAGTTACATGTACATATACAATCACACATAAGCACAACATGGAAATAAATCTCATGGATTGGGTGAGTATGTAACATCTCATAATTAGAATACACCCAAAATTCATACTGATATAATTGTGAGTTTCTGTGGAAAATTCAAACAAAGGAAATTTTCTTATCTGTATGACTTTGAACAGAACTCACATACAAAAAGGTATCATAATTATACATATGTAAAATCTGTATAGGCAAAACTATGTACATTTGTAAAATACTAATAGAACTATCATTCTAACATTATATGGTTAAATTACTGACATTCTAACAACTAACACAAAAAGCAAGATTAGGTAGATCATTTAAAATTCTAGAGAGATTAAAGACAGATAGCATAGTTAACATAAACTAAGCTACATAGTAATGCTAGGAATGGATATTGTTTATGAAAACTTTTACATAGAACAGGCTACAGTCATTAGGAAATAAGGAAGTTATATTGTTGTTAACAAACCGTTTAAATTATTGCATTGGTTACTATGATTTTTAAAATCAAATTTCTATATTGTACTTCTATGACCTACCCCACTCTCCTTAATTCCAAACCTTAGAATAGGGTTAGACAGTTTAGAATAGTAAAGACAGAATAGTATTTTTATTTTGGGGGGTGGTGGAATACTTTAAAATAGCATAGTATCATAGTTTAGACAGTTAAGATATGTTAGTACATTAAAAAAGGTAAGTATGAAATGACTAATTCAGAATTACTGGGTGTAAATTCTGCTGGAAATCAGAAAATGGGGATTTGTAACAGGAAATGAAAAACAAAATGGATCTGCAAGAAACAGCAAGAGATTTGGAATTTTGGTGAATCGTCAATCAACCAGATGGGAGACAAAGTTCCAATGGAATCTTGAAGGAGGCAGTTGGGAAGCCCAGCTGCTTGAACTCACTTCCTTCTCTGGCTATTGAAGGGAAGGTTGGAAAAACAACTCTCTTTGTGCATTGCCTAATTCAGGAGACTGAGTGTTGAAGAGACTTTTGGCTTTAATTTGGAGAAAACCTTGTCAAATTCTTGCTGTCAACATCTCTCTTAGGAAAACTAACTGTGTTTCTTAAATTCAAATCTATATCTTGATCTTCAACAGGGATAATTGATAGGATTAGGGAAACCTATTTTCCTCTCACCCCCTCCCATCTCCCTACTTCCTTTACCTTAAAGAATAAAACCTCTTAATTAAAAGATTTGAGGGTCAGAATTAGTTATTAAAAGAAACCTTCAACCTTACCATTTCTAGAAGAACATTCAAATCAGTTGAGAAGAGAACAGGAAGTGGTGTGGGGGGAGGAGGGTAAGATCCAGGCTTTCCCCCAGCTTGCTTCCTGGTGTCCCTGTCCTATTACCATAAATCATAAACCATAAATAGTGGTATCTATTACAGTTTCCTGGAAAAGGTAGAAAAACAGGATGCTTTGCTATCAACCCCTTCCACATGCTCCACACACAGTTTAAAATGCTGGTAGGTGCCCAAAACAGGGGGAACAGCTAAAAAAATAGGATGCAGTTGCCCCCTTTTATGTGCTCAGAGCACAGCCAGTGATGCTGCCAGGAATGAAGGGAACAGTCATATAATAATCAAGATATAGATATATAGATATGGGTATTAAACTGTACAGTAATGTGTTTATAAATCCATTCTTTCTTTCACAGAAAAAGAATCTATTAAAGCAGCTCAACTTTCCTCTGGAGCTTCTCTTTATAGTTACCCAATTTAAAGCAGTTGCTTGCAATTCAATTTCCTATCAAGAGTTAGGAAAAATGGCAGGGACATCATATAAAGCCTCAAAGAGACCCAGCAACTTGGTGTATGTTCATACTACTCATGAGGCACTACTTTTTTAGTTCTTTTCAAATATTAACACTCTTTTCTGTTGCAAAATAGTGAATCAATTTGTCTTGAATGCTGACTCTACCCTGATGACAGCTAAAGTGTAGGATGAGTTCTTTTAGTTGCTTACTGAGGGCAAGAGACTAGGTGTTGGGGACACTGGGATAAAAATACTGCACAATCCTTACCATTAAGGGGTTTTAGGGACTATTTCAGTTTTTTTTTTTCTTAGCATTCACAATACTTAACACAGAGCCTATTTATTTGGAATGTTTTCATAGGGACCCCTGGTCAAGCCCTCATTAACTTAGGTGGTCTCAGAGGTCCCTTTCAATTCTGAGATTTTATGAATTGTAAAACACAGTTTAAAAAAACACTGTCATTTTGGGAAACAAGATCAGCAGTGTGGCATGAATAAAATACAGCAAAACAAGGTCCAAATATGGCACTGCTCCAGAAACCCATTGTTACTTTATTAGGTGTTAACAGTTCAGCAAATGAAACCATAAAGAGTTCAAGAAACTTCCTATACATACATATTTATATTTCTTATGTTAATAAAGTAGCTCAGACTTAGAAAATTACTCATTTCTGAATATATCAGATTGTTTAGCTAAGTTACTACTCTCTACAGAGAAAGTTTTTCTTTATTGTCTGGTCAGTTTTAGGACATTTTGCTAATTCTCTTAGCACTTAGCACTGAGCCTGAAACAAAATATACATGTAATAAATGTTTATTGACTAACTTTTTCTTTTAATCTATTCAAATGAAACACTAAAATTGTTTAAATGCTTGTGTATAGTAATTAATGCATTTAATACAATGTACATTATGTTTAGTTTTGTAGTATTGAAAAGAAACTTTCTGTAGTGGAAAGAGTGCTGGATTTGGAGATAAAGGACTTGAGTTCAAATCCCAGGTGTGCTCTTTCTATGTGTACCACCTTACGAATGTCAGTTAACTTCTCTAGACTTTCATTTTACTCTTCTGAAAAAGACTAGGATGGTATTAAATGACTCTTGAGTTCCCCTCTTCCTCTAAATCTATGATCCCAAGTTCAGTAATTAAGTTTTAGAAAATGAGTGGGAGAGTGTGAAAGTGATCAGATGGTTTGGACAAACCACCCAGTTCATCAACTAGGTTATAAGATACTCTCTAAGTACTTAAGGGCAATTTTCTTAATTGCTCAGAAGCATTCAGATGTTAAGACGATTTTTTAATTCATTTTAGGATCAGAAGTAGCTGGATATGTACTATGGAATATGACTAAAACCAACAGGATCTATAAATTGTAAGAGATCCTGAGATAGAAATCTTAAATTGGAAAGCCATGGACTTTCTCACAGTCTTGTCATTCTTTGAAATGAAAGAATTGCAGGATCCTGAGACAGTCCAATCTGAGCGAAAGTGATTCCATTCTGAATGTACTTTCTATGCCTTCAGCTTCTGTTAAACCTTTTGTAAAGGATTCAGGCCTCACCCCCACTCCCCCATTTATTAGAGTTTATAGATTTTGTTTGTGTTTCATGTTTTAATTTAAATGGCCTGTTTTCTAAGTAATTCAAAGTTGTAGACTGTGAGAGAGAATTAAAAAGAAGGCCAGATTTCTAGAAACAACAGATTTGCAGATTGAATAAAGCAAAAAAGAAAAATTTGTCACAATGTTCCTGATCTATTTTTGACTGTGCCTTAGAGAGATCATAAAAATAATTTGGGGGGGCATGTGATTATTAATTTAGTTAGCATGAAAACTATCACAAATATGGCCTTAAGGGTACATTGGAATTCCAAAGTACCAAGATGGTCTACAAGACCATTCCTAACATGTTGTGTATGGTTCTTCTCTCAAGGATTTATCAAAAGAAATGTTTTCTAAGAGTCACTCAGGATAAAAAAGGGCATAGGGAATATACACAGTGATGAAAGAATTGATATACTAACTCAATTAAATGAATATTTTAAATGCCTAATAATTTTTGAATGCCTTTATTCACAACATGTTGAGCATGGAAATATGTATTATGTAATAACACATGTGTAACCCATGTTATATTAGCTGCCATCTTTTAAATGCTTAATGCAGTATACTAAGTAGTAAAGATTATGGCCTGCTGGTACCATCATACCTATGTTCACATATTTTCTTCATGGTGATTTGATTTCACCTTGCATAAGAGTATTGTATCACTAAAGCATTGTTGTGGTCCTAAAATTTTAGGGAGTTTTGACTTAGTTTTGTTTTTTGGTGCATTAAATCCTTCCTCCCTGCTGCCATTTTGGGATTTATTTTCTTTCCTTTTTTACTCCCCTATCTCTTTAGTTTAGTGCTTACTTAGGCACTCTGACCACTTCTTACCTCAACCCATGACAAATCTGAGATGACAGAAGTGGCAAGAGTTGGCTCTGACTTACTGTATCCTTTATCCCTTAAGCATTTAACTAATGGCCCAGCACATAGTACTACATAAATGTCAGTTGTTATTAATATTAACAGTTGATAAAATAATTGACTCTGTTCTTCATCTTCTTTTCTAATTCTTTACCATGGAATTTCCTTCATCCTCTCCTCACCTAGTTTCTGCCTTATTGAAGCCCTTTCTGAAGTTCTCACTTGTTAGGGAAGCTTTATTGTCATGGTTTGGAAGATGGCAGAGAAGAAGAGAAGTCTTCATTTCCACCCATGTGAGGCTACATATGTTTTTTTTATATTAGGAATATTGAGCAATTAATATATTTTCCTAGAAACCTAATTGTTATATGTGGTCAATATGGTTCCTTTAGAGCAAAGACTCTTTTGTTTGGTCTTCTTGCATTCAATCAGTCAGCAAGTATTTTTTTTAGCAGCTACTATGTGCTAGTCACTATGCTAGATTCTGAGGACAAAAGGAAAAAAAAATAACATAATCTCTGCCCTTAAGGAGCTTACATTCTATCACAAGGTAGGTATCTAATAAAGGCTTATTGATTTGAACTGAATTAAATAATAGTAAAGAACCATATCCCATTCATTTGACAAGTATTTCTTGTGCCTCATATTCAAGGCACTATATCAGCTGCTTTGGGAGACATAAAGAAGAATAAGACAAACATTCCATGAATATTTTTCTAATGTAAGTGCTATGTATCTTTTTTTACAACATGGTGAACATGGAAATATGTATTATATGATAACATATCTAAAAACTATGTCCTGTTAGTTGCCATCTTGGGAAAGGAGGAGAGAAGATGGATCACAAAATGATGGAAAATGATTATTCAAAAGTATACTGACATATAATCTGGGAAAAATAAGACACAATTTGTCTTCATGGAATTCATGTACAATATAAAAAAATGTACACAAATAATTTTAATACAAAACATCCTATCAACATAAAATAGAGAACTATAAGTTGTTATGCATGGCGTAATAGAGGAATCAAATTCAATTGTGCAAGGAGCAGAGAGAAAGTGGGGGAGGTGCAAGAAGATAAAAAACTCAAGATTCTAGTCAGAGAACAGAACTTGGGAGAATTCCAACTGCTCTGGCACTTCTTTAGCTGGGAGCCTGAGAAGCAGATCTCCTAAGCTTGGGTATCTCTGGAGATCAACTGTTTCTCTATGAATCCCTGAATATCTCTCACTCAGCTTAAGATATTGTGGACTGGGACTTTGAAGAAAGCCTCTCTCCAAAGATTTATTCTCCATCTCTCTCCCCAACTTGTTCTGGACTCCAATGCACAAGGTAGTTAGCTCAGGAGTAGGGATCAAACCAGCAGCTGACCAGAAGAGGGGTCAAGGCTGAGAGCCTGAACCCTAAGATCTTGGGAGATGTCAGTCTGCTAGTCAGTAGGGCTTCCTGCTTACCCACTTTCCTCACCTGACACCTCAATCTCCCCCTTTTTTGTGTGAACCCAAATAAAGTGTCTACTACTTAGAATTATGTCTGACAAGTTTCTGATACTAGGAAGGGGGGCTGAAGATTTGGGGAGAACCATACCTCTTCCCAAAGAGGAGGGTTAGATCAGGATCCTAGGGATCTAAACAACCAGACTCAAGGAGCAATCCTCTCTCCTGGGCTGAGGAGTAACCACAGGTCTTAGGGGGATAAGTGGCAGTTGGTGTACCTGTGGGACCCAGAGGCAGAAGAGTCAATATCCTGCCTCTCAACAATAGTTGGAACCAAAAAGGAGGCAGTGTGTCATCTTACCAAAGCTTTCCCCTCTATTTCTTAACCTCCACCTCCTAGAACCATTCTCTGAGGAGCCATATTCCTTCCCTTCCCTGAGGGAAGCAAGACTAGGTTACCTTCCCCAAAGGGAAGAGAGGGAAAGGTCAATTTTCCCCCTCCCCATTATCTCAACTCTTTCTCTTTCTCCCGACATTTCCCCTGTGTGTGTGTTTCCTTTCTGGTCATATATTACAGTGGTCAGAGTAAATAATTCTTTATTGACTTGGGAAATTAGGGGAAAAGCTTCAAGGACACAAATTTAAGCTGAACTTTCAAAGATTACAAAAAATTAAATGAAGATGTAGGGGGGGGAAGGGCACTCCAGAGAAAAGATAGAGTATTCACAGAGATATAAATGCAGGACATCCCAGGGATGTTTGGGTAACAAATACTCTACTTTTGCAGGTATGTAAATTGCCTGAGGAGTGGTACAAAATAATTGAGAGGCTAAGTGGGACAGCAAGGCATAAAGCACTTGGACTTGGAGTGAGGAAGATCTGAGTTCAAATACTGACCTAGATACTTATAAGTCCTGTGACCCTGAGTATGTCACTTAACCTCTGTTTGCCTCAGTTTCCTTTTCCTCAAAATTAGAATAAAAAAGTTCCTATTGATCTCTCGGGATTGTCATGAGGATAAAAGGAAATAATATTTCTAAGTGCTTTACAAACTCCATTACAGTATAATATAAATATCAGATAATCATAATATAAATAATTATAATTCTGAAAAGATGAATTGGATTGAAATCATAGAAAATCCCTTGCAAAATACTTAAGATTTTATTCAGTAATGTATTGGGTTCTGTTCAATTAATTAGTACACATTTCCTAAGTGCCCAGTATGTGCCAGATATTACAGTAAATGTTAGTGATACAAAGAAGAGACAAAAAACAGGTCCTGCTCTCAAAGAGCTTGCAGTCTAATGAAGGAGATATTTGAGGTGGGATGAATAAAGTGAATAGAAAAGACCACAGTTATAGGAGTTTGTATGACATTAGGGTTCATAGAATTAGATTAGGAGAGAGGAGTGAATTAGAGTAGTAGAGAGGAAGAAAGACTGAAAAAGAGACCAGACAGGAAACTAATCATAGTGTCAAAGAATCTTAGAGTGGGATTGGCCATCTAGTTTAACCTATACAAAGAGTAGATCTCCACCATAATATACTTAAGAGATTATTGTTCAGTCTTTGATTGAAGAATACAAGGTCATGGGGAACCACTACCTCTGAAAGAAAGTCATTCCACTTTTGGAAAATATTTATCTATGAGAAAGTTTTGTTCTTTGGTTTGTTTTATTGATATCAAGATTAAATTTACCTCATTACTTCCTCTACTTGAAATTATAGCTCTCCAAATACTCGAGGAGAGCCGAGTCTTCTTTCTTCTAGGTTAAAAATAATACTTCTTCAACTGATCCTCATATGTTATGGACTTAAGACTCTTCCCTATCCTATTTGCATTCTTCTCCCAACACACACTCCCTAGGGACTCTACAGTTTTTCGATGTTCTTTTTCAATCTTGTTTAAAACAGAACTCATTATTCCAGATTAGGTATGATGAGGGCAGACAACAGTGAGAATATTATCTACCTGGAACTATAATCTTTCTGCTGACTCTTGTTGAACCTGTAGTCCCCTAGAATTCCAAAATGTTTTTAAGATTATCCGATATCTATCGATACCTCTCCAGTGTATACCCATTATATTGACCTTTTTACTCGAATGAAAGACTTTGCATTTATCATTTTGAAATTTTTTCTTATTTCAGTCAACTCAGTGCTCTGGCTTTTTATGACCCTTTTGTATCTTGACTGTCATCCAGTGTATTAATTACTTCTCTAAGCTTAGTATCCTCCGCATATTTAGTGAATAAATCATCCATATCATTGATAAAAGTTTTAAATATGATAGGCCAAAAACAATGTCCTGGGATATGTCACTATAGACCTCATGCATGTTAACCCTAAGCTATTAACATAGTTTATTGAATCCAGCTATCTAACAAGTTTTTTATCTGATTGTATTATTATATGATATATCCCCATGCTCTCCATCAGAATAGCATGAATTTTTACCAAAACCTTTGCCAAAATCTAGGTAAACTATATTCACAGCCTTCATCTTGCATACAATATTACTAATCCTGTAAAAAAAATGAAATTGGTTGGGCATGACCTCCTGTCTCTTTTTTATATTTTATATTTATTCCGAATTTTACAAAACGAAATAAAAAAGCATTTCCACATACAAAGAAAAAGAAGATTGCACATAAATGAAATCACAAATCTCTTATATGTTTAACTTATTTTTATTCATATTTACCCAATAAATACCCTCCCCAAGTGTCACAGTCCCTCCTCATCCTCCCTGCATCACAGAAAGTAACATCCAGGAGACTGTGTTGATACAAATTAAGTGTTTCCTGTTTTTCCCTTTCAGTTCATAATCTGGAGGGAATGTTCCCAATTTATTCTTCTGGTATTAGTTCTGTAGGTGGCATATAATGTTTTCTTAGTTCTACTCATTTCACTGTTTATTATCCTGTGTAGTAATGTCCAATTTAAAAAAAAACAATAGCTCGCTCATAAACTTCTTATGGCTTAAAAGTATGTTTAGCCATCCCCCAAATGATGATCATTCCCTCAGTTTCCAAATCTTTGTCACCACAAAGAGAGCTGCTATAAATATTTTGAGTAAGGGGTAAAATTTAGGGTTGGATTGAATATATTTTCAGTTGGTTTTCAGGGAATTAAATTATAAATCCCAATGAAATACTCAAGTCAGAATGGAATTTTATGGTGGTTTATTTACAATAGAAGGAAGAAATTAAGAAACGAGAGAGAAAGAAAGAGGAAAAAGGAAAAGATAGCTGCCCCAGCCTGGTCTGAACCAGGTGGGAGTTCCGAGGACTCCTCCAAGAGACAGGCCTCTCCAGAAGCTAGTGCTCCAGAAAAACCAAGGAAAGGGGAGTAAACCTCATCACTCGCCACATGATCATCTAAGGGAAGCAATCTGAGGTCTCACACCCAAGCTCCTCCACAGTCAAGTTCTACCACCAAGTCCCTCTCACAGGAAGTGATGCAAAATATAAAGGCAGTTCTTTACATCACTTCCTGTGCCTTATATGTACCAAAGGTGGCATAAACTTGACTTTGGATAGCCCAAAGGGTCAGTCAGTTGTGTCTGGTTTGTCACTTGCTAGCACACGAGGGTATATACATTCCTGGTTGCTAAAATTCTAAAGATTAAGCAGGGTAGAGTAAAAATGAAATTCACATTTGAAAGATAGGGAGATACAGGGAGCAACTGGGTAGCTCAGTGGATTGAGAGCCAGGTCTAGAGATGAGAGGTCCCAGGTTCAAATCTGGCCTCAGACACTTCCCAGCTGTGTGACCCTGGGCAAGTCACTTAACCTCCATTGCCTAGCCCTTACCATTCTTCTGCCTTGGAACCAAGACAGAAGGTGAGGGTTTAAAAAAAAAAAAGAAAGATAGATAGGGGAATACAGACCAGGCAATAATATTGCTGTGTCTACAGGTATACACAGTTTTATAACTCTCTGGGATAACTTCCTGTTCTTAATGAAACCATGTTGCAGAAACTCATTGTCATGACTTGGCATATTTGCCAACCATTTCTTTAATGGTCCATTCAGAACTTTCCTAAGAATTGAGGCCAAACTCACTGATCTGTAATTTTAAGATTTTGTTTTCTTCTTGTTTTTAAAAATTAGGACAACATTTGGCATTTTCCAGTTTGTGGTACTTCTCTCATTTTCCATAGTCTTTTAAATATCATTGACAGTAGCTCAGTAATCATACCTATCCATTCTTTCAGAACTGCAGGATGCAGTTCATCTGAGCCAGAGGACATAAAATCAAGAGCTGTTAGGTTTTTTTTTTTACTCTCTCCTTACTTATCTTAGATGACATCCCCCACCTCTATCCTCCTAGTAAACTCTAATGGCTCCATATCACCTCTCTGATCAAATATAACATCATCTTTGGCTTTAAAAACCCCTCACAATCTGACCTCTTATGCTTTTCCAGTCTTTTGACACTGTTTTTTTCATATACTCTACAATCCAGATATACTGCTATTCATTATTATTTTTTTTAAATTTTTCCAGATTATATTTCATTGGCAATTTTACTATTTCATTTTATATTTTAATATATTATTATATTTAATATATGTTAATGTTTTATATTCTTATTTATATTCATTTTCTGACATTTTACAATTCATTCTCTCCAATGCAGTCTAGTTTTCTCTGCCTTTCTCACTCCTCTCCAATCCCTAAGAAGGCAGCTAATATATAGGTTTTACATATATTATCACATAATGTATATTTCCCTGTTCGTCATGTTGTTAAATGACATTCCTATTTTCCAATATTCCTAATAATATTCCAATATTCCTAACCACTAGAGAAAATTTCATGGAGGAAATAAAGTAAAGAATCGTATCTTTCAATCTGCATTTTTAATCCATCTGCTCCTTGTATGGCAGTGGATATCCTTTTCCATCATGAGTCCTTTGGAGCTGTCCTGGATCCTGGCCTTGCTGATAATAGAAAAGTCATTCCTGGTTCATCATTATACATTATTGCTATTTTTGTGTACAACATTCTTCTTCTTTTGCTCACTTCACTTTATATGATTTTATATAAGTCCAGGTTTTTTTGACCATCTTGTTTCTGCTATTTTTTTCTATTCCCCCCATATGACGTTCTAACTCTTAATTTTGAATCTTTTTTGCTCCCCTTACCTTTAGTAGATTGTCTGCTCTGCATTCTGGTTTCTCTGTCTTCCTTTAAGATTTAGCTCAAATGTTACCTTTGTAATAGACCTTTTCTGACCTCCAAGTCTCACCCCAATTATAGGTACCTGTTGAAATTGTTGAAATTTCTTCCCATTTATATTGTACACATAGCTGTATGTTATCTCCCTCTTTAGAGTATGATCTCCCTGAGGGCAGGTGCTTTGTTTTAGCTCTTTTTTGTTTCATTAGTGTTTAATTCAGTGCATAGAATATAATAAATATTTAATAAGTGGTTGTTGACTGACTTGGGTATCAATTTCCTGTTAATACTCATCATCATTTTCAGCATAAAAGATATTTGCCTTTGCATGTTTTTTCTTTTGTTAGGTGTCATCACTCCAACTACCACAGATGTAATATCCTATTTCTCTTTGATACTACTTTTCTTCTCACTGTAGGTAAAACAACAACAGTAACACACATCATTCTTGTTGTCCTTAGTTTTTCTCACAATTCTCAAAGCATCATGAGTTTTAAAGTTCCAGACACCTTTTTTATAGGATATATTGCTGTACTCGTTTTCTGTTATCTAGTTTCATCAATGTGGATTCACAGGGAAGATACCAAAACCTAGATTATATATATATATAATTTATATAATATTTTTGCCCTCTGCATCCACATCAATGGCTTCAGACACATCAGAATTTTTGTGCTTATTGATTTGTTTTTTTGTGTGTCTTCAATATTATATTCTTGAGCATCTCCTGTCCCTCCTAAACTAACTTTCCCCCCTGTATTATTTCAGCCTATTGGATCCTACCAGTCTTTACTCCTGGCCCTGTCAGATTATTCCAGTTACCTATTTTCTGTCACAAACTTAAGGATGGAGTAGCTCCTAATCATTCCCCACCAAATTTACCTACTTTCTATTATAATAATTAGTTGTTCTTCCCTATTACTGAAAATCAGATCTAAAAGAATTTTCTCTTGATTGCTCCTTCAATTTATAAGAGATGCTATCACTAAAGCAATTCAAGAACTTGACTATTATGCTGTTGCTCTAACTTTTAGAATACCATGCATTGGGAAATGGTCAATTATCTGTTTCTTAGAACAATGTAAACCAAGAACATTTGCTTAATAATATTTTTTCATTTGAAATTTGCACAGCTGATATCTGACATATGTAATTGCTACCTGATCTCTGCTTTAAAATGTGTCAGTATGATTTAAGAGGTGGCAGTGGCTCAGTGGATAGCTGAAGTAGGAGTTAGGAATACCTGGGTTCAAGTTTTACCTCTGATACACAATGACTGAATAATTCTAGGCAAGTCACTTAAGTTCTAGGCATCAGGTAACTCACTAAGACTATTAATCTGACTTGAATAAAAGAGTTTCTTCACCAGGAGCTCCCTATGACAACAAAATCATAGGTCTATATTTTTTTTAAAATCATGTTAGAAAAGCTTCTAGAATAAAATTTTTTTTCTTTATTTAACTCCTTGGAAGTACCATTTTAAAATTGTCCTGTGACTTTAGCTGTTCCTTTTCTTTCAAACTATTCACCAAATCAAAATTTCTTCACTTTGGTTTCAACTTACTCCTTATAGCCATCTTTTATTATTTCAACTTCAAAAAGAAATGGCCTTGTGGCCAGAGAAAATTGGCATGTGTCTTTTTTTTAAATGCTTTTCTGAGTGGTCCATTAATGAAGGGCAAGCAAAGATGTCTCTTCTTTGGAGGTGGGATATATAATATCTTCCAGACTGGAAATTTCACTCTCCTCAAGTGGCATCATAGGTGCCCTGGCCATAGATATTTATAGGGTCAGTGCCCAGCCAGAGTTGCATTGGGGTTTTTAATTTATAAAACCATTTAGCCAATGCAAAACCACAGATTGAAAACCTCTTTTTGTCTTATTGTGCTAACAAAGCGTGGAGAGAGAATTTCCCTAAAGCATTCATTGGTCTGCCACATCCTAAGACTTTCACGGGAACTCCTCAGCTATGCCATGTTGCTGCTCAGCAGATTAATTATACATCACGGTGATAAGCCATAAAGGTTCTGGGGGGAGATGTTGCAATATATCATGTGAATGATCTGTGGATGCCAAGTAACTGGGAGACTTGCTTTGAACTATACCTTTCAATCCATCTCTCAGTTCTTTGAGGATGCATTGAGCCATGTTAATGCTGGCAACACTTCAGTGCCTCTCAAAGTATTCTTTAAGCACTTTAGCCAGTGTCTTACATGGTTCTGGTGAGTCTGATGATACCTTCTTACAGCTATAGTGCTTTTTATTTACTTATTAAGGGCAAAGTCATTCAAAGGCCAGAAGTAACTTGGACTAGAATAATATTCAGACTGAGACTCCCTAGTCTAAGCTCAATGATGGATAAAACAGACTCACCCTTTCAAAGTAAAAAATAGGGATTATGCCATAGGGACAATTTGTCTATAGGATAGAAATTATTATTTAGATACTTTTTAAATTATTTTACAAAGTATCTTAATGATATGGGGAATGAGGAAATGATGGAAAAGTTTAAATGATGTTAAGGTAAAAAGAATGAAAAGGATGTATATGTAATACAGTAGAAATATTCATAGGGCTTGCTGACAAATAGCTGGTAGAGAGATTAGCAAGAATTATATCATTAAAATTTTTATCATATTTTCCTAATTACACATAGATTTAATTTTTGATATCTATCTAACACTTTGTGATCCTTGTTCTCTCCCTTCCTTCTCTTCTTTTCCCCTCCCCAAGATGAAAGTTAATATGATATAGGTTATACATGTGCTTTCT
The DNA here is from genome assembly GCF_027887165.1 of Monodelphis domestica. Lineage (NCBI taxonomy): Eukaryota > Metazoa > Chordata > Mammalia > Didelphimorphia > Didelphidae > Monodelphis > Monodelphis domestica. The sequence goes on along the minus strand of NC_077228.1, from coordinate 444,476,735 downwards.
GGCCATACATATTTCCATGTTTGTCATATTGTAAAAGACACATGTTGCCTATGTAAGGAAAAAACTCACAAAGGGAATAAAATAGAAAATGCTATGCTTCAATCTGCATTTAGACTCAATCAGTTCTTTCCGTGGTTGTGGATAGCCTTTTTTCCTCATGAATTATCTTGGATTTGTCTTGGATCCTTGCAGTGCTGATAAGTTAAGTTATTCACAGTTTATCATTATGCATTATTGCTTTTATTGTATACAGTGTTCCCCTGGTTCCGTTCACTTCACTTTTCTCCTAGTTCTGCTTACTTCATTTCATATGTCTTCTCAGATGTTTTTTGTTGTTGTTATTGTTGTTGTTTTGTGATTGTCCTTTTGTCATTTTTTGCCATCATATGCTACAATTTATTTAGCCAATCCAATTGATGGACATTCTATTTCCAGTTCATGGCCACCACAAAAAGAGCACAAAAAATATTTTTGTACAAGTAAGACCTTTTCCATATTTTTATCATTTTTACGTCAAAACATCCAGATTTTGAGAGGAAAGGCAAAATATAAAGCATCAGAGAAGGCATTCCCACTAAGAGACAGAAGTTGACCTTAGAAAACCACAATTCCCCCATAGAGTTGGGACAGGTGGGTCTTTGAAGAAAGTTACAATGACGAAATGTTTTAAGTTGTATCTAGAGATGGTCATGATCTCATTCTGAAGGACCATAAGTATTTGCTGTGGATTTTCTGTGATCACTGAAGGGAGGAAGCATCCCTTCTTCCCATGCTAGTGAAGTACCTGTGACAAAATTCTCTAGTCAATTCTCTAAGTTTCCACTATATTTATTAGGACAGCAGGATTAAACATGGGGCTTTTAGATGCTATGACAGAGGCTGGCACTAGAGAAAAAGTGCCAGGCTGAAGAGTATGTTAAATTGATCACCTCCACAGGGGAGGGGCCCTGGAAAGAGAAGACTCTGGCTGGGAGCAGAAGAGAAAAGTTAGGAAAAAGATTTTCTCCTGAGGGTTACCTATTTTTCCTGCTGGTGACTGGAAATCTTTACCCCCAACACTTCACAATTAAAGGGACTTCTGAAGAGAAACCTGGGCAGACTTTACCTCAGTTCCTGTTGCCCAGTGGTGAGTCAACCTGACTTTTTCTCAGGGGGCTTAGGCTGCCAAGCCCTGACTTCCCCCCAAACTCAAGGAGGGAGGGAAAAGGGTTTAAATATAGACAGGGACCCCCTTTTCCTACATTCCCTTTCCCATTCTTCACTGCCCATTATTTCCTTTTGTATTACCTGATTGAGTTGACATTAAAAGTTTTCTGTTCTTGTGATTTTTTTAAATCATGGAATGAACTAAATGAGAGAAAGAAGAGTAAAATGAGTAGAACCAAAGGACCAGCCTGAAAAATAATTTGTGAATACTGACTTCCAGAGAATGAATTGAAAAAATAGAAACATAAAAGACAATCTATATATACATATTTGTTTGGCAGATAATAATTTTATGGTGTGGGGAGGGGAGGGAAGGAATGAAAATTTTATATATAACAAATATATACATACATATATAAAATAAAAATTTGCATGTATACATAAAAAACAAATTACAATGAGACACAGATAATGTTAATATATGGTTTTTAAAGTGAATATGCAGCCCACAGGGATAATTATGTACAGTTTAGTGGCACTGCTCTCTAAGCATTTGACATACCTTTATTAGTTAAAATTCTCCATATAAATAAATATTTTAAATAAGAACATGAGAAAATAATTAACTTTATATACAATTTCCAATCACATTAAAATTATCCTTACATACAAATGTATTGTGTTACCCACAAATTTTATTGACTCATTAATAATAATAATAATAATAATAATAATAAATACCTATCAAGAACCTAATCTAGTTGGGAGCATCACTTGATTTAACTTTAGTCATAGGATATATTTTAAAGTTTTTTTAAAAAGTATTTATTTTCAAGTATATTAGAATTCTGACTTTTTTTTTAACTCATGTTGTATTTCTCACCAGTTAGTCTGAATGAATGATGCATTCTGAAAGTATGAAATAACAACAATATGTGTCTGGTTTAAATTTTGAATATAAAGTCTTACTAATGTTATTAGTGTCATAGAATTTTAGAGCTACTAGGAACCCTAGAGGTAATTTTTACTGACCTCTTTGTTTTACAAAGAAATTTAAAACTTGTGGATTGAATAAAAAGAAAAAAAAATTATTAAGTACTTAGTATATAGTAAACTCATTAGAAATACAAATGTAAAAAAGAAAGATAATTCTTGTTCTCAAAAAACTTGCTTTATTTGGGATAGATAATACACACAAAAAAATTCAGATGCAAATTCTGCAGAAAAAACCAAAGTCCTAAATTTCAGTGGTGGGAACAGGTAAGACCCAGAGGAGTTAAGCCAGTGGGTCAACTGACAGTGTCATAGTGCATAAAGTCTGGGTGTTCTCCATCTTATTAGAAGGGGGAAAGGTAGTGATTCATATGTCTCCCAAGTAGTTGGATCAGTCAAGAATTTAGGCTGAGTTCTGGGAGTCCTCGACAGAAAGTGAGGAAGGAAAGCAAAGGATTATTGTAATCATAGATGGTTGTAGGTCTTCCCACCTCTTTGATATCCTGAAAGGATATTGCTAAAGGCATGGTTTTTCAATTTTTATCAACATGTTCGTGAAGACTATATTGAGCTCCTTTGATAAACTGAATTATGAAAATAAAAAAAAATTTGAAAGATTGTATCTACTGTATCTACAAACCTTTGTTTTTGTAAAAACCCATTGAGATTTTACTCATTAGAATGGTAGAGTCAGAATTTGAATCCAGGTCTAATCCCTCTAAATCCAGGGTTTTTTCACTACATATCTCAATGGTTGTTTCCTCTTTGCCCTTTCAAAAAACATCAGAGCTTGTTTTTTATAGTGACACAGTTGTATTTTCCCTGCTGATTTAGTGTGCTTGTTGCATAGGAAACCAGATTTCCTCTGTGGGGTACCTGAAGCATCTATTGTTCCCCTTCAGTATTTCCTTTATCATGCTGTGGATTTGTTTAATTTAAGGTGAATACAGCTTGTCTGCTAGCAAAAGAAAAGGTGAGTGACTGAAAAGGTTAACTAGGGAATTTCAAAGCCTGCAATCTCTTTCTTGTGGCAGCCCAAGCTTGAGAACTCATGAATTTAGTTTTCTCAAGATCATCCCTTTAAATGGGATAGAGAAAATATCAAGTAATGAGACACAAAGCTGATGTTTTTAAAACCCTCTAAGAAAAAACACCATAATAGTGTCACTTTGAGCTGAAATATTAAAAAAAAAAAAGCTCTGCTTTCCAAACCCCTTTATTTTTTTTTTCAAATTTTGTTTGCTTTTTTTTTTAGTGATTCTCTATTAGGACTGAAATAATTTTAGATTTTCCACAATACTAATTATATAATTAAAAGCATTTTTTTATTTCTACATGATAATCCATAAGAGATTTTTACTTTCTCAAAGTAAAACTGACCCATTGAATAATAAAGATTCCACAGTGTTAGATTAAATAAATAAATAAAACCAGCTAGTGTTTGAAGCAAACTATACACAATGCTTTCCGAAGTGGAGAATTAATGAAATATTAATGAAGGTATAGTTCTCTTGTTTATGTTTATCAACATAAATTTGAAAGGATCATTGGACATGTTCATGAAGGATTTATTGGGCTCCTTTGATGAATTGAAGTATGCAAATAAAAAATTGTTTGTGAAGGTAATTGCATCCCCTAGGTCTTTACCCACCAGAATAGGAAGAAAACCATGCAAAACAATGTCAGTGCCCTTTAAGGAGAATTCATTTTCAGATCAGTGTTCTGGTAAGGTACTGAGTTAAGTCATTTCAGGGTAAGGTACATGGGTTACCAAAGAAAATGCCCCTAGTGTCTCAGGCCTTGCAATTTTGACAAATCCATGACAAGTTTTGATTTATTTGTATGTAGCTTTGGTCGATGCAGATGCACGTGGCTTACAGAAAAGTAATATGAAAGGCAACAGATATTTTACCTTTCCATTAAACTCATTTTTGACAGGAATTAGTTCTTCCTTTTACTATTCTGGCAGAGAATTGCCCTATAACATAAAACTGCCTTTCATAAAATACCAGTAAATTTGAAATGCCAGATGGAGACCTTCATCTTAGCAGTTTTTGAACTGTTCTTTGCCATTTCAGAGGCTCACAGTGAACATTTGTCTTGTCAGTTTATACTCTATTGTGTAAAGATTCTGTTATCATGTAAACCCATTTTAGTCACTTCCAAAAGAGAAAGTATTTTCCCCCAACAAATAAGAATGAACTATCCTTTTTGAAAATGGGTTCTTGGCTACAAGCATTCTCTTTCCATCTGATTATTGTCCTACGGTGAATATTTTGTTTATATGAGAGAATATGAGATATGCCATTAAAATGTTAAGACCTATGTAAGAGTTAAAATTTTAGGGAAACTGAAGGCAAGTAGAAATTAGCTTCTCTCTGCAAGGAGTATTATATTTTTAGAGGTTTATTAAAGATTAAGGATTAAAGAAAATTACAGAATAAGAAAGCACGTGTCTAGGCCCAGAGAGGCCTAGACACAATGTCACCTACATCATGAAAGCCCTGTCTGCTTGCAAGCGGAAACAGGAAAGAAAAAAAAAAAAGCCTTTCCAATCAGGTTAAATACCCCATCTCGATCTCAGCCCAGGTGAGAATTCAGTGATATTACAAAGCATTCTGGGGAAGTGGAGCAAGGACTTCTGGGGATTGAAGTCTTGGATTCAAGTCTCCATTTTTACACCTATGATGCAAAAGCCCTATATTTACTTGAATTATCTGGGAACTCTCCCATACTGAGTTCACTGGAGACTTTCATTTTAGTCTTGCTTGACTGTTAAACCACTAGAGAACTGGTTTGGTATTCAAAGGAGCTAGTTTTAAATCCTTGCACTTGTGTATCCCATCTTAGAGGCCTCGAGCTACTCACTTTTCCTCTTTGGAGCTCTGTATCCTCACTTGTAAAATTAAGTATATGGGCAATATGAGAGCAAGGGTCCCTTTCAGATTAAAATTAATAATTTTCTGATCATTTTAGCGTCTTATCCCAGCTGGATCCAATTTCATATTGGAAAGGGAGCAAATATTTATCAAGAATCTGCCAGGCACTATAATGAGAGTTTTATAAATATGATCTCATTTGAGATATTTTATGTATCAACTCTATTGAACATATATTGTGCATTATTTATATTTTCTTTGGTTTATCTCTATAATAGACCTTTGGATCTACTAAGGAGCCATTAAGATCCTTGAGAGTCAATTTGTGGAAATGGAACCATGTAGTCTGGCCCAGTACAAACAGCAATGGATTGGGGGTTAGAGAACCTGACTATATGACCTTTGACAAATAACAACCTCTCTAGAGGTTTATAAAAATTTTAATAAATTTTTAGATAAAATTCTTGGGATGGACTAAACAGCTTTTAACATCTCTTCCAAGTCTATGATCCTATGTCATAACTAAATATCTTATCTCCCTAAATGCTTAGTAACATGTCCTGCATTCTGAAGACATTTATTACATTGTTGAAATACTGTAATTTATTGAATAAGTAGATATGCCTGAAATTTTAGCAAATAAAGGTAAGAAAGGTGAGCTCTTCAGGATTTCTGCAATGTAAGAGAGCTAGGTATCAGAAACAAGAATAAAGCTACTCATCATTAGGCTACAAATGCCATTTCCTTTGAAAATTATGCTGAAGCTCTAATAGGACCTTGAAGAGGAATAGCATAGCCCAGGAGAGTGTTGTTTTTTGGCCTTTTGACTAGTAGCTGCTATTGTTGTACTGATTTTCTATTTGCAATTACCTTTAAAACATATTTTCCCCCCTGAGATGTTGATCATTGTTCTTAGGCCAACTGCAGGTTACTGTGATTGAAGGAAAAAGCAGGAACCCTGTAATCTCCAACCGTGCTTCTTTCTCAGAGAAGCACAGCAGCCTCCCTCCAGAATTGATGTTCAGCAGTGTTTGCATTACCCTCCTCCTCTGAGCCCATTTAGTGACTTGTTAGCACAAGCATTCAAATTTGATTGCCAGGGGAAAATTAATGCCCTAGTAAGGGGGTTGGTTCACTACAGGAAACACTTGATGAATGTGAACAGTCGGATTCTACTGTTTTAAAAGATTCGCTGAGATAGTTTCAGTCCTAGAATTATCCTTCCCATTCAGACTGAGGATTTTCTTGTTATTGCTGTTTTGTATTCTTTGAAATATCTTATCTGAAATGGATTCTTCTTATGCCTCTGTATCATGCTGGCTGCTGTACTGATGCTTAGGGCACATAGAATTTTATTAATTGTTTTATAATAACCTGCTGGAAAAATATCTCCTGTGTCTTTAGGCAAATGTTTCATTTATCCTCCTATTGAAAGATTTTGGTTAGAGCTGATTTTATACAATAAGAATAACTCATATTTATATAATGCTTTAAGATTTATAGAATACTTCTGTAAGGTAGCTCCTGTCGGGTGCCACAATAAAAAATATTGCTGTAGGTCACCATTTCATCATTCATAAAGAGAGGACTAGGGTTGCAATGTGATGTGAAGAATTCTAGTAGAACATAAACTCCTTGAAAGGAGGGACTTTTATTTTCTGTCATTGTATCCATTGAGTTTAGCACAGTTACTGACACAGAAAAGATACTTAATAAATGCTTGCTGGAAATATAATTGCTTTATCTAATTTTAGGAAGAGAGTCATCCTTTTGATAAACTGCAATATGGTTTCTGTTGTAATATATCACTTATTTCCCCCACAGATCAGTGATCATTCTTGTTAGGAAGTTAGGGAAGGGCATAAAATCCAAATTTATCTAATGGAGAAATTATGTAGGTCATGATGAGCACAAAACTTTTAAAGATAGAGAAGATGACAAAATAGCCTTTGGCATGATGACATTTGGTCTTTTGACATGTCATTGATTTCAGTGATAAAAAATATGATGGGCAAGTTGTGCCTACTGGGCATGAATAGGCTTAGAGGAAAATGATTGATGTATGTGTATGTGACAGGAAGAGTTTAGAAGCAAAGCCAGAGAAGAGCAGACCATTGGACAGAGATGAAGTTGCTCTCATCTCTGGGGGCATTTAATCCAAGTTAGTGTTCTTGAAGAAGTTGGAATTTGTAGACCTAAACTGTGTTCCATTAAACTCCTAGATTTTGTGGGGCTTGCCTATAAACAACAGAGAGGTTTGGTTGTTAGCACCTCAACCTTTTTCTTTAAATTCTGGAGTTTTGACCCACCTGCATACCACCCAAACACGTTTTGGGCTATCTGGTCTGCAAAGGCATTACATGTGAAGGGGTCAATGTTTTTACTTTTATTTCTTTTCGCAGATGGTTATTTTTTAAACCCTTATATTTAAAGTTAGAATCAATGCTAAAATAACTGTTCCAAGGCAGAAGAGTGATAGGGGCAAGGCAAATGGACTTAAATTACTTGCCTACAGTCACACATCTAGGAAATGTCAGGCCACAGTTAGTCCCAGGACCTCTAGTCTCTAGCCATGACTCTCAATCCACTGAGCTACCTAGATGCCCCCTCCTGTGATTATTTTTTAAGGAATTGTATTTAGTTATAATATCATACTTATGTGAGGAACTACCATGGAAATGGAGCAGAGAAGAGAGGGAAAGAAAAGAGAGTTTCTGGAGGATAAGAGGATGAGCCATGAGTCTAATTGGACAAATTTACATACACTAAACACTCAGACTACTGAGGTCAATGCAGCCAATCACAAAGGAGATGAAGCATGGGATAAGGCACTGATGTCCCTGATAACTACACAGGGCTTGACATAACCTCAGAATACCATATTGAGTTCATAGCCATTGAAGACAAATATCTAATTGACAACACTAGGCATTTATTACTGAAGCAAATCAGGCACTTGATCCATAGAGTCACCTTGTGGCTAAATGTACTTTAATACATATTGACTGTGGATTTTTTAGTTTCCTTAAGGGAAGCATGAGAATGTCCCTAGAATTTTACAGATTTCCCAGGAATTTCAATTTTTGAGGAAAATTTTCTGATTAAAAAAAATTGCCTCTCCTTTGTTTTGTTTTGTTTGTCTTTGCTACTAGGGATTCATGTATGATTTAAATGGCTATGCCTTGCTAATCTTAATTCCATAACAGTCCAATTTGATTCTTATTCATTTTCATGATTGCCTATTTAAAATTGATATATTGTATTTCTATAACTGTGCTTAAAGTCTGTCTCAGGGGAGGTATGAATTTATTGCATTAAGTCTTTAGTGATAAATGAAATAAAGAGATAAGCATCTCACCTGTCAGTGTTTCCCTATTATTTAGCAGGAAATGCTGTTCTAAATGAATGTCATTGTGTTAACTCAGTGTCTATACTAGAAGAGGAAAAAAAAAGTTCATGCACAAAATTCAAGAATGCTAATGAAAAGTATTGAAGGATGGTTGACTGAGATCCCAAGTTGGCTGAACATGAGAAATTCTACAAATCTTCAAGTGTTTGTTTTGATGTTTCCCTATTAGCTGTCTGACGTGATTAACAATAGTGGCAGATCAGCTCATGGGGGTAACACAAAGAATATGCCTTCCTTACTCTTCATTTTTATACAGGCAAGGATTGCTTCTTTCACCTGTACCTTTATTTCGCCAGTTTTCCTCATGTTCTAGATGTTCTAGTACAGTGATTGGTGGGGATACAAGATATTATCTAATACTGTACCTCTCAGAGTTATGCTTTGGGATCTTTGAGCACTGTAATTGTTTGGTGAACAGAGAAGGAAGAGAGAGAGATTTTAGTCCTCTCCATGTCTAGATTTGTAAATGTATAGGGTTTAATCTCATAAAAAGGAAAACTTCTTATGACCATGGTTAAATTCCATAAAATATGAATCAGTAAATCATTTTTCATAACCAATCTTGACAAATTAAGGAACAATAATGGTAAGCTGCTGAGTTAATTCAACTTCCCTAATATTATTTTCAGATTCTAAGGCCATGTAGTAGGTATAAGTAAACTAATTAACATTTATTCGAGTTGTTTTGTTTAGTACTTTCTATAACAATAGTATCATATCTACAAAATGGGTCATTAGACAATCACTGAATAGGTCTTACAATATTCTGCCCATGAATGATGTGTTCTTATCATGAGATAGCTACCAGGTATATAATAGTCACCTAAATGTTTATTGAAAGAATAAATGAGTTTATCAGAGCTGACCTTTGGCTTTTTGAGTGAAATGAAGCATAGACAGCTCTAAAATAAGCACAAATATTTGAGTGCTCTGTACTTATTCATGAACTAAGTAAGATTTCCCTGGTCTTTTTCTTTAATTGACTTCATAAACTATATTAGCATTTTTGAGCAAAGAGAATCATTTAAGCACACATATATATGCATAATGTATTACATGTATATGGAATTTATATATTAAATACAAACAACTATAGAATATACATATATGTGATATATAATTAGGAAATGACTTATTCTCATAAGAAATTTTTCCACTATTTTATCCCCTTCCCTGTGGATTTCGGAATACAGATTGACCTTCTGACTCATCATGAAGCATTTAGTATTTCTCTTGCAATGGTCAAAACAATTTACCATAAAAGGAAAATGAGGAGATTGAATGTTACCTACAAGAAATAATATAACTAGATCCAAGTATATGGAAAAGTACCAAGTTGTGAAAAAAAATTAAAAACCAAAGGAGGATTTTAAAATATTTGATTCTGGAGGCAATTGGGAGCCATTGGAATTTATTGAGTAAGAGAATGACATGGTTAGACCTGAGCTTTAGGAAGATCTTTGACAGATGAGAGGAGAATGGATTGGAGTAGGGGAAGAGACTTGAATCAAGGATACCAACAAGCAGACTACTGCAATACAGATGGTCTTGGTTGTCATAGAAATGGAACTGACTAGTAATAGTGGACCACTTATATTACCTCCAAGGTACATTTGAGATAGGTATTATGAAAGAATAGTTCCAGGGAAATGTTTGGTGACAACACTAAACTGTTCTGTCAAGTCTCATTCTACAAGCAAAGGTCAAGATTTGTTTTTGAAAAGCCAATATATGCAGAAATTAACAAAATAGAAGAATAGAATAATGGGTTTTACATATATACATATATATTTCTCTATGTGTATGTATATATGTGTTATATACATACAGGAGCATGTGTATATATATATATATATATATATATATACACACACACACAGGAAAATCCACTGTTTGAATAGGCTGCAACCAAAGTTCTGGAGGATAATCATAATATTTATCATAATTCATATTTTAGGCCATGGTTCAAAACATGTCTAGTAAGGCTCAAATTTAGTTGGAGAGATATAGAAGTTTGTTTAAAGGCAGTAAGCCTTAGGAAGAAAGTTCATTTTCCCGAGATGGCTTGGGGAGAACTTTTAAGCATATACAAAGCAGTGTTACGTATAGTGTAATACAACCAAACCATTCATTTAATATATATGTATACATACATATATATTCTGCATATGCTCTACTTCTCATAATTCTTCATACACTGTTTTTTACTTTCATTGTTTATAGAGAGGTATGTAAACCCTCATGAATGTTTTGTTACTCATCTCTAATTTTTGTATCTTTTCAGTTGATTTATCTGCTTGCATTCTGGGTTTTTAGCTATATTTTCTCCTTGAATCTTTTAGATTGCATTTCTTTTAATCCTGTCCCTCATTTCCTCCTTCCTTTACCCTTAATATCTCAATGATACAGGACTAAACAAGGCTTCCTCGGCTTTCTTTCACAATGTTTTTTAATATCATTTCCTTTTCTCAATTTTTGTCCAAATATTTTTCTAGGAAGATAGGACTTGTCCCAAATGAATTCCATCTATTATTCCTTCAAGCCAGGCATGACTATGTACCCCTTGCATTTCTATTTCTTTACATGGTGGAGCTGAATCAGCAAGCACAACTTTTTCAGACTTGGGAAAATTCTGAACAATTCTGTGATTTTTGTTTTTGCTTTGGGATTTGCTAAGGTAAGAACCACAACAAGAAGAAGAAAGCCCCTTTCATTCCCCCTATATATCCCAATACCCTTCAGTGACTGGGCAGAGTTGATGTACATGGCTCATTACAGGGGGATAGTGGGAGAAGGGCAAGAGTAAGGTCTAGTTGTATCTGTAGGAGCAAGAAAATTACTAAGTGTTCCCCAAATCACAAGTCTTTAGAGAGGAGAGGAAAGGAGAAATGCTAAGAGACTGCAAATTAACATTTTCTCCTATAAATTAATAACGCTGTTAGCTCACTGAGCTTCTTTCTTTCTTGTCCTATGACCTTGGTTATAATTGCTTCACCTCTGGTGCATAATTACTCTTTTAAGCTTTTGGTGGGTTTTCTTAAGAGTTAATGGGGACTAGAGAAAATGTCTAGTCCACCAATATGGTTGGTCACATGACTTTGAAATCCAGACTTGTACTAAGTACTATTTAAAATGTGGTCCAATTCCAATGGGACTGGCATTCAATGCCAAGGTTCTAAATTCTTCTAGTTCTTTAGTTGTTACAGGAGCCATATTCTCAAATAGTTGAACTATATATTTTTAATTCATTTTTACATTTAAATTAGGGCCAAAGATATATAATCTGATGTTTTTCAGAAGAGCACATACTTTCCAATATAAAAATCATAGCTTAAGCACTATAAAATCATAGCATTCTAAATTCTATTCCAGTTTATAACTGAAAATATAGTATCATTGCCTGTAGGTTTGAAACCCACATCAACACTGTGGGTTTCAGGGGAAATTCACATGTGTACATGGTTATGTTAACTGTATTCCAATAGTATTTTGAATCTTGTGGTGCTAGCAACAGTGCACTTTGGTAGGTTATATTCAATCATTCACATTATTATCCCAAATATATCTTTATAAATGAGTGCAGATCTAAGAAATAACAATGATAACAACAACTCAAATCCACATAGTACTTTAAGATTTGCAAAGTATTTCACGAATAGTATCTCATTTGATTCTCATAGCAAATTTGGCTGTTATCATTCCACTTTTACAAATGAGGAAAATGAAGCAGAGAAATGTTAAGTGACTTGTACAAGGTCACACAAATATTCACTATTTAAGGTCAAATTTGACTACAGATCTTTCTGACTACAGATCTATCACTCTATCTAAACTAGAAAATACTTTGATGACATAAAGGGAATCACTGAGCAGAAAGAGATTAAATTTGATTAGATCACTATTCATATGAAAAGGTTAATTTAAGAAGCTTCTGATAAAAATTCTTATACTATCATAGTTCTCTGAACTAAACCAAAGCAATAAAAATATTTTTTCAATTTATTCTTTCAGTTGAGAGTAGGAAATACTTTTTTTAAAATAATATTTTATTTGATCATTTCCAAGCATTATTCATTAAAGACAAAGATCATTTTCTTTTTCTCCCCCACCAACCCCCCATAGCTGACGCATGATTCCACTGGGTATCACATGTGTTCTTGATTTGAACCCATTGTCATGTTAGTATTTGCATTAGAGTGTTCCTTTAGAGTCTCTCCTCTGTCATGTCCCCTCAACTGCTGTAGTTGGGCAGTTGCTTTTCCTCGGTGTTTCTACTCCCACAGTTTGTCCTCTGCTTATGGATAGTGTTTTTTCTCCTAGATCCCTACAGATTGTTCAGGGACATTACACCGCCACTAATGGAGAAGTCCATTACTTTCGATTATACCACAGTGTATTAGTCTCTGTGTACAATGTTCTCCCTGGTTCTGCTCCTCTCGCTCTGCATCACTTCCTGGAGGTTGTTCCAGTCTCCATGGAACTCCTCCACTTTATTATTCCTTTTTGCACAATAGTATTCCATCACCAACATATACCACAATTTGTTCAGCCATTCCCCAATTGAAGGGCATCCCCTCGTTTTCCAATTTTTGGCCACCACAAAGAAAAATATGAATATTTTTGTACAAGTCTTTTTGTCCATTATCTCTTTGGGGTACAAACCCAGCAGTACTATGGCTGGATCAAAGGGTAGAAATTCTTTTATCGTCCTTTGGGCATAGTTCCAAATTGCCCTCCAGAATGGTTGGATCAGTTCACAACTCCACCAGCAATGAATTAATGTTCCTACTTTTCCACATCCCCTCCAGCATTCATTACTTTACTTTTCTATCATGTTAGCCAATCTGCTAGGTGTGAGGTGATACCTCAGAGTTATTTTGATTTGCATCTCTCTGATTATAAGAGATTTAGAACACTTCTTCATGTGCTTATTAATAGTTTTGATTTCTTTATCTGAAAACTGCCTATCCATGTCCCTTGCCCATTTATCAATTGGAGAATGGCTTGGATTTTTGCACAATAGATTTAGCTCTTTATAAATTTGAGTAATTAAACCTTTGTCAGAGGTTTCTATGAAGATTTTTCCCCAATTTGTTGTTTCCCTTCTGATTTTAGTTACATTGGTTTTGTTTGTACAAAATCTTTTTAATTTGATGTAGTCGAAATTATTTATTTTACATTTTGTGATTCTTTCTATGTTTTGCTTGGTTTTAAAGTCTTTCCCCTCCCAAAGGTTTGAAATGTATACTATTCTGTGTTTACCCAATTTACTTATGGTTTCCTTCTTTATGTTTAAGTCATTCACCCATTTTGAATTTATCTTGGTGTAGGGTGTGAGGTGTTGATCAATTCCTAATCTCTCCCACACTGTCTTCCAATTTTCCCAGCACTTTTTATCGAATAGTGGATTTTTGTCCCAAAAGCTGGGATCTTTGGGTTTATTGTATACTGTCTTGCTGAGGTCGCTTTCCCCCAGTCTATTCCACTGATCTTCCTTTCTGTTTCTTAGCCAGTACCAAATTGTTTTGATGACTGCTGCTTTGTAATATAGTTTAAGGTCAGGGACTGCAAGGCCCCCATCATATGTGTTTTTTTTTTCATTATTTCCCTGGATATCCTTGATCTTTTCTTATTCCAAATGAATTTTGTTATGATTTTTTTTAAATCAGTAAAGAAATATTTTGGGAGTTCAATGGGTATGGCACTAAATAGATAAATAAGTTTGGGTAGGATGGTCATTTTTATTATATTGGCTCATCCTATCCATGAGCAGTTAATGTTTTTCCAATTGTTCAAGTCTAGTTTTAGTTGTGTGGAGAGTGTTTTGTAGTTGTGTTCATATAGTTCCTGTGTTTGTCTCGGGAGATAGATTCCTAGGTATTTTATTTTGTCTAAGGTGAATTTGAATGGGGTTTCTCTTTCTAGTTTTTGCTGCTGAGCTGTGTTGGAGATGTATAGAAATGCTGATGACTTATGTAGGTTTATTTTGTATCCTGCAACTTTGCTAAAGTTGTTGATTATTTCAATTAGCTTTTTGGTTGAATCTCTAGGATTCTTTAAATAGACCATCATGTCATCTGCAAAGAGCGATAACTTGGTCTCCTCCTTGCCTATTTTGATGCCTTCAATTTCTTTTTCTTCACTAATTGCTACTGCTAGTGTTTCTAGTACAATGTCAGATAGTAGAGGTGATAATGGGCATCCTTGTTTCACTCCTGATCTTATTGGGAATGCATCTAGTTTATCCCCATTGCAGATGATATTAGCTGATGGTTTTAGATATATACTGTTTATTATTTTTAGGAACGACCCTTCTATTCCTATGCTTTCTAGTGTTTTTAATAGGAATGGGTGTTGTATTTTATCAAAGGCTTTTTCTGCATCTATTGAGATAATCATGTGATTCTTGTTGGTTTGTTTGTTGATGTGATCAATTATGTGGATGGTTTTCCTAATATTGAACCAGCCCTGCATCCTTGGTATAAATCCTACTTGATCATGGTGGATGACCCTTCTGATCACTTGCTGGAGTCTTTTTGCTAGTATCCTATTTAAGATTTTTGCATCTATATTCATTAGGGAGATTGGTCTATAGTATTCTTTCTCTGTTTTTGACCTGCCTGGTTTTGGAATCAGTACCATGTTTGTGTCGTAAAAGGAGTTTGGTAGAATTCCCTCTTTGCTTATTATGTCAAATAGTTTGTATAGTATTGGGATTAACTGTTCTCTGAATGTTTGATAGAATTCACTGGTGAATCCATCAGGTCCTGGGGATTTTTTCTTAGGAAGTTCTTTGATGGCTTGTTGGATTTCATTTTCTCATATGGGATTATTTAAGAATTCTATTTCCGCTTCTGTTAGTCTAGGCAGTTTGTATTTTTGTAAATATTCATACATATCACCTAAATTGGTGTATTTATTGCCATATAATTGGGCAAAGTAATTTCTAATGATTGCCTTAATTTCATCTTCATTGGAGGTGCTGTCCCCCTTTTCATCTTTGATGCTGTTAATTTGCTTTTCTTCCTTCCTTTTTTTAATTAGATTGACCAGTACTTTGTCTATTTTGTTTGTTTTTTCAAAGTACTAGCTTCTTGTCTTATTTATTAAATCAATAGTTCTATCACTTTTGATTTTATTAATTTCTCCCTTAATTTTTAGGATTTCTAGTTTGGTTTTCTGCTGGGGGGTTTTAATTTGATCGCTTTCGAGTTTTTTTATTTGCATTTCCAATTGATTGATCTCTGCTCTCCCTAGCTTGTTGATATATGCACTCAGGGATATGAATTTACCTCTGATTACCGCTTTGGCTGCATCCCAAAAGGTTTGAAAGGATGTCTCGCCATTGTCATTTTCCTCGGTGAAATTATTAATTGTTTTTATGATTTCTTCTCTAACTAAACGATTTTGGAGTATCATATTGACTAATTTCCAATTAGTTTTTGATTTGGTTTTCCATGTACCTTTACTGATCATTATTTTTATTGCCTTGTCATCTAAGAAGGCTGCATTTATTATTTCTGCTTTTCTGCATTTGTGTGCTATGTTTCCGTGACCTAATGTATGGTCAATTTTTGTGAATGTGCCATGTGGTGCTGAGAAGAAGGTGTATTCCTTTTTATCCCTATTTATTTTTCTCCATATGTCTATTAATTCTAATTTTTCTAAGATTTCATTCACTTCTTTCACCTCTTTCTTATTTATTTTTTGGTTTGATTTATCTAAATTTGATAATGGTTGGTTTAGGTCTCCCACTAATATGGTTTTACTGTCTATGTCTTCCTTCAATTCTCCTAGTTTCTCCATTAGAATTTTGGGTGCTATATTATTTGGTGCATACATGTTGATTAGTGATATTTCCTCATTATCCAAAGTCCCTTTTAACAAAATATAATTACCTTCCCTATCCCTTTTGATCAGGTCTATTTTTGCTTTGGCTTTATGCGATATCATGATTACCACTCCTGCCTTCTTTCTGTCAGTTGAGGCCCAGAAGGTCTTACTCCATCCTTTAATTCTGACCTTGTGGGTGTCAACCCGCCTCATGTGTGTTTCTTGAAGACAACATATGGTAGGGTTTTAGATTCTAATCCATTCTGTGATTCATCTACATTTTATGGGTGAGTTCATCCCATTCACGTTCAAAGTTATGACTGTCATTTGTGGACTCCCTGGCATTTTGATATCCTTCCCTGGTTCTAACCTTTTCTTCTTCGGCTCTTCCTCCAGTGATTTACTTTAAATTGGTCCCCCTTGTCCCCTCCCTTGATATGTTTCACTTTTTAGTCCCTCCCTTTTTGTTCCCTCCCCTTCACCCCCTCTCTTTCCCTCCCCTTTTGTTTTCCCTTCTCCCTACCCTTGTTGGGTAAGATAGAATTCAAGATCCCAATGGATCTGGATATTTTTCCCTCTCAGAGTTGATTTCCCTGAGAGGAAGGTTTAAGTAAAAACTCTCTTCCTCTCCTTCTTATAGGAGTTTTCTTCCCCTCCCCTTCCCATGTCAATCTTTGTGTGAGAACGATTATTCTATTTGGTCTTTCTTTTCCCCCTATTTACACATTACATTTTCCCCACATGTTAGTATGCATAGATTGATATAAATGTAGTCCTTATAGAAGAGAGTTTGAGTAAAAGAAGAAGATAACATTTTTCTCCTTTTCCCTTTCCTTCATATTTACCTTTTCAGGTATTCCATGCTCTTTGATTTTTGATATCGACCTTTCCACAGAGCTCTGGTCTTTTCTTTGCAAAAACTTGGAAATCTTCTATTTTGTTGAATGCCCATACTTTCCCTTGGAAGTATATAGTCAGTTTTGCTGGATAGCTGATTCTTGGTTAAAGACCCAACTCTCTTGCCTTTCTGAAGATCATGTTTCATGCCTTATGATCATTCAGAGTAAAACTTGCAAGGTCTTGTGTGACCCTGATTGGCATTCCTTTATATCTAAATTGTCTTTTTCTGACTTCCTGTAGGATTTTTTCCTTTGTTTGATAGCTTTGGAATTTGGCAATTATATTCCTGAGAGTTGTCTTTTGGGGGTTTAGTGTAGAAGGTGTTCTGTGAGCTCTGTCAGTGGCTGTATTTCCCCCTTGTTCTAGAATCTCTGGGCAATTTCTTTGATTATCTCTTGTATTATGATGTCGAGTTTGGTGTTTATTTCTGGCTTTTCTGGAAGTCCAATTATTCTTAAATTATCTCTTCTCCCTCTATTTTCCAAATCTGTCACTTTGTGAGTGAGATATTTTATGTTCTCTTCCAATTTCTTGCTCTTTTGGCTTTGCTTTATTAGTTCTTGCTTTAAAGCCTGGTTTTCTTTTACCGTTTGGTCAAACTGGTTTTGTAGATGAGTGAATTTCTTTTGCATTGTTTCCTACTTTTCCTCTCAGAAGGCTTCCATCTTTTTGATCATTTCAGATTCAAATTCTTCATTGGTTTGTGGAGAGTTTCCATTTCCTTTGGAAGGTTTCGGAGCATTTTTTTGTGTTTCCTCTTCTTTCTCCTCTGTGTTTTGTATTTTTGCTCCATAAAATGTGTCCAAAGTCGCCCTCTTCTTCTTGTTTCTTTTTGAATTTTGGGACTTTTGTGCTTCTGTGGTGTTTGCCATCTCTATCTGAGTGGGGGGGAGTAGCTTTTCTTATCTCTGTCTGGCATTCACAGGTTTTAGCCCTATGCAGATTGTCCGTTCTATGCAGTTGTTGTTCTGTCTTCCCAGGAAGCCAGGAGTTGCTGGTGTGTCCCTGTTACTGCCCTCCTCTCCTTGGCAGCCTCCTGATGCTTCTCCCTTGCCTTACTTCCACACTCTAAGCCTAGCTTGGCCCTTGTTCCTGTGCCTTAGCCGGCCAGCTCCTGCACTCTGAGGGGGGAGGGGCCGCAGCTTCCCGGTGCTCAGAGGGCTCCTAATGAGATTAGCTTTCCCTGGGTGTAATTTAGTATGCCTTGAGGCAGGGACTTTTTTCGTGAGACTCCAATGGAAGGATCCAGCCAGGGGGTTACGTGCTCCCCCGTCCCTCTCTGTTTCCCTGCTGTCTAGGTGCCCTCTCAGTTGGGTTAGGTTGTTTTCAGGATGTGGCCTTCAGAATAGCCGACTCTCGAGGCCCCTTTGCTAGCCCTGAGGGTTGCTGTTGTTTCAGAAGACCCTGCTCCCTGAGGGGCAGGGGCCGTGGCTTCCCGGAGCTCCGAGGGCTCCTCCCAGGGGGTTACGTGCTCCCCCGTCCCTCTCTGTATCCCTGCTGTCTGGGTGCCCCCTCAGTTGGGTCAGGTTGTTTTCAGGATGTGGCCTTCAGAGTAGCCGGCTCCCGTGGCCCTTTTGCCAGCCCTGAGGGTTACTGTTGTTCCCGAAGACCCTGCTCTCTGAGGGGGAGGGGCCGTGGCTTCCCGGAGCTCTGAGGGCTCCTCCCAGGGGGTTATGTGCTCCCCCATCCCTCTCTGTTTCCCTGATGTCTGGGTTCCCCCTCGACTGGGTTAGGTTGTTTTCAGGATGTGGCCTTCAGAGTAGCAGGCCGTGGGGCTCTGAGGTTGCCTCTGCTGCCTTGGACTCAGACTCAGCACTATGGGTTGGGGGGGATGGGTCCTAGGACCTTCCTTTTGCCTACCCCTTAGGTCCAAGTGGTTTAGGGTTCTGGCTTTGGGGGGTGGGGGGGCGTACCTTTTCATCCAGGTCCAGGTCCAGGAGAAGGACTCCCGGGGTTTATGCTGTTGATTGTTTTGAATTTCGGTGTCCTAGGAGCATTCGGTTTGAGATTGGTAAGGAAGGATTTCAGGAGATCTGGACTTTAGCTTTCTCTAAGCCGCCATCTTGACCGGAAGTCTCAGGAAATACTTTTAAAGATGTTTGCATGTTTGTTAAATTGGGAACAGGTAATGTCAGAAGAAGTTTTTTGGTTCTATGACTCACAATGAATTTGTCTGAAGAGCTAGAGTATGAAAAGAAAAGAGTGACTATATACTTGAAAAATTTCAATTCTTCATTTAACAGTCTGAAATGAAATGCATCCATAGAAATTTTACCATGGATTCCAGTGAATAATTTAATCATATAAGTGCTTAATTTTGTTTTCACTATAATTTTCACTCTGACCCACATTAATGTGCAAGAATTTCAAGCCTGGTTTCTAAGTGATGAATTTAGTCTTTTCTTCATTTTTTATAAATCTTAGGAGAGAGAGGAAGAGAAAAGTAGAGACAGAGAAAAAGAGAGTGAAATATATAAACATATGTAGACAGAAGTAGAAATATGTAATGACATCAATTTACAGATGTTCAAAAAGTGTGTAAGCCAGAGGGCACGCACCAAATGCTTTGCCACAAAAAGGTGTGTTGGTTATATGCTTGTCTGGTGAGGCAGGTTACACACACTTTAGAGGCTATAATAGTTATAAGAGGGGCTATCCATATTCTTTTAACAGAGTCTTCAATGCCCTGAGTGCTAAAGTGACTTTTCATGGGTTGGCAAATTTGTTGGCAAAAACTTCTAGGGATCAGGAGTTTTCCTTCATATGACACCCATACTCTATTGATCTGTTTTACTTTGAATTTTTCTTTCCATTTTTCCATTTCCTTTTCATTATAGGAAAGTGATAAATCTCATTTGTTACTGATTGCCAAAGTTAAAATTAATTCAAGTACTTCTAAGGCAGTGAGTTTTGTGGCAGTATCTACCTGGTGGTTCCCTCTAGAGACAGGGTTAGTTCCATCTGTATGGGCAGAGCAATGAACTATGGCTAGGGTTTCAGGGAGTTGGAAAGCATAAAGAACTTCATTAATTATTTCTGCATTTGCTATAAATTTTCCAGCTGATATTAAAATTAAAAATCTCCTTTGAAGCCATAAGATAACCATTGCATGACAAATTCCAAATGTGTACCTAGAATTCTTATAAATTGTTGCCTTTTTGTCTTTGGTGATTATTTAAGCAAGTTTTGAATCTATAAATTCTACACCTTGAGCACTTATATTTGAGGGCAGTGAATCTGAACACCAAGTGGCAAATTCTGTGACTACAGCAGCTCCAGTGTAGCATATGCCATTCCTCATCAAAGAAGAATCATCAGTAAATAAGACTAGCTCTGGGTTATCTAAAGGGGTGTCAAGGACATTATCTTGAGGCTTTTCGGTCATGTACACTAAAGATTCACAGCTGTGTAATGGTTCTCCTGAAATTGGTAAATCTGGAAGCAAGTTGTCAGGGTTAAGAATTGTGAAGCATTTTAAAGAAATATTCTCATTGCTCAACAAGGTTACTTCATATCTTGCAAGTCTTTGGTCAGAAAATGCCTGTTGTATGGCTTAGCAACAATGCTTTGACTTCATGTGGGCACATTATTGTTAATGGGCTTCCAATACTAAATCAGCAGCTTTACTTACTAATAAAGTTGTGGCAGCTACATCTCTAAGACATGGTTGTTCTCGTGAAGCTACCAGGTTCATCTGGGCCAAATAATAAGCAACTGGATGTTGAACCAGTTCCAAAGTTTGGATTAAAACACCATTCTCTCTTCATGTACATATAAAATAAATGGCTTTTTGTGATCTGGAATTCCTAGAGCAAGGACAGACAGGATAGCCTGTTTTAAATTTGAGAGAGCTAACAAGTATTCCACCTCTAATCTAAGCTGTTCAGAGACTGAATCTTTTGTTAGTACTATAAAGGATTTAATAATTTCCCCATGTCTACAAAATCCTGTTGCTCCTAAAATTGCTTTCAACTGTTTCTTAGTGCTGGGTGAGCTCAATTTTTGAATATCTTCAATGTGCTTAGGAGAAATAAAACAGACACCAGTAGTTAAAATGAACCATAAATATTCTACTTTGGGGAGACACCAGGGAACTTCTGCCTTTGAGACCTTGTGACCTCCCTTGTATTTCCTCCCTATGTATTTCCAAAAGAAGACATTTGCTATCTTCTTTGCATTGTTAAATCTATATTTTTGGAAAGGGGGAAGGAAGGTAATACAAAGGGAAAACAGCACATATAAATAATGTTGAATTTATTAACAGAGAAGGGATGAAGGGAGGAAATAAAATGGGAAAAAGGAAATCTGACTGCTTTACCCTCTAATTAAATCCACTATTTAATTACCATAACTATTTTACACAAATTCCTAAAGGCAAGTCCAACAGGTAAACCGTAATTCTCACAAACAAAGAGTCCTTGGTGAATCAGGTATAGGAGACAAGCTGATGTCCTCAGATGTCCCAGCAAAGTAGAGATCTTTTCCCCAGTCTGGCTGTCCACCAGGAAGACTGGAGATATTCTCTTACCACAGCTGGTAAATCCTCAAGGCCAGTTGTTTGATGGATGGATTTCCAGGAAGTCTCAGCCACACACCTTTCTCCTTTAACTTGCAGCTCCAGAGTCCTGTTGGAAAAACTCTCTTCAATAGTGTGGAACCCTGACCTTAGAATCCAGGCCTGTCAATATTGCTCTTGCTATAATTCCCTTTCCTTGCTACAGCATGCTGTGGCATTTGGTGAGGCCATGAGTAAATCATCCACATATTGAATTAAACAGCTATTCTTAAATTTAATATTATCTGTATCTTGACTCAAAATTTGTGAGAACAATGTGGGACTGTCCATGAACCATTTTGGCAGTCAGAACCAGGTCCACTGGGAAACTTTCCAGGTGAAAGCAAATATATTCCTTGAATTCTCAAATTGGTATTGAGAAAAATGCTGAACACAATTCTAATACAGTAAAGTATGTGGCTGTGCTAGGAATAGAAGAGATAATTGGTTTGGGGTTTGGAACCACAGGATGTCTTTTTATGACATGATTAATTACAGCCCTTAAATCTTATACAAATCTATATACATATTTTCTATCTGGTCCTAATTTTTACTTTTTAACAGGTAAAATAGGTATATTATATTCAGATTTGCATGGAATTATTATTCCTTGTTCAATTAATAAATTTATTACTGGAGTAATTCCCTAAATTTTCTCTACTGATAGGTGTTATTGAGGAATAGTAGGCAATGGACCATCTTTTGTCTCAATTTCTACAGGAACAGCTGATTTAAATAGGCCTACATTGAAAGAAAAGGTGGCCCAGAGAGATTCAGGTATATCAGAACATTATGGGTGCTCATCAAACATTCATGGTCACCAAAAATGTAAGAAATTAAATTTAGGGGTTTGACTAAATATTTGAGAATTCTAAAATAATATGGTGGCTGCCAATTTAAAATATTAAAGCTCAAGTTAAAATATTAATGCTCAAGTCAAAATGACATTTAATAGCTTTTATTTATAAAGAATTGGAAAGAGTGAAAGTAGAGAAATGTAAAAAGAGGGTAGAGAAGATGTTTAGCCTATCACACTAAATATTGCTCCAGGGTTTGGCTAAGCCTTGAAGGGCTTGTTAACCCTTGACCAGAGGACCCAGTGTTCCACTCACACAGCTTCCTCCAAGAGGGGTAGGCCTCTCTGGAACTTATCTCTCTAGAAGCCAGGAAAGGAAGGATAGCTACTCATTCACCCAAGAACCAGTCTAAGAACCAAGGTCCCAAGTCAAAGCTGAGGTCCAAGTCCAAAGTCACTTCTAAGGGGCAGGTCATCAGCCAAAGCTCCAAGCCAAAGATTCAAGCTGAAGACTCCCAGCCAAAAAAAGTTCAGGACTTTTTTAGTCCTTTTTCTAGGTCCCTTCCTGTCCCTTCCCCTCTTCACAGGGGCCAATCACAACTTCCAAATTGCCTAGCACTGCCCATAGGGGCAGCATCTGTAGGATCCACCTCTCATCCTCTGAAGGTGTCAACTCTTATCAAAGAAGTCACAAGTTTCTGATTGATTGAATTAAAAGGGTAGAGCTTTCCAAGTAAATGACTTATGAATTCTCTTACTTGATAGCTAACAAAGTTTTAAGTAGTGGTTAAGTAGGGGTTTCATAGATTTGATTAACTCAAATAGACAAAGAAAATAAAGAATTCCATTTCAAAAATATATGTAGAGACAGAGAGAAATTAATATATACACAAAATGTATATGTATATATATTAAAACATTATATATATGGAGACAGACAGAGGAGATGGGCAGGTAGATAGTACAGTGGATAGCATATTGGGCCTGGAGTCAGGAAAATGCAAGTTCAAATCTGACTTCAGACACTTACTAGTTGTATGACTCTGGGCAAGTCATTTAACCTTATTTACCTCAGTCTCTTATTTGTAAAATTGGAACACTTTGGAGAAGGAAATGGCAAACTACTGCTATATCATTTTCCAGAAAGCCCCATGGATGATAGATAGGGAGAGGTAGAAAGAGACACAGAGACAGCAGAGACAGAGGCAGAGGCAGAGAGAGTCATTTTCTGTTCGTTTTTCTTTCTCCTTTTCAAACTTTTTCTTGCAGAATTTAGCATACTGTGATGATGAGAGGAAAAAAATAAACAAAATAAGTGTTCAAGTAAAACATCTAATCAGTCAGCTAGTCCAGAGAATCTTTTTATTGAAAAGTTCCTGTTTCTTACCTAACTCCAATTTTATTAGGAAATATACTCATCACATATAAACAGACATGCATAAAGTCAAGAGAAACAAACACTAATTTTGGCATATACTTTTATCTGTGGTAACCAAAAAGAGTAACTTAACATAAGTGTTAGCTAACTTTTCTAGGCTCTGTTCCAAACTTTACAACTTTCTCTACTCCCTAAGGAGGTTGTGGTTTCACTTTATTTTAGCATTCCAGTGATCTTGTCAAATTCTCAGCATTAAGTTGAGAGCTATTTGGCCTATTTGATCACTAAATACAGTTCTTTTTTTTTTTCAAATGAAGTTTGTTTTTTTTCTCCAAAAGCTCTTTTTCAAGCAACTTCCAATGTTCTTCGGATGCCAAGAAAAGAAAAGTGGACATTGCTAAGACTAAAAAGTAGAGAACATATGTATCCTAATTTTTTTCCAGAAAATATCTCTGTTATGGCATCTATGATTGGCACAAACCTTAACCTATTCAAGGTTTTACCTAATTACTATACCCAGTAAGCTGGGATATAATATCTGTATTCCTTAGACTCCCAGAGTTTGTAAGTGGTAACTTATTCCCACCTCCTAAAATAAAACTAACTTTAAAAACTTAGTAACAGAGGATATCATAAGAGAACTGAATTTTCTACCTTAAAAGTATCCAGAGGTAATTTTGATATCTCACTGGTGGCTTGTGAATGGAAAGATCATTTGAGGATAAAACTCAATGTGGAAATTGCTGTATTCTCACTGTAGGATGAAATGCAATTGAACCCAAGGAAAAATATTTAGAATTCAGCTTAATGACTTACACCCTTTTCAGAAATTGTCTTTTGCCTTATCAGATGTGGAAATTCTCAGAAACCATTCAAAGGAATTCTTATCTAGTGATGTTATCACTCCCAGATTCATGTGGAGTCTCAACTTCTACATCCCTTACTAACTGTGGCAGTACAAAAGAGGACTGAGAAGACTCCTGGACATTAAGCAAAGACACTAAGATAAACAAGTATATAATGATCCAAGTAAAAGAAAACTCTTACTTTTTGCTAGAAAGTCAGTGCTTTCCAAATGTTTGACCAATTTAATGGATGCTCTCAGATCAGCATTTTAGAGAAAAAAAATAAGAAAACAGCATTTATTTGTATAGCAGCATTCTTCAAATTTGCACATATCCCTAAAAGAATCTCAGGGCTACTGACTAATTTTCAGCAACTTATGGAAAAGGTAGATGGAAACATTTACTTCTGAGAAGTGTTGGTGAAATCTGGGTGAATTCACTGTCTTTGGAAAAACCCTAGAGCAGGAGTTCACTGCTTTTTTGGGTCATCAACCCCTTTCAGAATAATGTCTTAAAATGCATAAAATACAAAAAGATGATAGTGGAATCCAATTATATTGAAATACAGTTATGAAAATGCTAAAAATATCAAGTTTGCAGACCAAGATAAGAATCTCTGCCTTAGAGGAACATTAGAAAAAGATTATGCAAGCATTAGATTTTTTAGAAGATGCTGTTTTGATGCCATCATTTGATTAGTGCCAGTCTTGCAAAGCCTCTCTCAAGTACATGGGTCACAACATATTTTAGCCTGAAGAGAGTAATGATTTAGAAGAAAGAAATGCTTGGAATCTGGCCACCTCCAAAGAAGTTTCTAAGGCTAAAGACTTCACAAAAATTTGGCAGCTGTTATTTAAAATTTATAAAGTAGTATATCATCTCTGTATTCTCAACAGGGTAGATGCTGGGAAGAACTGCTTGAAGAAAGTCTAGAAAGAACAATTTTCTCCTGACCAATGAATCAATCAGTATTTAGCACCTACTGAATGTCTGGCAAGTGGAACTAGTTAGGACAAGAATTGTAAACAAGCTTCATGAATTTAGAGAGATTTCTCATGTATCCATTAATGTTGGTTTCTATAGACCCACATAATAATAATGTTTGAGTAGAAGACTTGGTAGCAATTTTATTCCAGAAGAGTGATGACCACCAAAACCTATTGCATTTGCCAGTAAATGACTTACTGACAGTTTTGTTATTTATTCACAAACTGGATTGCTTGACTTTGAAATGAGCTGTCTCATACTTTAATAACTCAGATTATTTTACCTAATAGTTACCTTACAGTACCTAGTACAGAGTAGCTGCTATATAAATGCTATTAAAATTATCTTCATTATTGTATAAAAATGTTAGAAGTTGGAACTACAGAACATAGTACCAGACTGTAATTGATTCAACAGTGATACCAGGAAACAGTTGATATAACTCAAAGTAATTACTATGGAAGAGGCATGAAGAAAGAGAGAATTTGCAAGACAAGCCAGGCATGCAGACCAAGCTGGGGACCTGATCTGCAAAATCAAGGTGAAGATTCTAAACAGAATGTTCCCAGGAGTAAGCAGTAGAAGCTGGCCAGATTTTCTCTCTCTGGGGGTGACTGACCAAGAGAGAAATCTCTTCTCTGGGTTCCTGATCAAGAGGGATGGGCTTTTCCTAATTTAGGCAGAGAGAGAGAGAGACCTTTGTGGTTCTTTGACAGAGTCTGGACTTGAATTACTCAAGCAGAGATTATCTGACTAAAGAAAGAAAAAAAGAAGGAAAATACTTGTTCTCTATTTCTCTGGCTGTCTCTGTGTCACAGCTGTGACAAGACTGACAATTTCCATAATCCTCATAACCCTTCCTTGTAGATTAGGGACATCCTCATCCCTCTTACCTCAGTTCTCCATCCAGTTGTTCCCAATAAACCCCTTTACTTGAGAAAGGAAGAGTGAAGAATATTTCTCTGAAATCTCATAGTTTCCCAGAGTTACTTAGAAGGTAGTTGACTAAAATCGGGGGAGGGGAAAAGGAGGCATGGGTGGAGACTGGGAGGTGAAGAGAGAAGGGCAGGAAATATCTTGACTTATTAGCCATAGCTCCAGAGTAATCTCCTCTAGCAGTATCTATCTCTTTAGCATTAGCTCTCTTCTATCTCCATAACAAATAGGCATCCCTGAAGGTTCCTCTTAGCAGCTCTTTAGTGAGCCAAGCCAGAGTACCCATTACCACAACCAGAAATAGTTCCTCACAAATTATCCATTTATTACATTACCCTTCCCCATTATAATCAGGCAACAGATGTTCAATAGGTGCCTACTATGTGTGAGGCACTCTGCTAAGATTGGGGATTCAAAGAAAGGTACAATATGGATCCTGCTCTTGCAGAACTCACAGTCTAATGGAGGAGACATCACATATTTTATCAAGAAAGGACTTTAGTGGCCATCTAGTCCAACTCACTCATTCTACAAATGAAGAAGTTGAGGCCAAGAAAAGTAAAATAATTTATTTAGAGTTACACAGGTAGTAAAGGAAAGTGGTCAGATTTTAAACTAGTTCCTCTAACTCAAAAGCTCTAAAACTCTAGAGCTCCTCTTCCTTCACCTATACTCTACCACACTAAGATTTAATGCTCCATGGTCATAAAAGGACACAGGATGCCTTTGGACAGGTGAATGAAGGCACATGACGAGCAAGAAAAGCACTTTACTAGTCTAAAAACTCATCAGTTGACTAACTGTACAAGATATATGTTCAATGAGAAAATGTAACACAGGGAAAATATAAGCAGTCTCCTAGTAGTGACTCACCACTTAGGCCAGTGGACCTGAGCATTCATAACCATTAACCAGAAAACTTCTATAGTTTCCAAGATATTAGAGGAAGAAGTTTTTCTAGATTTGACTTCCCTGCAAGTTTTTCCTCTGCTGTGGTTAAGATAGAAACTTGAAAACAAAATTCCATAAAGAGTTTTTTTTCCTAGGAATCATGACATCTAGTATCATGATTTACCTTCTCAAAGAAACTCAGACTGAACATTTCAACCTACTTATTTTTTAATAAGCAAGATGTTCTGAGATCAGAGCTAAAATATGACATTTCTAGCTCACACGTACATGCAGTAGTACTGACTTCTCCTTCACATGTGCTGGGCTGCTCCTCCTTCTGTAACTTCCTCTTCTCTCTTGTTATCCCAGTGAGATAGGTCTTTCCTGCTGTCCCTCTTTGAATTCATTGAGTAAAATCTTACTGGTTTTGATGCACCAAATTTTGTTTTGAGTTTTTTTTAATATTGTTTGAAGGTGGGTTTGAATGAGCTTTGAGAGTTCCTTACTCCAACATCTTGGCTGCTGGGAGCAGATAACCATGCAATACTAGCATTGGGAATGATATCATACATGTCAGTTTGGATTGAGAATTTCATATATCTATTGACTTGTGCTTTAGAGTCTTAGAAGAGTAAAAATAGGTAGAAACTAAGACCTTTTATATCTGTCAACTCTGACAATGCCTCAAAGGAACTCAGCTATGGTTTTAGCTTAGAAAAATCCAGATTGAAAAAGCTGACAGTATATTTTATATTTTGTTATGGTAATGTGTTATGTATGTTACTTAGTTCATTTGGTGTAATATGTTATGACATCTTGCTTTTTGGTTAAGGTCTTCATCAAAGAAAAAAAAATTGTACTAAAAACCCCTGCTGTGATGGAGCAAATACAAAAATTGACTGATGGAAATCTGTCCCCTACTAAGTAGTTGAAAGATTGACTAATCTGCCAGTTTACAAAAAAGCCTCAGAGTATGGTCAGGGTCTTATAAAGACAATGCATCAAAATCATCTACTGTATTGCCTATTTGGAAAGTGTTTGGATGTTTTAATACACAGGAGGAGAGAAGCAATGGAAAGTTATTCAAATGTATTATGGCATTAGAAATGACAAATATTGGAAACATAAAGTAAGAGAAATATATGAAGAGATGAAAAGAGAAAAAATAGAATATTACATACTATGATTACATTTAAAAAATAACTCACAAAATCAAGAGAAAAAAGTTTTAGAGTAAAACAAGTTGAAAGGCAAGTCAAAAGCAGAGGTTGTTTATATTAGCACACATCTATAATTTATATATTTTAAAACCAATTGTAAACAAAATGAAGTTTGTGGTTTGGCATGTAATTTTTATACATTTATTTATTTAAATGTTTTTTGGTTGTGGTGGTTGTCAAGTATGTAATAATAATCATGGAAAAAATAAATTTCATATATATATATATATATATATGAAATGTGGAATGGGGCAACTACATGGCTCAATGGAGAGAATTCCAAGCCTGGAGATGAGAGGTTTTGAGTTCAATTCTGGTCTGAGACAGTCCCAAATTGTGTGACTCTGGGCAAGTCACTTAATTCCAATTGCCAAGCCCCAACCATTCTTCTGCCTTGGAAGTCATACTCATTATCAATTCTAAGATAAAAGGTAAAGGCTTAAAAAAAAGAAGAAATGGAACCTATTCAGTTGCAAAGAAATTGTTTGAGCTAGAAATTTTAATGCCTCAGAAATAAATAATAACTTCTAAGAAAGACTCAATGATGGTGTTAACCAAAGGGTCAAAAAAGCCAAACAAGTCTATCTTGGGGGTGGATTGTGTCCAGTGACTGTGCTTTCCTAGCCTAACACCCTTACTGTTCAGAAAAGAGGGCTGCAATAGAGTCAAGTGATAGTGAGAGGGAGAGACATACACAAACTCAGAGATATTGGTAGAATTTCCAGTGAGCTAATTTGCTTATTGATGCTTTAAATGGAAATGGGAAAAGTGGCCACCCATGTAGCCTCTGACTAACCAAAACATATATATGAGTAACTTTCTCTGTAACTATATCATAGGCTAATAATGTGTTGTACATTTGCTATGTACAATGTTTTCATTTCTGTGGACAATACACACACTAGTGATCTGAATCCCCTTGAACCAGCTTGCAAGAGTCAACTGATAAATTTTCAGTATGAACATTTAACATTTACACTTCAGAAATCAACAAACACTATAAATCAAGACTTGATTTATTGTTATAATGATTGTTTAAGAAAGTGATGGAAAATATTAATAATGCAGCTTAAATGTGAAAGTGTCATGCATTTTTCAAGAGCAAGTTTTTAAATATTTACCAATATATCCCTGTACACACAAACACACACACAACATACTTTATGTTTCCTTAGAATTTATATTCTAATGAACATTCATAATTCACATAATTTTTATACAGCATATGCATATTATATATACATATATAATGTATAATTACCTATACCATTTATATTTAGTCACTATTTAAAGTTGTGTATTTAATGTTATATGCTAATTGCAGGAAATTTGTGTACTGGTGTCATGTATAGTCAGTAACATGCTATGTAATTGGTATTATTTTTATTAAATGCACTGTTAATAGCCAAGTGTAGTTCTTTATTTTTTAAACCTTTCTTCCATCTTAGAAACAATACTGTGTATTGGTTGCAAGGTAGAAGAATGGTAAGTGCTAGGCAATGAGGGCTAAATGACTTGCTCAGGGTTATATAGCTAGGAAGCAGTCAGATTTGAACCCAATTCCTCCCATCTCTGTGCCTGACTCTCAATCTACTGAGCCACTTAGCTGCCATGTACTTGTAGCTCTAATATCAATGTTATATATTAAATCTCTACATGTGCAATATATCAGGTTGCAAGGATGGTCACCTGTAATATTTCATGTGTTAATTACAGTTTTCATTACATGCATTTAAAGACATTTTGACATATTCTGTCTGGGAGAAGTTCTTGACTTTTTTATGTTATGAATACCTTTGGAAATTTAGTCAAACAGCCTTCTCTGATGATTTATTTTTAATAATTGAAGAAAATGCTACACTTCTGTTAGAAATTAGACCAAAAAAAAATACATTTTTCCCCATTCCAATTCATGGACCTCTGAAATCTATCTATTCATGGATCTCAGGTTAAGAACCCCCGCTCTGTATAATCTTAACATCATAGATTTAGATCTGAAAAGGACCTTAGAGGAAATGTGTTCCAACACTTATTTTATAGGTGATGAAATAAGGTCTACAGAGGTTAAGCAACTTGCCAAAGGTCATGCAGGTGGCAAATAGCAACAATAGAATGCAAACCCCGATCCTTAAACTTTAAATGCAATATACTTTACGCTGTACCCCTCTGACTCTCTTAATTCTCCCAGACTGTAAATTCTTAATTTGGTGTCTATTAAATATATTTTAACGGTATAGCTTTTTCCTCTTCTTCATCTGTTCTTAATTAGGGGTAAACTCATGTCATGCATAAAGGTGAAAGATGCTGAGCATGGCAGCCAGAGTAACTAGCTTGTCTCTTTGGGGCAAGTGATTTAAAATAGAGTTGTTGTTATTTATTTATTTCTTTATTTATTTATTTATTTATTTATTTATTTTTGCATTTAAAGAATCATAAAAACAAAAATGGCCACAGGTATGAGTAAGCTTTTGCCTGGCTATTGCTATCTGAGAGGGAACTAGAAAGGTAATCCTGGGAAGGCATGATAGATATATGTAGATGAAGCAAAAGGTTAGAGGAGGTAGCCAAAAAAGAGTAGCCAATAGGAGATAATGTTGCCTGCAGAGAGAAGAATTATTCTATTCAGAGCATTGCCCTCAAGGAGGTTTGCATCTATATTCCCAAAATATATTTCTTAAACTCTTGGGTTTTGACTTGAACCCCAAAATCCAAACTACCTGAGGAGCTAGAGGCACCCATTCTGTGCTAATTTAATTTGTTTATTTTCCCCTTCTGTTATAGGTATAATTAAAGAAAAGTATGTAGTAAAGTCACAGTGTATGAGGGGAAATGCTATTGAAATGTAGTAGGAGAGAAAATAAGATGGAATTATCTGTGAAGAGGTATTAGCAAGGAATCTAATCGAATAAATCTACCAACACTTAGCTTTTAGAGTCTAAGGCTCAGACTAATGAAATGAGTGCTGCCCCCCCCAAAGGGGTGAAATAAAGAGAAATATGTATTCAACTCTTTGCGAACCATAAAGAACTGGGTTTTATCTCCAGAGCACCCCCTGATTTGGGTGGAACCATTGAGGATGGGCTATTTATTGCCACCCCTACATCTTTACTGTTTATATAGGCAGGTACTTGATTAGAGTGACCTTGCAGGTTAAACTATGATTACCAACATAGTGGGCTGGGTTTTATCTATAGATGTTTGATTTTAAGGTAGTTCAAACTTGGGGACAGCAAGAAGAAAGAGAAAGATTTTTAGGAATAGTTTAGGGATTATTTTTTTTTAAATTCAGTAACTCTCAACTCTAACCATAACAGTTTAAGAATCTTCCTGGGATCATTTTGAGATTATTAAAGGGAAATTGGAAATAGGGGCAAACATATTTTAGATAAGAAATTCTGAGGGAAAAAAGTTTGTTACCCAAATGCAGTAAATCTGGGTGCCCAGAATTTTGAGTTTTAAAAGATCCTTTTGAATTTGTAATTGGGTGGATAGGGAACAATTGAAACATCATAATAATTTATTGTGAATAATTTTATAAGCTACTTGTGCTTAAGTGAATTTACCATGCCTGTCTTCTTTAGAAATTATTTTAAATTTCAATATTTTAGAAATTATTTTAAATTTAAAAGTTTTTACTATAGTTTTAAAAGTTTTGACTAGAAATTAAGAAGTAATTCAGATATTCACAATAGGCTTTTTACCTTTTATATTTAGGATATGCCATCTAGCAGAATGAGAAAGTATATAAAGTGCATATATCCATACTCTGTCTTCTTAATTCAAAGGTTCTGAAACTCTTACTGAATACAATTGTCCATATTATTTCTATTGGCCTGATGGTCTATCTTTAATCCAGATGCCTGCTTTTAAAAAATGGCATTAAAAAATAACAATAAGTAAAATTAAAAAAAATAGGTATTAAAAATAGAATGGTAAAACTGAAAGAGTTTTAGACTTAGTGTCAGGACAATCTCATCCTTGCCTTATGCTGTGTGCCTTAATTTCCTTATCTTTTAAGTGAGGATGATAATAACATCAATATCTCAGGCTTATTATGAAGACCAATTGAATTAACATATGTACAGTGCTTTGTTAACCTTAAGAAAATATATAAATACTAGCTATTATTATTTATTATTATTATATCTAAAAGGAAGGTAGGGAAGGACTGGAAAGAGAAACTTTTAGATGATCATATATTTTAGCTGACTTTTTATCCTAGTGAAAAAAAGTGGTTAAAAGTGTTTTATAAATATTCTCAAGTATGTCTTTTTAAGGAAGAAAATTGTTATAAATCACTGATTTTGTGTACAATAACATTATTGCCATTTGTAAAGTTTTGTAGTAAGCTTGGGTGATTAATAATAATTATATTCTTTTCTGTTTCTGATTAAAGCCAAATTAAACAGTCTGAAATATCAGCTCTCTTAATCTTTTTAAAACTTCTTTGTAGAGTAAGTAAATGTCTTCACTGAGTTTCCAAATGAAAATAAATTAAATATGTTCTTAGACTAGGCCAGTCTTGTTTAAGTATAACAGGACAGACCTGAATATATATTTCTTAGGGAGAACTTGACTCTAAAGTCAAACAATTTAAGTAAAAATTTTCCCTGCCATTTTTAGTCATCCCCACTCACCACCATCACTGCTGATTCTACATCTGAGAGAGGGAGCCTCCAAAGCCCACTCCCTTTACCCTCTGTCTATAGGAAGTACGTAATGAAAGGAAGTCAGTGGGCTCTTGGGATATGTAGTTCTTTTTTAGGGTAACAGATTTTCAAACATTCATTCCCCCTGAGACCCACAGAAGATTAGTCTCTTCAGTGGGTCTTGTAAACATACCAACTTTGAAATTGCAATAATTTGAGGATAAGAGGAAAAGAGAACAAAACCAATAATTACTAGGCACATTGACAAAAAGCCAGTTAGGGGGCAGTCCTCTTTTGGTATAAGAGTATACATTCAAATTAAATGTTCAATCAACCTTCAGTTCAGTCATCCACACCCAAAGTTCATTCTGGATCTTCTTGATGTAGCTTGTGGTCTGTGGAGTCATCTTCATGGTGCCTTCTAAGAAGAGTTCATTTTCTGGATTTAGAGAGTTATCATGTTTCTTGACCTAAAATTACTCTCAAAAAGAATTTAAAATTTGCAATTTAAAATAATAATAATACATTCCCCCCAGAAGAAGATGTTGAAAAACACAGGGATCACTTAGGGATGTGTGGCTGAGTTATGAGGTATATGAATCAATTGGCAAATGAAATAAAAAAAATATATTTAAAAAATCCAAATTAAAAAATATAAGTTTTGGATGAAATATAAACTATCAAAGTCTTATGTGTAAAATTCTAAGTAAAGGAAAAATCAGTCCATAAGAAGACCTTGAATCAGGGCCCAATTAAAATGATTTAAGCAATTATGCATTTACCCAATCAGCAGCCAGGACTATAGAAAGTTTGCCACACCATGAAAGACAGAAAAGGGACTAGATTATAGGAGCCAGTAAGAGCCAAATTTGAGATACTTTTTAGAATGTGGGACAAGGAAGACCTGCCTTTAACACATGTTAAACAGCCACAACCTTGAACCCCAAACAAGTTCAAGTCCTCTTGTCTTGGCTCAAAATTTTCACAAATACCATTGGGATTGGTTGGTCTCTCTGACCTTGTGCTCAATAGGCACTATGCAGTTTAGCTTTGTGCTTCTTTGGCACTGTGCAATGGCTCTTTTTGTATTCTCTTGTCCTGGAATCAGACAGAATCATTAAGCAAAGTCCTATAATTCTTTTTTAAACAATCAGTGGCATCATTTTTATAGTCTCAAGCTTTTGGGGCATGCATTGACATTATAGCAAATACATTTTAAACTTATATTACTGAAAAATCAAAAAAGTTAAGTTAAAGAAAATCTTCTCAATGACGGTGACATGTGCTTCAAATACAAAATGGAGAGAAAAAATAAAACTGAACTAGTATATTGCACATGAAAGCAAAAACAATAATAAAAGAGTTTTAAAAACAAAAAATATATAGCTTACATTCATTGACACTCTGTCAGCTAAGGAAATATAGAACATAAAGGTTTCTCATCAAAAAAGAGATCCATTTCCTCATCAAACCTGACCATGATCCACTGTGAGTACAAGCAAATGATTTTCACAAAGTAACAGGATTTTTTAAATAAAGAACAAGAGTACAACACATAATGCACATTAAAAAGTATCAAAATCCCCAAAATTATAATAGCCCCTTTAATGACAATATCATTATTTCATATATCTATCATATTTTACATAAGTTGCTGTATGACAAAAAAAACCCTATGAACTGATAGATATTTGTCACAATTTTTACGGAGAGAGCAAATCTTTCAACCTTGGAAGGTATATTTTTAAATAAAGTAAAACTTATTTGGGTCTAGATCATCAGCAAGAAATCTAGATTGTTCTGGTGGAAGTAAATTAAACTGAATAATTTTGCAGGAGCTCCTTTTGGCTTCCTGCTTCATAGAAATACCTTGGTAGGAACATTTGTTTGTTTCTGTAACTGTTTAAATTTAGGAATATGGGGAGACTGAGGCAGGTAGAAATTAGTTTCTTTCTGCAAGGAGTATTATATTTTTAGAGGTTTATTAAGGATTAAGGATTAAAGAAAATACAGGAAAAGGAAAACATGCCTAGGCCAGAGGCCTAGACAAGACCTCACCTATATTATGGAAAGAGCCACATCTGCTCCAAAATGGAAGTCCAAAAGAAGAGAGACCCAAAAACCTTTGCCACCAGCTTAAATCCTTCCTTGATCTCGGCCCACCTCAGAATTCCCGTGAGATTACAAAGCATTTTGGGGAAGTGGAGCAAAGGCTTGTGGGGATTGTAGTCCTGTATTCGAGTCTATTTTTTACATTTCACTACCTTTAATATAA
Source organism: Monodelphis domestica (assembly GCF_027887165.1). Lineage (NCBI taxonomy): Eukaryota > Metazoa > Chordata > Mammalia > Didelphimorphia > Didelphidae > Monodelphis > Monodelphis domestica. The sequence goes on along the minus strand of NC_077228.1, from coordinate 444,441,043 downwards.
CATTTTAAAAAATATATAAATATTAAAAAAACTCATCCTCTAAGAAACCACTAGTTAATTTAAAATATTTCTGAAGACCCTTTAACATTACAATTACATTCTTAGCTTATTACATTCTCTAAAGGTTGTTAGCCAGGTTGAGTCCATCCATAATCTATATGACAATTAGCAAATGGAAAATGGGGGGAAAAAAGACTGTTTTGGGGCTTTTACAATATTTTATAATATTTTGTTCAGTAGTCATAAGGGGAAAGTAACAGAATATATCTAATCATTAAAACACAATAGATTAAATTGATTCAGTATAACAGAACAGTATCGAAATCCATTAATATATGAACTTAAAACAACAAAACTAAATCTTAAACAAAACAATCAGCAAAATACGATAAGATAAAGAGACTTTCATTTTTAAAAAATGGAGTCTGAAAAGGCTTAAAATTTCACCTCTAGATCCTTTAAAGTTTCTTTTTCTAAAATTCAGATTCCTATTGTCATCACTGTGAGATCTCCCATAGAAAGAGAGAAAATGGGTTTGAGGAATTTCAAACTAGATGAATCTTAGAGACTGGGCAGTCCCAAATGGCAAAGAGTTGTAGGGGAATGAATTTCTCCCTGAATCTCAGGCAAGATAATTGAAAGGATCCATGGTAGAAAGAAAAAACAAAACAAAACAAAACATCCTAAAGCTTGAAACTGTTTGAAATAGGTAATACAGTGCTCTTTCATAGAATACACCATGACTGTAATCAACTTCCTATTTGGAAGACTCTCTTCCTTCTCCCTGTCCCCCCTGAGGTAAAATGCTAGTTTCCCCAGAGGGAGTTGAGAGGCTAATCATTGCCTAAAGAAAAAGACACTGGTTTTTTGTTTTGTTTTGTTTTTGTTTTTGTTTTTTACCATCTGCAATTAGGAGCTACTCCAGGGACTCCAAGCTTCATGGTGGCAACAATCAGCCCAGCAGGGCAGCAACAGCAGTCAGGGTGGAGGCCAATTTAGGAACAGAGCTGGAGATCAGGAGGAGGATTTCTGGAGGCTGGGTTCTGGGGCTAGGTGAGCAATCTGGGTCCAGAAGATCAGGAGGAAGTAGTATCAGCAATGAGTCAGCAGCGATGAGGAATGAAGGAGGAATGAGGAATGAGGGACTCAAGCAGTTGGAGAAGAGAAGTAGTTTATTTCTTCTTCACCAAGAGTCCCCCCCCCCTGATAAAAATAGCCCAGTCAGTAGGGAGAACAAGCAACCAGGCAAAAAGTAGGAAAAGAAAAATACAGCAGCTCCAAAGAGAGTTTGAGTTTGCAAGGGGGTGGGGTGGGGTGGAGTGGGCAAAACGCCTTGGCAGGAGAAATGTGACTGAAAAAATTTTATCTAGGTGATCTTGAAATTTTGAGAGGTTCTTCTCCAACCAGTGGTTGCCATCAATGTAAAAGTTAAAATTAAATCTCAATAATAATATACTTTAAGAGATTTATTAATGATCATTAGAAATTAAGGAATAAAGAAGATACAAAATCAAGACCATGTGCCCATAGCTGGTTAGCCATTTTTAGCCATCCCCACTCACCACCATCACTGCTGATTCTACATCAGAGTAGGAGCCTCCAAAGCCCACCCCCTTTATCCTCTGTCCACAGGAAGTATGTAATGATAGGAAGTCAGTGGGTTCTTGGGATATGTAGTTCTTTTTTAGGGTAAGAGATTTTCAATCATACACTTTAAATCATATTTTTGCTGAAGACTAGAAAAAAGTGACTCTTAAAATCCAGAATTTAATTCCATGTGAACTGGAATGATCTCCAGGAACTGATACAGAGTGAGAGGAGCAGAACCAGGAGAACATTGTACACAGAGACTGATACACTGTGGTACAATTGAATGTAATGGACTTCTCCATTAATGGCAATGCAATGATCCTGAACAACTTGGAGGGATCTACGAGAAAGAACATTACCCACATTCAGAGGAAAAACTGTGGGAGTAGAAACACAGAAGATAAAACAATTGCTTGATCACATGGGTCAAGGGGATATGACTGGTGATGTAGACTCTAAATGATCATCCTAGTGCAAACATCAACAACATGGAAATAGGTTCTCATCAAGGACACAAATAAAACCCATTGGAATTGCACATTGGCTATGGGAAGGGGTGGGGGGAGGGGATGGAGGGAAAGAATATGATTCTTGTAGCCAAGGAATAATGTTCTAAATTGACTAAATAAAAATTTCCAAAACAAAATCCAGAATTTATTTATATTCTCCCCTCAATATCCTCTATAAAATATGAATGTACATATATAGTTTTAAGTGCAACTATAATCTTTATATCAGCTTCATTGGTGTCTTAGTTTATTGTGATTGATTGTTTTTGCTCTATTATTGGCAAAAAAAGGGATATTCAAAATAAAGGTCATAGGTTCCATAGTCATTAATAGACCCTTAGATTAAGAGCTAGAAGGAAATTTAGGAATCATTGAGCCCAATCCCCTTCATTTAACATCTGAGATAATAATGCTCAGAGCAGTTAGATTATTTGCTCTAGGTAACCTAGGCAAAACTTTGATATGAATATAGGTCATCTTACTCTAGACCTTCTTTAGTTCTCACCATGCCATAATGTATTTTAGCCATATCATATTTGAGTTGATGACAGTTTCCAGTCCATATATGGTCTAAGTAGCCAAGAGTACCAACTACATCTCCACTACTTCTAAAATGTACACAAACTGAAAACCCATATTACAGAATCAATACAAGCTTACTTTTTTAATTAAAATTTTTTTCTGTTGTATGTATAGGTTTGGTGCTACTTTATGCATTCTATTGTTTAAACATTAAGTGAAAAATTAGGTAGCATAAAGGGACTAAAATAAATATGACTCCCCGACATTCCCCACCAATGTCCACTTCCCAGATAATCTTTCTTTTGTCATCTACATAGCCAAGGAAAATATTTGTGATACTCCATACACCAGATATTTTTCCAGTATTCTAAGAATTTACTGAGTCCAGTTATTATATGGACTCTATTATTAATGGTCCAATATATTCCATTATAAGGAAGGGATTAAAGATTGCAATAGACCATGTCCCAAATTCATGTGCATATTTTGGTGTAAAGCAAGGGTTAGACCCCTGGAATATTGTGGTAACTTCTGCTTTGTGTTTCTCCTGATCCTTCCCTGTTCTCTTTGAAAACTTGAAGGGTTCTGCTTTTCTTATGCCTCCAGTCACTCCACTCAGAATAATGAATTCTGAATATCAGCTTTGTCACTCAGTAGCTCTATAGTAGAATTCATGTTATGATTTCTCTAAGTTTCATTTGATTAAGCTCAAGAAATGAAAAGGAGGTAGGCTTTTAAAAAAATTGATTTAGTAAACACATATTGAATGCCAGCAATATACAAAATATTGAAATAGATGTTGGGTAGATAGAGGTTTAAACTAGACACATTTTCTGACCTAATGAACTTTACAATCTAATGGTCTCCCATCATTAGAATGTGAAGTCCTTTATGAAAGAGGACTTCACTTTTGCCTTTGTCCCAGGTGCCTGGCATGGTATATAATTAAATCTTTACTCTGTGTCTTTTACACTTAATGTATATTTGTTGATTGTTTGATTGTTATATGGCTGCCTTAATGCATTAGAGGTTTGCAGAGCACTGTGTCAAGTCTGTATAAAATGGCTGGAAATTGTACAAGGTTTCCTTGGGAGGGGGAGTTTTTCAGCTGTCTTTATAAGATGCATAGAAGAGAGACAGAGAGGGCATTCAGGGCTTATGAAATAGCAAATACAAAGACACAGAGTATTGCATTAGGGTATTACAGTAGAATTAGAAGAATCTTAGGCCTTTTCTAGTTCACCTCCTCATTTTTCATATGAAAAATCTTATTCCCAGAGAATGGAAATTACTTGATTAATGTTATTCAGCTATTGTCTAATTATAAATATTCAGCTCTCTTTATTTTTTGTAGATGATTAATATTTTCTCGGAAATTCTGAACCTAATATCTAATTTAAAATGACAACAGCTGAGGAAAGTATCAAAACTGATCAACCTAAAAAATTGAATAACAGGAAAACCATAGCACAGAGCAAACATTTAGCATGTCCCTACTCCATATCACGTACTGAAGAAAGATCATAATTCTAACATTTCCTAAAATTAAGAAATTTACATAGGATTTAAAGAATCAGGTCTTCAAATGAGCAGATACAACATTTACACAAAATTATATCGAGAGAGGACCCCCAAAATGGGTAGGATCAATAATGGCCATATTTAAGGTAGGGCTGGAGTTGAGCTTTAAAGGAAGCAAAGATGGAAGATAGAGGTGAGAGAAAACAAAGGGCATAGCCTAATGAACACTGTCTCCAGGCATGGTGCATGTGAATAGATAACTTGGTGATCTAAAAGTTGTGGATATGTTTGCTGTAGACAAGAGCTTCACTCTTATAATAGCCTGAATAGAAGAATGTACTAAATTTAATTGCTCAGTGGAACAGTAAATTATTTTAAATTATATCATCTTAACACCGATGATGAGGTATCTGTGAAAATCAGTGGTAAAGGCCAACTTCACTGTACAGTCTAGACAGATACATGCCCCACTATGTTGATTCACAATAAGAAATAAAAATCTAAACTTTGTAGTCATGCCACATGAAATGGAAAGAATGATGTACTGAATCATCTTGCATGATTTCATGACAAATGAGGAGTTCACAGAAGATTAGGAAAGGCAGATGTCCAAGAGGTAACTGATTATGCAATGTGCTAAGTTGCTAAGCAAGGATGGCCAGATGGAATACAAATGGTCAACTGGGAGGCTAAAAACTATGGAATGAGCCCTTCATCTGGTTGTTGGAACACCTATATAAAAGCTTATCACAAGATTGTCAGTTTAGACAGGTGGTAAATATATGCTATGGGGCGATGGGCTGATGGGCTTCTTAGTATCATGGCTCTTGATCTGTAATGGACTTCACAGTCCATCTCAACTCCTTCAATTTTCAGATGAGAAAACATGCCAAAAGGAGGTACAGTGAATTACATTAGTGATAAAAATCCTGACTTCAGAGTCAAGGTCTTTTCCATTATATTATGATTTATGATGGTCAAGAATGAATGATTGTAAAATGTTATTATTACACCTTATTCCTTACTTTTCATCTGTAATGACAAGACCTTGTCCATTATACCTTCACAATATGTCTCCTCCATCCCTTCTTCTCTTTGTTCCTCCTGTCTCTAATCTAAGATAGTCATTAGTACCTCCTTAGATTATTGCAATGGGTCCTCAAAAAGTTGTCATCCCTCCTTCCTCTTCCTATTCCAATACATCTTTCATATCAGTTAGGATTATGTCAACAAATTAAATATTTAAATGAATAATTTTTGTATATGCATATGTACCTAAATACATGTATTCTTATTTGTGCAAATAAATATACAATATGTATGAGTATAGATATTGATATGTATTCATATGGATATGTACATGTACATGTAATCATATTGGGCTGCCCTTGATGGAACTTTACAGCATGACTTCAGGTACCACAATGAGAAAATTGCTATTCATTAATGAAAAGCTCTAGGACATCAGACTCTCATGGGAGCTTTTGACTAGATATAGGATTGTGTTATGGGCTCTAGACTTGGAAAAGGAAGAAGGGAAATGGATTATGGGCTCTGGACTTGGAAAAGGAAGAAGGGAAAGGGATTATGGGCTCTGGACTTGGAAAAGGAAGAAGGGATAGAGATAGTGACTTGGAAAAGAGGTACAACAAGTAAGCGATAGAGAACCACATGATTAAAGCACTGTGGTATATTGGATAAGAAATTTACCTGAGAGTCTGGAAGGCTAGATTTCTAGACTTGCCTCTGCTAATTGTGACTATTTCTCTAAATATCATTTAATCTCATAGTATCCTAAACAACTTCCCAAAACAAACAAACAAAAAAAAAACAGCTGAACATCTGTTGGATCTACATTAGTAGAGAGACATTTCTTGAAGGGAGTTTTCTATTCCAATGAAATCATACCTTAAGTTATTATATAATGTTAATTATTATTATTATTATTAGGATGTTTTGATATGTATTGATGTTTAAAATTACATAGATATTCTTTATAAATATGAACAGTTGCTGTTGTTTTCATAGCATATGCCAAGATTCTCCAAATGGTTCAGAGCTCCTCTATTCTGGCAATAGTCTTGAGGCTGGGCTTAGTCACCTTTTGCATCTCAATGTCTTTCCTATCCTTCCCGTCACTTTCTTTTTTAGTTTGTTTCTTATGTTTCAAGACTATTTGATGAACACTCAGATTAGTTCATTTGGCAAAGATTCTTTAAAGTTTTTCCTCCTAAAATAAGTTTCTTGTCTTCCTTAACCAAAGGATCCTCTTTTGTTTCTCAGACAATAGATATAATCTATTCCACAGCAGAGTGCACTAGTTCCATCATGGAAGTCAAGGCCCTTGTGCCTTTTCTGCATTGGATAGACAACAGAGTGTGATTTTGGAGTCTCACTGGCACAGTTGTGTTTTTACTCCACTTTATTTTAATGTGAGAAGTGAGGCAGGAAGACTTTTATGTAGTCACACAAATAAGATTGATGAAAGTAAACTTAGAATGACCCTGGAAGTCTCAGCCTTTTGTAGTTACTTTGTAAGGTCATTAATCTCCATGCTTTATGTGAGTTCTTTCTCTATACTTATTTTTGGCACCAGGTGATTTTACAAGATCAACACTAAATATTAAGCACATAGCTATTTTGTAAAATTCTTACACTGCATTTGCTCTAACTATTCATACAGGAAGTTTTTAAGAGGATGCTTATGTGTAAGCCTTTACACCTTATTAGCCTTTCCTCAGAAATAACTACCATTAAGAACTCTTTTTCTTTATGAATTTAAGAGATCTTATCTTGGCAAATCTTTTGGACTTCCATAGTGGACTTCCTAAATTTTCTTTACTTCTTCTCCTACAATTATTGTAAAAAAATCTCCTTTGAGATCTTAGTTCAGTTAAATCTCATTTTTCTTTGTTCTTTTTACAACAGAATTTTATTTTTGTCCAGGGAAATCTTGCTTAAGTGTAAAGTGTCTTTAAAAATTTTCCCTAGAGATATCTAAAAGAATATCACAACCATGAACTTCAGGCTTCTAGTAGTATAAGAAATACATTTTATTTTATTATATTAGCATATGTAAATAGAACATCTAATTGTTTTGAATACATATTGGTTCTGCCCTTTAAAAAAACAATTAAAATTTAGTATTTTTGGAATAAGGTTATTCTTGAGCATGCAAGATGGTTGTGAATTCAAATTGATTTGGAACCATGTTGAGTGCTTCTGGGAGATGCAAAGCCATTCTCATGACTTTTTTTCCCTCTCTTCCAGTACCATGTCATTAAGGTAATAATTGAGGTTGCCAGAAACTGTTGGGATGAGCAGATAGATTACTAATATTTTGTCATTGACTGATTTCTTAAACAGCTGTTATAAAATTTTTATCAAGATGCCAATACCTAGAGTGTAAGTAATACACATTCAGTTCAGATTTGTAGGTCTTTATAATATTCATGTTTATAAAATAGAAACTTCCTAATTATTAACTTCATCCTTCTTTTAACCTATTCAGAACTTTATTTTTTATCACCTTCTGAGAACAATAGGCCTCCAACTTCCCCCAATTCCTATATAGTCTGGTTTTGGTTTTTATCTTTGGAGAAATTTTCCCCCTCCAATTATAATAATCACAATTATAATACTAATGATAACCCTGAATATAAATTAATCAATTAAAATTCCTAGGAGAAGTATGTATATTTTAAAGTGTTAAACATAATATTACAAATTAAATGAGACCTGTGAAAGAGATGAGAAAAAAAAATAATAGTTTTACTATTGCGCCATGACAAGTTAGCAAACCAGAACAAAATGATCACAAAAAACACCTGGAATGACTTCTATGAAATGAAGGAAAGTGAAGTGAACAGAACCAGGGGAACACTGTACTCAGTAACCACAAATAATGTACATTGATCAACTGTGAATGACTTACCTCTTATCAGAAATGCAAGGATCCAGGACAACTATAAGCAATTCAAGATAAAAAAAGACTATCTAATACTATAGAAGGAACTGACAAAGTCTAAGAGCAGATTGAAGCATACCATTCTTCATTTTATTTCCTCCCTGAATTTTTCTCTAATGTAAGTAATATAGGTCTTCTTTCACAACATGATGAACATGGAATATATATAGCGTGATAATACATATACAACTTAAATCCCATTTCCTGCCGTCTTGAGGGAGGGAAAGGCTGGGAGAGAAAGAGAGAACATGGATCACAAAATGTTAGAAAATTATTATTGACAATTGTATCATCATGTAATCAGGCAATCCCAAAAACATTTTTAAATCCATTTAACATGAAGTATAAAACCTTACTATAGCAACAAATTCCTTAAAAATTAAAATATAACAAATATTAATGACTCCAGAAGACCAAAAAAAAAATTAGAACCAAGTCAGTCAAAAAGTATTTATTAAGTGCTTGGTCTGTGCCAAGCACAATGCTGAATTCTTAGGATACAAAGAAAGAACAAAATATGGTCCCTGCTCCAAAGAAGTTCACATTCCAATTAGAGAAACAACATGGAAACAATTATGTACAAACAAAATATAAAGAGTGTAAATGGTAAGTAAGCTAAGGGAAGGCTCTTGCAGTAGGGGGAAGCAGGAAAGAATGCATAAAGGTGGTAACTGAGTCAACCTTTACTCAGCCAAGTAAACCAGAAAGTAGAAGGAAGGAAATCATTCTAGGCATGGGAAGACAGGTAGAGTTCAAAAGTCCAAACTTGATAGATGAAGTGTTCTGTGTGAGAACAGTAATAAGATCAGTCTGGCTGGAGAAAATAAATTTCCTCTCAATAATTGTTTTAGTTGAGTTCCAAACTTTTGAATTCTTTATTTTATTAATACTTTTAATATAATTATTCATTTTTCTATGTTATTTTCTTTAACCCAAAGTATGTAATTTCTCATACTTCATTCAGGGTTCTGTCTCTTGTTCATTTATTTTTTAATATTCATTAGTAATTTAATTTACTTTGGTTACAAACTCTACAAAGATGCAGTATTACAAAGGGAATAGGAAGCCAGCCCCCAAATCAGAAGTACCTAGTCTTTGCTTCTGGCAAAGCCAGGCTGTTTTACCCTGGGAAAGTTACATTGCCTTTTATTTTCCACAACTACTCTAAGGCAGTAGAATAGGAATCAATCCACAATGATAAAAAGTTTTTTCATTAGGAGTTTCCAACGTCAAATATTCAAATACACCATAATTTTAGTCCACATTTTTAAAAAAAGAAAATACTTAACATAATTGTTTTTATGAATTTGTTTGTTAATCCTTTATGCCCTAGCTTATGATCAGTTTTTAGAAAGGTACTGTGGAATGGTAAGAAATAAGCATATTCTTTAATATTTCCATTCAGCAGCTTTCCATAGATTAGTCTAAATAAGATTCCCACTCCTCAACAATTAGTTTGGTTACATTTATTTTCCTTCTTAATGTTTTTGTTTAATGGACTTATCTAACCATAGGAAAAGAATATTAAAGTCTCCTATATGCTATACCTACATAGTATTAATATTTTATTGCATTTTACCTTTCTTTTCTTTTAAAAACATAATATATCTGCTATTTGGTATGAATGTGCCCATATACACATGCATGCATATGAACAAATACATTTAGCTTTTCTTTTCTTTTTTAAAACCCTTACCTTCTATCTTAGAATCAATACACTATATTGATTCTAAAACAGAAGTGGTAAGGGCTAGGCAATGGGGGTCAAGTGACTTGCCCAGGGTTACACAGCTGAGAAGTGTCTGAGGCCAGATTTGAACCTAGGATCTCCTATCTCTAGATCTGGTTTTCTTCAAATATTTCTTCATGCTTAATAGAGTTTGTCATTCAACTTTAAATTTTGCTATTGCTTTATCTGAAATCATAATTGCAAATTCTACTTTTAACAGTCTCCTAAAGCATAAAAATCAGTGCTATCCCATACACTTTCCTTTCAATATTTACATGTATGGCTTAATTGTCTCTTGGATATAATAAATTGTTGGGTTTGTTTTCTGATTCATTTTCTTTTTTTAATTGATAAATATAATCACATTTAGAATTATAATTGTATGTATATATTACTCTGTCTCTCACATTTGTCATTAGAGAATATTCTTCCTCATTCAGCCTTTTTTCTTCCCATTAGAAACTTTTCTTTTTGTTACCCTACCACTTATATTATTTATCTATTATTGAACTGATGATTTTTCAGAAATATTAAATCACTTCCTCCACATTCACTATTCTTGATTTTTTCCCTTTATTCCTTTATTTCTTATTAGTCATTAGATTCCTTAATTTGCTCTGCCCGTTTGCCTTTCCATTCAAACAATATGACTTTAAAATTGAAAATCCAAACACAAATACAAATATTACCCACCTCATCTCAGTCTCCATATTTAACCAAAGCTACTTGAAAATAAATCTTTTATTCCTTAATCTTCATGTATTCAAATTGGACAAATGATTTGTGTTTCACAAAACACCTCATAATGACCCATCACAATCCTACCAATATAGATATGCTTTATTCTGAGACTTAAAGGCTTAGACAATTGCTTGGTCTACTGAAATGTTGTGACTTACACTCACTCATACTGTGTGTTCATGGTGAAACTTGATCACTTAATTCTTTTATTTCTCTCTGAACATTTAACTTTCTGTTGCTGGTCAGTTCTTGTTTTGAAAACATTTGAGATCTTTTGAAAAATGAAACAATAATTTGAACTTAAGTTCTAGCTGCATCTGTTTTCTTATGGATAATTTGTTGTTTAGTCATTCAGCCAAGTCCAGCTCTTTGTGATCCTGTGAACCAACTGCCCATGGAGTTTTCTTGGCAAGCAAACATAGTGGAGTGGTTTGCCATTTCCTTCTCCTGTTTTATACCGGCAAAAGCTAAGTTACTTTTTTAGGGTCATACAACAAGTAAATGTCTGAGGTCAGAGTTGAATTCTGGTCTTCCTGACTCCATGCCTAGTGCTCTATCCATGGTGCCGTCTACCTGACCCCTGAAATATAATTCCTCAGAGGGCTGTTTTGAGGACTAAATGACATAATATCTGTAAAGTGTTTAGCTTCCCTTGAAAATATTTTACAATTAGATATCTAAAATTATTGTAGTTGTTTGACCATAGTACCAATATAAGGGGCAAGAAAGGTGAGTGGAAGAACTCAGTTTATCATGCTGATAATTTGGTATTCTATTGCTGTCCTGTTTTTCTATGAAAATCAGTTGGTGATAGATTAGTTCTTTCACTCTTCCTGCCATTGCTGAATTTTCTGTGTTCTCAAAGCTTTTGATTGTTATGATATGGTGTGATCTCCTACCCCACCAAGAAATTGTTTACATTGCCCTCTTCCCAAGATGCTAAGAATGTTTTTCTACTAAAATTATATTTTTAAAATAAAACAATATCTGTAGTATCATTAAACAACAAGGATTTGAACCATTCAGAAACTGATACAGAAAAGGAAAATCTTGTGCAGTTAATATTGACTGTCCTGCATAGTTAATATTCAGTTTTGTTAGAAAAAAAGATTAGAGCTTTGTACAAAAAAGTTACCTGGATATTTCCATTTCTAATTATGCAATAACAGTCATTGTAACAATGATATGCTAAATACCTTTGAACAGAAAAAAATATGAGACTATATAAAAAATATGACAAAGTACATTCATGTTAACAGTATAAAAAGATTTGGAGATCTTTTTCGTAGTACTTATTCATCTCCCCTCCTTCAGTCCCCTCCAGCCCTTACAAATATTTCTGTTTTTGAAAGCTTAAAATTCTCCTCCCAAGAGGGTCAAGATTGATATGTTAGTCAAGGCCAAACAATACTGAATCCCAGTAGCTTTATAGAGAACTGTGGAAAGGAGACTGAGCCTAAGGAACTTTTATCATAAGTAGCAAGACTTTCTTCTCACTAGCTAGAGGCATTCTTAGAAGGGTAATAGGTTCAGATTTTCTATATTCAAGTGAAAATAATTGAGACTAGAGAAATATATGCTTTTTATAACTATTTTTGTAATTTCCCATCTTGTTGGTATATATACATATATGTGTATATGTGTGTATATGCATATATCAATTTACACACGTATATTTATATATAAACATATTCACTTTGTTTAAATGTCTCCATGGTTCTCCAACATCTTTTTATATACATATGTATGTATGTGTGTATATCTACAGATAGAGATACAGAAAGAAAGACACACTGACAGATGGATAGATAGATGGATGAATAGATAGACAGACAGACAGACAGACAGACAGACAGATAGATAGATAGATAGATAGATAGATAGATAGATAGATAGATAGATAGATAGATAGATAGTTGTTCAACCATTTCAGTTGTGTCCAATTCTTCATGACTCCATAGGGTCATGATGGAATGACTTGCAAAGCTCAGTGAAGCTGTGAACTTAAGTTTTTTAATCATATGTGACTCCTCAAGATCCCATTTGGGGTTTTCTTGACAAAGATATTGGAGTGCTTTGCCATTTATTTCTCCATTTCATTTTATAGATGAGAAACTGAAGTAAACAGGGTTAAAGTAACATGTCCAGGGGTCACATAGCTAGTATGTATTTGAGGCTGGATTTGAACTCATGTATGTGAGTATCCCTGATTCCAAGCCCAGTACTCTATCTACTGCATCACCTAACTACCTCCCCCAACCATATATACATACATATATATATATATATATATATATACAAAACCACCTATACACACAGACACAGATACAGACACACTTATACCTATATACCAGATCGGGAGAATTCATAGAGGCATTTAAACCGAATGAATCAAATTCCTTGAAGCCTGTCTTCTTCCCTAAGAAATTTTCTTCATCAGCATTGTACTAACAGGTCTTGCTGTGTAATATTATGCCTCTCCTGAGTCATAAGTTTTTCTGCTTTCAAACCATAAGGATATTTCTCTTATAATTTTTTTATTTTAATCTTTCGTATAGCTTTCCTCTCTCTCTCTCCTTTAACCAAATTAAGAATATCAAACAAACACAAAAGAGAGACCATATTTCTCATGATGATCTCACTAAGAGGTTGCTTCCATCCTTTGCATTGCTCTCTTCCTATGAAACCATATGAGCTTCCAAAATTTTTTTCACTTTGCTCTAGACATGTTTTTGGTTCCTGTCCATCCCTCACTGTCTAGAATCCTTGTCTATGGTTGAATCTTCTTAAAGAGACTGGTATTATTAATGTAGCCATGAGCTTACAACACTCCTGGATAAGACTCTCCAAGCCTCAATGAGGTCTGTAATTATTCTTTCTTCCTACATAAATAAAGAAGATTTGTGGTTCCAGTCTTTGAAGGGGAAGCAAAATGGAGAAGATGCTGACATGGAAATGTCCTAGCCCTTCTTTTGAGTTATATCAAGATCAACCTTTGCTGATCAACACACACAAACACATCCCTGTTATGTTCATATACAAATATATATATTAAATTTTCTTTCATTATGAAGGTTTTCAGATTGTGTATAGAATCATTCTAGTGTAATGGTATGGTTCTGCCCATATCCTAATAAACCATAGAGGCCCTAGAAGCTCTTGAAACCCTGCAGGATTGTTCTTAGAACACTGAAGGGAACAAATAGCATTTCAGATTGGGGATCCAACTTGTCAGTTCCAGTGGGAGTTGAGAAAGTGGCCCTGAGAGCAGAGGGAGCAAGGCAGAATTATGATACTAAACATATTTAGAGATCCTTTCTTTAGTTTTATTGTAGTAGTACTCTTACTCTGTTTACCCTTTTCCTTTATGAATGAGCAGTGGGACTTTGGCTGCCCAGAGCTGGAGCAAGAGAAGGCTGTCAAGCAGATGTGACATGATATGATAGCCAGAGGGGAGTAGCATGTGAAATGAGAGGGGCAGAGGTAATGCAACATGCCTTCCCAGCATCAGGTCAAGGAGACACCTGCCAATGACTGTTGTCTCTCCTTTACAATGTCCTAGTTGAGGCAAGCCCTCTTAAAGTCCCTGAAAAGAGGACCACTGTAGAGATTTCCATTTATAGTTAATCCTGAGTCCACATCCCATGTTAGGAAGAGGAGGAAGCAAGTTTTAAATCCAGAGTTCCTGAGTTTTTGCCTAATGGCCAACTTTACTGGATAACCACGAGTCACAAACTGTCTTTTCTTGTCTATAATCTTTTACCAATTAAGAGTTGGGGTAGCTATAGGCATTAAGCAATCTGAATTCTTCATTTTTAAATTAAATTGATTTGTTTCAATGAATAAAAATCCACCTTTTTTCCCCCGCCCTCACTGAAAAATGAAGGAAAAACAAAACCCTCATAAATAACAAACAAAAACAAATCCCTATATTGACCATGTCCAAAAAATATTTGTTTCAGTCTGCACTTTGAGTCTGCACTCCACATCAGGAGGTAGGTGGTATGTCTTTTCACGAATCCTCTAGAATGTTGGCTGGCAATGGCATTGATTGAAGTTTTTAAGTCTCTTAAAGTTGTTTATATTTTTGTTGTAGTGTTTCACTCTTTTTTCAGTTCTATCCTACTCTATTACCCAATTTGAAGTTTCTTGGCAAAGATGCTGGATGAGTTTGCCATTTTCATCGCCTATCTCATTTTATAGATGAGGAAACTGAGGCAGATAGGATTTAGTGATTTGCCCAGGGTTACACAACTAGTAATTGTCTGAGACCAGATTTGAACTCAGGAAGTTGATAGTGTTCTATTCACTGTACCACATAGCTGCTATTTGTATTTATTATGTTGCTATTATTTTATACTTTGTTTTCTTGGTTCTGGTCACTTCACATCTCAAGAGTTCATATAAATTGCCCCAAGTTTCTTTGAAATCATCCCTTTTAATATTTATTGCAGTACAATAGTATTCCAAATCATTAGTGTCATAATTTCTTCAGCCTAATTGTATATTTCCTAGAATTCCTTAGGTTTGTAGTCATCCCCAAAATAAAGAGGACCTCCAAGGTTTCAATAAGGGTATTTAATCAGGGTAAAGGAACTGCAGTTTGGGGTTACCACAGGATATGGGAACATGCCCACTCGGACAGAAAGAGTGAGCTTAAATAAGCGTTAACTGGAATTTGTAAAAAGGGGACAGCAAAGGAGATGAATGACTAACATTTCATGAGATGTCTGATCAAATCCAAGACTTTGGGAATGGTAAGTAAATCCACATTTATCACAGAACCTGCTCAATCCATGTGGTCAGTGAGATCTTGGTAGTCTCTACTGATAATTGCATTTGAGATTAGTGCCCTATATATCCTCTGGAAAATTTATTACTTTATGTGATTATTGTTTTTCTATATGGCTTATATAAAGCCTATCAAGCTGTAATCCTTTCAAGAACATGGATTGTGTTGACCCTGTAAAAGAATATTAGAATCACAAAAGATCTTGGAATCTCAGACCTGGTCTATCCTCCTTACTTTCTCCTTTTTTAATCCTTTTCTTAGAATCCATACTAAGTATCAGTTTCAAGACAGAAAAACAGTAACTAATGGCTAAACAATTTGGATAAAGTGACTTGCCCAGGGTACACTGTTAGGAAGTATGTGAGGTCATATCTGAACCCAAGATCTCACATCTCTAGACATGATTCTCTATCCACTGAGCCACCTAGCTACCCCTATCCTCCTTACTTTACAAATGAAAAAATTGAGGAGTAGGGGAATGAAGTTGTTGACCCACCTAGTACATTAGAATTACTTTATTCTAGAATTTCAAAGGATACTCTTCAGAATAATTTTTCTTCTGTGTGGATGAAATCTCTTTGGGATAGAGAGAAAAGATAATATTATGAAAGCTTGATGCTTTACAAATAATCAGTTTAATTGACTTTGACTTCAGAATAGGAATAGTTTTTTAATTTCTTCTTATCTATAGTGCTGATCACAGCATGTGGCACATAGTAAATGTGTATTGATTAATAGAGATTGGGTTCATCATTTATGTATGATATGTAATTCTTTTGCTTTATATTTACTGGAGTATGAATATAATTTTGGCCACTGCAGTCTCTTAATTAGAGCAGTTGATCTAAAATCAAGACAAGCATGGTTTAATTTCCAAAATTTTCTGAATTTGTGGGGATATAACTGAGCTTCTACTGAGTGATCTGATAAGACCATAATTCATAACTTAGATATTTAATGAAGTCATTATTCTATGACCATCATCATTTCTTGATAACATGAAGAATTCCTTTTCAAGTATCTAACTTATTAACTGCCTTCAATATGAGGCTGAGTCATGAAGTAATGAATTCTCTTACTGTAGCTTTGTAAGTAGAGCTTACAAAAAACATTTTTTGGAATGTTGAATAGATAATTATTATTTAAGTACAGGCTAGTGTAGATAAACTCTGAAATTCCTTAGGTATACAGTGGGAAGAAAAGTTGTATTCAAATCCAAATGCTTATCACTTTCTATATCTATGCCCCCAGGCAAGTTACAGAACTTCTTTATGTCTCCATTCCCAATTTCCTCATTTCTAACATGAAAGAGTTGGCTAAAATTACTTTAGTGGTTTCCTCCATCCCTAAAACTATGATCCTATGAACTGTGATTTCTCTGATTCAATGGATCATGAGCAGGGGCATGCTGGTAAGTGTCTAATAACCTACTCTCCAAAAACCACATAATACATTTTAAATTTTAATCTGAATCCTTTTTTTTCAATTTTTTATTTTTTTCCAGATTATGTCAGTACAGTTTTCATTAATAGTTTTCTGACATTTTGCAGTCCATGTTCTCTTTCTCCCTCCCAACCCTCTCCTTCCCCAAATTTTCAAGTAATATGATTTAGGTTTTACATGTGTTATCATATAATACAGATTTTCACATTCATCATGTTGTGAAATAATACTCATATACTTTATACAATAGAGAGAACTTCATGGAAAAATTTACTCTGCATTTAAACTTCAGTTCCTCATATAGCAGTGGATAGCCTTTTTTGTATTGATCCTATGAAGTTGTTCTGGATACTTGTACTGCTGATAACAGTTGGTTGATCATCATAATTTATTGCTGTTAGACTGTAAGACATTCTTCTGGCTCTGCTCACTTTATTTTGCATATTTTCATATAAGTCTTAACAGATTTTTTGTGATCATCTTGTTTGTAATTTCTTATGTCAAAATAATATTCCATTATAATCACATACCACAAGTTGTACAAAGCTTCCTCAATTGATGGAAATCTTTTCAATTTCCAGTTTTTTGCCAAGTAGGTCTTCCCCCCCCCCATCTTTTATCACTTTGGGATGCAAATTGTTTTGATGGTTGCCACTTTAAAGTACAATTTAAAATCTGGTACAGCTAAAAGACCTTCCTTCATATTTTTTTTTCACTAATTCCCTTGCTATTTTTGCTTGGCCTTCCCTTCCAGATGAATTTTGTTACTATTTTTTCTAGCTTTATGAAATAATTTTTGGCTACTTTGGTATGGCACTGAATAGGTAAATTAATTCATGTAGAATTGTCAATTCTATTATATTGGCTTGGCATACCCATGAGCAATAAATGCTTTTCAAATTGTTTAGATCTGACTATTTGTGTGAAAAGTGTTTTATAATTGTGATAATATAGTTCCTGGATTTGTCTTGGCAGATGACTACTACATATTTTATTGTCTATCATTATCTTATTTTATTTATTTTACTTAAATTTTTTATTTAATTAATTAATTTAGAATATTTTTCCACGATCACATGATTCGTGTTCTTTCTCTCTCCTCATTCCACCTCCCCTCTCATGGCCAATGAGCTATTCCACTGGGTTTTGCATGTGTCATTGATCAAGACATAGTTCCTTATTATTGATATTTGCACTAGGGTGATCATTTAGAATCTACATCCCTAATCATATCCCCATCAACCCATGTGATCAAGCAGTTGTTTTTCATCTGTGTTTCTACTCCCACAGTTCTTTCTCTGGATATGGATAGCGTTCTTTCTCGTAAGTCCCTCAGAATTGTCCTGGATCATTGCATTGCTGCCATTAGAGAAGTTCATTACATTCTATTGTGCCATAATGTATCCCTCTCTGTACTTTCCTTTGCTGTCATTCTACCATTACTTTAAATTGAACTTCGATTTCTATCTCTTGCTGCTGGAATTTCTTGATACTATAGAGAAAAATGATGATTTATGTGGATTTATTTAATATCCTATGATTTTGCTAAAGTTGTTCATTGTTTTGATAAACTTTGTGTTTGATTCTCTAAATGTAATATCATCTGCAAAGAATCAAAGCTTTATTTCCTTATTGCTAATTATAATTACTTAAATTACTTTTCTTATTGCTATAGAAAGCACTTTTATTATGATATTGGAAAGTAATGGTGATAATAGGCATTGTTGCCTCACTCCTTGATAATATTGGGAAGGGTTCTAGTTTATCCAGATTGCAGATAATGTCTGCTGATAATTTCGATATTTGTCATTTTGAGGAATGTTCCATTTCCTACAATGTCCTCCAGTGTGTTTTTTTTTAATCGGAATGGGTGTTGGATTTTGTCAAAAGCTTTTTTCTGCATCTATTGAGATAATCATATGGTTTTTGTTGGTTTTATTATTGATATGGTCAGTTATGGTGATGGTATTCCTACTGTTGAACCATCTCTAACTTCTGGTATATAATCTCAATTAATGACATTTTCTCCATCACTTTATTAAGTCTAAGCCATCAACAAAATAATCAGTCAAGCCTGGTTTGTACTATTTGCTTATATCTGAGGTGTAAGTGCTCACAGAGAAAATTTAACCATCAGCTCTTGAAGGAGTAAGCTTTATGAGCTAACTGCTATCCAAACTGCGTGGAATGTGGGAAGGATCTAGCTCCTTGAATGCAACCCATAGATAACTTATTCCAATGGCAAATTTCAAACCAATCAGGTCAGCCCCTGGACTGGAAAAAAAAAGACCATCTAAAGTAGTCAGTCATTGTGTGCTACAGATTCATTTCATAATTAGGAACAAATTCTGTTGAATTTGTGATTTTTGCCTCCCCACCTAACCCCCTATCCATCAGTCAAGGAAACCACATTTATTTACTGAAAGTCAATAACATTAAAGCCTGGTTAAGTGAAATGATATGCCTTTCGCTAAACAAATATATGTGACCTACAGTTGGATAGCTTCATCAATATTTTTTGGCAGAGAATTCCACTCTCATCACCAACACCTGGTGTACATTGAGTAAATCATTTCTTGGCTGGTGATACATGAGCCCATCTGTGCAAAATGGCCACATGCCTGTTCGAAATTGGCTAGACCTTTGTCCTAAGACATAGATTCCAGGCAATGATGGGTTTTGATGACCTACATAGACCTATAAATGCAATATATCAAACATAAATCTTTCATATGGGTCAACAACATATGGACCACTTCTTCACTCTCATTAAAATGGTACTTAGATTTGTACAGCCCTTCAATTTACTATAAATACCACCAAATTTGACACATTTTTCAAATACCTACTATATAGAGAGCACTGTGTTTAAAACTCGGGGAGATATGAAACTCAGAGAAAACATTTAGAAACTTCTTGGGTAGTAGACTAAGGGGGAAAAGACAAGATAAGTACCCATAATACCAAAGATCAAATGATAGCTTCATTATTATAGATGGAGGTAAAAAACAAAGACCTATAGAAGTTCTCTGAGGAAGGTTAGCATTTGAACTTTAAAATATCAATATGAATTCAAAAGATAAAGGAAAATAAGGAAGATATTTCAGGTATGGGGAACAGCCTAATTTTAGGCACAAAGGAAAAGTGTAATATATGTTTTAGGTAATAGCTGCTTGGTATAGAAAGTACTCTGTTCTATGATTTTATATTATCTCTTTTTGGCATGTACTTTGAGAAAGTCCCTGTATGTGTGTGTATTATATGCATATATATGTATATATGAATATCACATATATACATAACACTATATGCATACATAAAATATATATCCATGACACATATATGTGAAGAGAGAGCCAAAGACAGAAACAGAGAGAAAAAAGGGTAAAGCTCAAAATAACTCTATGTTGATAAAAATCTACAATATAAAAACTTTTTTATATCAACTTTTCAGCATCAGTGGCCATATTATCAGCTAGCAGCAATATTACAACAATAAGAGCTAGCATTTATATGGCATTTTAGTGTTTTCAAAATGCTTCATAAATATTATCTTTTGATCATCACAACAACTTTGGGTACTATTATTATCTACACTTTTCAGATGAGGAAACTGAAGCTAAGCAAGGTTATGTGACTTTTCCAGGTCCACACAGCTAGTACATGCAGGAAGCTGGATTTGAACTCAGGTGTTCCTGATGTGGGGATCTAATACTTAAACCATTGAGCCACTTACCTGCCAATATCTTTCTCAACTTCAGGAATTTTGATTAGAAGTCCTTTATAAAGTAGATATACGAACATAGCCTTTTCACTTGTTTTCACTTGGGCTTTAAGAAGCTGTGGCGTGCACATTAGTCATCCTTGCCATCCTAGCAACCTAGGTAAACCACTTTGAGGGAAACAGATAGGGATCAGACCCATCAGGGAGTTGGAGGGTGAGGAAGGGGCTGTCTACCTGAGACATATGAAGACTTTCCCCAGCAAAAGGACCAGAGGAGAACATTGCTCCAGTAACCATGAAGATGGAGCACTTCGAGCTTGGTTAGACATTGAAGAAGCCAAAGTCATCCACTGCATCCTGGACCATCACCAGCAGCCTGACTTTTATCCTGCCACTGGATGTGGATGACTATAAGAGAGAATGAAGATGACAACCCTATATAACTCTGCCTCTCTTACCATCCACTTAATGCCCAAGTCAAAAGACATCACTAGTGATGTCATTTAGATATTTTTTGAGTATGAAAGACAATAGCCGGTCAATTTAATCATTTTAGTTGTTTTGGGACATCTACATTTCCATAAAAAATTATAAACTGGAAATAATACTCTCCAGAATTATAAAAATTTCAAATCTATGATACTGAAAAGATTGCCTTAGATATATATTTAAAAACTCAATTTTATTTATACATAAATGCTTTTTAAGTGTTACCAATTTTTAAAGAAAAATTACATAATTACTATATTAGCTTCAACAAAGAATTTGCATGTTCACATAAATGGAGACCAATAAAGTGCTTCTTTAGTTCCATTTTTTCCATATACTACCCTCTTTATTAGAAAATCAATATTTATTACCCATGAAATCAATATTCATTATCCATCATGAAAAAATTTTGGGATTTTAAAAAATTCCATTTATGTATGTACATACCATGATGGTCAAAATATATTCATTTTAGGAAATTTCCAGATCAAAAAACCAAGCCTTGGGAACAAGTATGCTTACCTTTTTGAATAAATACTTTTTTTTAAATTGTGTAAAAGAGTACTCATTTCCTTTGATTGCCTACCTAATAAATGTTTCCATATTTTATGTTAACAAAAATATTGTCTTCAGAGAAAAAAGAAATGGACATCCTTGGTTAGTAATGTCAGTTTTCACATGCCTTTTGTTGTCAAAGGAGATTTACTTTGAATCCAATATCTATGCTCATATAAGTTTCTTCACAAGATTTTTTTGTAATGATCTATTCACTTTGACTTTCCACTCATCACACACTAAAACTCTTGAAAATCCTGCCTGTTAAAATCCTCTGTTATTTTATCACTAATTACAAATTCTTGTCTAAATATAAGGGTGCTTCCATTCCCCTTTCTTTCCTTCTCTTCTCTTCCTCTACTCAGCCATCTTTCCATCTATCTTTAGAGAGAGAGGGAGGCATTAGGTTCTCAGATCCATGTGTTTAAGTTTTTTTGTATCTTTGGAGACATTGTCAGATGTGACACAGATGTCTCACTGGGTAGTTGGACTGCTTTCCTTATGATGAAACTATTTAAAGCAGTATGATTTATTAATTTTTACCAAGAGCATTATAAACAACTTTTGTTTTTAGCAAATTTTACAACCTAGCTATAAACATTTCCTCTCGGCTAATATTTGGTATGCAAGACTTGGACAAACAGTTATTTTTCTGCCTATTTTTTATTCTAACATAATCTATAATAATATGTAGGCTTTCTCTTTATGCAAAGCTAATAGTAGTTACTGAAAAATATCCACAAAAGTATGTTAAAATACTTCAATTTAAAAAAATCTAAAACATAATCATTAAAATTCTTTTTGAGCTTGTACACATACCCTGCTATTTCTCTCCCCAGGTATGTATAACTGATTTTAAGGGGGAGTATAAACCTGGGAAAAGATCAAGCTACTTTATAATAAAAATGGGCAAAACATAGTTAGTTGTAATCTCTCATTTCAGAAGTCACTGTTGGAATATGTTTAGGTGTTTTTAATAGCTATGTTAACATTTTCAACCCACTAGAGTACTATTTAACAAATTAGCTAGGAAAAGGAAATAACCTAAATATCACAAAAAACCCAGCAGAGACTAAAAGCCCAAGCCTCTTCTAAATGTTGATGTCAATTCTTTATACTTTGTGTGAAGTATTTCTGAGTTAGGTACAATAGAAGCAAATGAGAATCTTATCTTTGGCATATTTTAGACCTTTCTACTTTTCCCCCTTATTTTTTACTGTTCAGTATCTGAATTTTTTCAGCATGGTTATGTTAAACTAATTTTAATTTCCTTTTTATTGGAGTAGATTTGTTGGTTTCAAGTAATTGACTTTTATAAGTCTATGTTTCTTAAATAATATAACCTAAGAGTTGGAAGAACCAGGATTCCAAACTGGCATGACATAAATGCTATCTTTTTGTTTCTTGAAATCTTACTTTATTTTTGCACAGTCTCCTCTCATGCATTTAGGGCATTACTTCTGTATTTTCCTAATGGACTCTTACTGACTGAGTAGTTGCTAATTCTCCCTTACTATTCTCAAACTATTAAGAAGTGACTTTGGATCAGTCTTTTTTTTTTTAGAATATTTTTCCATTGTTGCGTGATTCATGATTCCCTCCCTCTTTTCTCTCTCCCCTCCCAGAGCTGACAATCAGTTCCAATGGGTTATACATACATGTAACATTGTTCAAAACCTATTTCCATGTATTTTGGATCAGTCTTATTGGATATTAATTTTGTATTTATAATGATGTCAGTGTACCTTTTTCCATTACAGACTTATTTTTGTATGCTGGGATAGCAGAGAAAGTGCATAGGGATTTATTATTATGTTTGGTCAAAAATGAACTGGAAACATACCTGATCTCAGCATGATGGGTAATGTGTAACAAAGAGCCCCCAGCAGTGTACCTGGGATTGTAGTTATACATCAGAAAGTCATTTAATACATTAGGATATTAAACTAGATGACCTCTAAAGGTCCTTTCCAGCTCTAGAACTATGTACAAGCTTTTATATATAATAATATACACATATTATATATAAAATTGCAAGATTCTGTGACATCTACTTTCACATGTCCTTTTTGGTTGTTAATTTACAAACACTATACCAATTTCCTTTTTCACAGATTTTGAGAAGAAAAAGAAAAGAAAACATAAACCTTGTCAACAATATTATAGCACTAGGTTTCGCATTACTTTTTGTTTTGTCTTGTTTCCCCTAAAGAATATAGGACTATCTACAATAAACAGGCAGGATTTAAATTCTCTACTTGAAAAATGAAATAAGGTCTTTTTTTTCAGTAGGAATGAAAATACTAAGCTTTTCAAGGCAGATAGATTTAAGGTTGGGGTAGGTAAGCCTCCCAAACTAAGATCATTTGTAATGTTTTAGTCTTGACTATTTTTTTTGTTCAATATTCCTCTTAGCTTGTAGCCAAAAATAATTTCATCTTATCGTTCTGTGAATCATCACTACCAAAAAAGCACCTTTCTTTTTTGCTTCCTTTCCTAAAAGCCTCTATTCCAGGTTAAAAAGGAAAAAAGGAAGGAAAGAAGAAAAATAAATAGGAATGAAACACTTAAGCTCTCATGTGCTTACTCCAACTCCCACTTGCCTGATTAGTCAAGTCTCCAGATCTCAGTTTCTTTGTTTTCTCAGGACTCTTGGGACACTTATGAGGAGTTGAAAGTTTAGTTCTGTAGTTTAGGAAGCACCATTGGTATGTTTCCCACCATGACTATCAGATAATTATAAATTTAGTGAACCAGAGCTGATCAGGATTTGGAAGTGAGTTTTTTCTAGGTTTGCCAAAAGCAGTTGTTAAAAAACTTCCTTCCAAAAGTCTGTAGCACACTCTCTCATGAGTGTGCTATAGTCAGATGTATAGATGTATAGTCAGATGAACTGGAGTTTAGAGAGTACACATGTCAAAGTAGTAACTTGTAACTCTTAGTTGCTTCCCTTTGTAGTGACACTCAGGAAGTTTCCCTTGTACCTCTTAGCTGAGGTCCTAGAAGAGCTATGAATCTTCATCCATTTTGCCTTGGCTTCCAATACAACCACTACCCTCAAATGTATCAGAAATGCTGCCAGGATGCCATTAAGACATTGAGAAAAATCCTCCAAAAATCAAAAGGTCAAAAGGTCTTCCTCTGGACCAGAAGTCAGTAGGGTAGAGGTAGAGAGATTTTCTCCAATATATCAAATTTATCTATGTATCCAGGACCTCCCATCTCTAGATTTGGCTCTCTCAATCCACTGAGCCAACCTCTTGAAGAGAAGAGGATAAACATATGACCCCAGTGGAAGAGCAACAGAAGTCAGGATTTTGTCATCTGCTCACTGAGTTATTCAGGTTGCATGGGCTCTATGGGTAGGGGATATGCCTCTAGCAGTCCCACATTCACTGAACCTTTGGGCAAATTTTACCTTCTTGGGCCCAATTTCTTTTTCATTTTCCTCTGTATATGGATCTCTGTGAGTCTGTATTCTTTTCTGTGGGTGAATAAGGCTGTATTCTACTGAAGAAACATAGTTGCCTTGAATGCTTGCTTGGGAGTTGCAACCTCCTACTTTGTCTTTTTGTCTTGAAACACTTACCTTCTCTCTTATTGATTCCAAGGCAGAAGAGAGGTAAGGCTTAGATAATTGGAGTTAAGTGACTTGCCCAGGGTCACAGAGCTAGGCAGTGTCTGATATATGCGCACTTTCTAAAGTGTTTAGCTATTGATTGACACATTTATATATTCTCATCTTATTAAAGTATATGGCAGTTTAAGTAGGATGAAAAAGTCAGAGACAGAGAAAAAATACAAAGAGAGAGGGAGAGACACAGAGAGAGAGGGAGACAGAGAGACAGAGAGACAGAGACAGAGACAGAGCTAGCTTAAGTTCTTCCAATATATGAGGCACTGTGCTAAATACTGGAGATATAGTCAAGTAGCCCTCATCTTCAATATGCATAAGTTTTTATGGTCAGACAACATATAGGGACATTCTGGAAAGTAAGGGCCATGGTGAAGAGATGACTAGGAATTTGGCATAAAGGTCTAGTCCCAATAACACAAAACAACAACTCACCTACCAAAACTGAGAGATCTGCAGTTGGAGTCCAAAATATTGTTTGGAGGAAATTGAGGATGGCCAGAAAACAAAGTGGGGTTGTGAGGAGAATGATGGATTCCTCCTCTCAGTTCATGGCTCAGAGGAGAGTAGCTCCATGGGCTAAGAGGGTACTCATAGTGATAAGAAGTACCCTAAATATATAACTCCCTATCTCCTCAAAGTAAAACCCAGCATTTCTTTTTGTGTTTTCTAACTAATTTCAGTATCACAGAAGATGGAAGAATCCAGGGAATAAAGTGAAGAGAGGGAAAGAGAGAAAAATTAAACAAGATAAACTGAAAAAAAATTTAATACCAATAAGAAAGAAAAGCATCTTAGAGAATCCTTTAATCCCCAGCACTGAGCAGTCCTGCCATGCTATGTTATCTCTTGGTAGCCTTATTCGAGTTATTGACCTCTTTCTCTTACATGAAATAGATTATTAAAGTTAATGACTGACCCTTAGATTTAGCATCATTTTGAATTTAAATCAATATGTTCTTTCCACTTTTAGTTAAGAACTTCAAATATATGTTTCTCTTTTCAGAAGTCCCCCTAGCAAACAGTGAGAAAATAATAATTCACCTACTGATTATGAATCATTTTAGGGTCACAAAGCTGTGACCTGTGAAAATAAGTAGTACCTCAACAATACATTAACCTGTCATCATCAGGCACCCAGTCTTATGGTTATGGTCTTTTTTTTTCCCTTAATGTACTAATTTTATATGTTATTAAATGCGCAAAAGGTTTCTGATGAATAATTTTAAGGTTTTCCTTCCCATCCCATCCATCCCGCAAGCTGGAAGTCTCCCTTTCTCTCCCAAGCTGGAAGTCCAGCAGCCCCAGGGAAGAAGCTCTTAACTGCTCCATTTCTGACCTACGTCTGCCCATCTCTCCTTAGACAGTCCTGTAACTCCCTGTTGCCAGGAACTCACCATATTGGTGCCAGACCAACACTGTCACATCATGAACTTTATCCTTAGTATAACTCAGAACTGCCAAACTCAAGCAATGCATCAGCTTCAACTTCCTTAGAAGGAGGAAATATAGGAGTATGTTACCATGCCCAGCTCAGTAAGGCTTTCCTTAGAGAATCTCTGTCCAAAGGGAAAGATTTCATGATTCCCCTAGCTATTAATTCTCTCTTTTCCACCTCTTCAAAATTTAAGTTCCTTTTCCTTCCCATTTGCTGTTCCCTGAGCTACTTGGTATTCCACGTCTATACCTTTTCATAGACTATTCTACATGCCTAATATGTATTCCCTCCTCACTTCTGCCTGGGAGAATCTTTAGTTTCTTTCAAAACTCAATTCAGGTGCTCATCTAATGGAAAACCTTTCCTGATTCCCAACATTGTTAGTAGTCTTTCTTTAAATAATCATGTATTTATTTGCATGTAGTTTCCTTTCACTAGAATATAAGCTCCTTGTGATCAGTGGCTATTTTCATTTTGCTTTTGCTTTTGTGTTTTCCAGGTTGGGAGGACTTTATTGAGTGACTTTTCAATCTTGGCTTTTCTGGGGAGTTAGAGAACATTTCTCTCCTGCCCCCATTCTCCCAGATCTGGTTTCTCGGAGATGACAGGCAGTTCTGCCTCTTCTCTGGGAACCTTGTCAGGGAAGTTGGTGTTGAGATCTGTTGGGGGCAAGAGAGGAAAAGAATTCTCCCTCTGCTTTCAGCCATCCAATTTGATTTTCTTTCTCTCCTTTCAGCCCCTCATACTCTGGGTGCCCATCTGACTCTCCCCACACTCCAAAGCAATTTGAGTTGGGGATGGGGAGTGAGAAGGGATACTATCATATGCCAAAGGATCCTGAAAAAATGAAGAATGGTGGGGAAAGGTACATACTATGTAGTATGTACAGCCTCCAATACATACTATACTTCAGGTGCTTAAGAACTGTTATTGGACTGGACTGATTTGGTTTTAGTTCTGGACCTTATTGTCCAGAAGGATGGAAAAGTAGTCCTTACTCTCTAGAAGCTTTTGTTTAATAGTATCATAATAAACATCAAAACATGAAAATTGGGAATAAGTTAGTAACCAAACAAAACAGGATGCTATAGTTTGAGAATCTTTTGAGGTGGTTTCTTAGTGCTATATTTCCTATTACCAGATTAAAGATGGAAGTCTTCACCATTATGAAACCCAAAAGAAAATGCCTTTTTCCTCAATTCTACAGATCAAGGGGAATTTACATTCTAAAATAACTAACTACTGTGTCTGCTAGTTTTGTATAGAATCCTGTTTATACAGAAGCTTGTTTGTTGTGTTTGAGGAAGGGCAAATAGCAGTAGCACAAATATGGCCTTTGTTCTTAATAGACAGTATTTCCTTAAATATTCTACTCTCCTGATATAATAAATGATCCCTAGATTTGGAGACAGAATATTTGGGTACAAATCTTTGAGTACAGGGAAGAGAGAAATAGAAACAGAAAGAGGGAGAAAAGAAGGGAGAGTGAGAGACAGATAATAAGAGCAATATTTGAACAAAATGATTTTCAGAATCTATTCACTCTAAATCCTAAGATCTGTTGCCCTACTGTAATGGAAGTGAGCCTCAAAGGCAGTGCCCATGGAAGAAAAGGGCTGGAGTATTCTGCCAATAAGAGTAAGGCTTGTGTATGGCTCAGCCAATGTGTGTCTGTCATTCAGAGACCAGCACAGTAAAATCTTGAGAGTTCTATTTCCATAATTTGACCAGTAAATAATCAAATGTTTTATTTGCAACTAGGCATGGGCAGTAAACAGATGGCCTTTTGAGGTTATAGAGAAGTTGTAGTTTCTGCTAGAGGAGAGGAACACACCCATACCAGTGAAAGGACAAGATCTTTTGAAGATGTTGAAGAGAGTTATTTTTTAATACATATTACAAGATGAACTTGGTCAGATTGTTTTGATAATGGGTGAAATTTCTTTATAAACTCATGAGATTAGAATCACTTATAAACCTTCAGACATTGTGAATAAGTGAACAAATCATTGGTCTTTCACAAACACAAAAGGAAAACATTCCAGGGTGACTTGTGGTTGTTTACTTAAAAAGCATTAGATGTTCTCACTTGTATACTAGCAAGCCAGGGGCTAACTTACTGCTTTGACTTACTAGTTGGGCCAAGTGGAAATTCAGGTAAGGGGACTTATAAATGAAAGCATGGAACTGTCCCAAGTATCTTCCATTCCTGACTTGGAAAAGCTGGGACCCTACCCAGTTGTGAGTATGTCCATCATAATGAAGCTGCTTGTTCTCATTGCTTTTCGCTAGTAATGTGTCTCTGTACCTTTTCTCAAGTGTCATATAAATGCAAATAGGAGGCTAAGAAAGACTGTTGATATTGAAAACAACACTAAGATAATGTCATATGAAGCAACTTATCCCTTTACCATAATAAGCCATGTTATTTTCTTCCCTTTAGAAATGTGGTTCTTTTCCTCAGTAGGGGTTCTGTGAAGTTGAATGGAAAAAAATGTTTATTTTCACCAACTTATAACTAAATTTAGCAAATCCTTCAATGGTTTAGAAACATCATTTTGAAAAAAAGCCCAAGGGTTTTCCTGGAGTGTCATAGAAGTCTATGTAAGGTTGTCCTGGAGCCAGCTTGTACATTAGCTTGTTAAATTTTTAGCATGAGCATTTACCCCTCAGAAATGGGCAAACATTACAAACATAGGTTTCATTTATTCTTTTGTTGATTGTTTAGACTTAAGGAAGCAAATCCTGTAAATCAGAATACAGATTAAACTTAAAAGTGTGTCCTTTGACCTTTTCCCTCCCATAACCCCTACCCTTAGTCAGTTGTTAAACATTTTTTACATTTTTTTATTGTCATGCTAAACACACTTCCATAGTGGCCATTGTTGTAAAAGCATACTCATACATAACCCCCCCCCCCCAAAAAAAAAAGCTTGAAATATACTGATGCAAAAGACAACTCCAAGAGTCCTCTCTGTGGAGATAGCATTCCCCATCATAAGTCTTTAAGGATTGTCCCAGATCATTGCACTGCTGAGAGTAGCCAAGTTTTCACAGATAACGTTCATCTATTATTGCTGTTCTTGTGTATAATGTTCTGCCAGTTCTGCCTATTTCACTCTGCATCAGTTCCTATAGATCTTTCCAGCTTTTTCTGAAATCATCTTGCTTGTCATTTCTTATAGAACAATAGTATTACATTACCAACATGTACCAGCATTTGTGTAGCCATTCCCCAATAGATGTACATGCCCTCAATTTCTAATCCTTTGCCACCCACCACAGAGAGATGAGGGATAAATATTTTGGTACAAGTAGGGCTTTTCCCCTTTGTTAAGTATTTTCAAACACATTCTTGGATCCATGTCACAAGAAAGATTAAGAAATCCTGTTTTAGAAATATGAAAGTTGAAATACAACAAAAACCTTGTCAATAAAGTTTGTAGCTTAAATATTTGTTACTAAATTCTAATTGTTACTTTAATATTAGGAAAGTTGAATTCACCTATATAGGCATGTGTGGCTCAATATAAAATGGCATCCATTTTGACATGAAAACAATGCTGTAAATATTGGTCATTTCCCCTAAGAGAGCTCATATATGCATCTTTAACCCTTGGGGTGAAATGCAAATGGACCCAATATATAATCATGGCTGAAAGGGACTTCAAAGTTCATCTAATCTAGTCTCCACCCACAGCAACTATCACCCCTTTTTTCAGATAAGGAAACTGAAGCCATGAAAGTGGGAGTAGGATAGGGATGAAGAGAGGTCAAGAGGAGGAGGAGGAGGACCTTTCTCTTAGACCCACATAAGGTAGTGACAGATTAAACAGCTAAAAGTTAACATCTAAAGCTTGAAAAAGTTGGGGGGCAGCATGGGAGGGAACAGAAAACATGATCCACAAAGGCACAAGGAGCCTTCTTTGAGGATGCTCCTAGCATTATGTCACAAAAGCAATTTGTGCCCACTCAGATGATTTTGATAGCCATTCTTAATCCATTCAGGACTCGTTCCTAATGACTTATTTCCTTTCCTGCTGGTAGTAGCGATTTATTTCCTGTCTAAATGTTGCTCAGAGTAAGATAAATAGAGGACATGGGTTTCAGGGATTTGATCTTACTTTATCTTTCTTTCAATGTTTCAGGAGTTCTACTTTAAATGTGGTGCACACCCAACCTCTGCCAATGAGACATCAGTGGCTCTGAACCTGATTACGACAAACAGTCGCAGTATCAGCTGTATTACATGTACTGATGTCAGGTAACAAGAGCAAAAACTGTCATTCTCAGCAAGGCTATCTTCCTCTGTGCTCAGGAATGCTTCTCCTTATATCACCTTTACTTTTTTGGGAACATACCTTTTGTTTTGATAAACTGCGAACTAACATCTAAAGAAACAAGTTAGGAACTAAGATGAATTATAAATGTTATCAATTTGGGTAAGAAATAATAGATTATGGAAGGCCTTTTATATGTGAAATATTTTGGATACCTGAGATTAAATTTCAACTACTGGTTTACTAGATTTTTAAAAAAGATATCCACTACCAAATATTTTATTGTGGTATTTCAGGAAACTAACCATCTGCTTTAATTCTTAGTACAATAGTAGGTCATGCTTTAAAGATGGATTGCTTGAGGACCCAAATATAAAAAATAATACTGGAAAAAAGTATGTAGAAAAGAGAAGCAAATTAATTTATGTAACAACATTGTGAGGGAAAAAAAAGAGAGAGAATAAGATGGAGCTTATTTTATCTAAAGACTACAGCACCAAGGGTAGCATTTATATATTGATATGCCTAAGCAATGTGTAGTCAAAATAAAAGGAGGGGTGACAGGAAGGTAATTTTGTATTTTCCACTGAGGTTAGAAAGAGAGAATAGGCTTAAATTGTACAAACATGGATTTAATTTATATTTTGGGAATAATTTTACTGGAAGGCTGATAAAACTTTCAAATCTCTTAAAAGCAGAGCCAGGGAACTTCCTTGTTTCTAGAGCTTCAAGAAGAGTCTTGTTAAAATATGATGTTGTCCTGAATAAAAAAGATGGTCAAAATGTCCTGTCAGACCCCCCAAGATTGCATAATAAATAGGGGTCAGGCATCCTAAGACACTACTTCTAACTCTTCAATAAAGTGATTTTAGATATAGTTTAATTGATCAAAACATGACAACTCCAATAGCAGCTGTTCAGAAAAAGCCATTTCCAAGAATTACTAATAGTTAGACATGTTTTCCTTTCTGCTGCCTATTCAGTCAATACAAGTCTGCTGATTTTTGAGATTATTGTAACAAAAAAACAGTACATTATAACCATATAACTACATTGTATTGAACTTTATTGACCTGTTTACAAGATAAAAAATTGACTAATTGAAATTGAAAAACCATGTTTTTAGATGTGTAACAAAACCAACTCAGATAGTTCTTCAATTAGGATAGCTGAGTAAAGAAATTAAGGACAACTACAACATTGTTGAATTGGTTTATCTGAAAGCAGTAGCATTCTCTGTATCTTAACCCCTTCCTGGAGAAGGGGTGAAATCTTATTCTGCTACCCAGAATTCAACACAGTTGGGCAGTGTTTTGAAATTCATTAAGCTTGAAAATGATGGCATTTGAAATATGTAACTGCATTCCTATTAACTCTATATGAGATAAGTAGTGTTGTCATGTCGCAGAGCTGTCAGGTTTTTGCTGGGTCTCACCATAAATGTCTGAAGGAAATCAGCCTTCCACAAAGTTGGGCCAGTAATTGTTTGAAAGAAAACAAATATTCTGTTAAAAAGTAATTTCTCATATAACTTTACGAAGATTTTAGGAACTGAATAGATTGTCTTTGAGTATTTATAAAGCTGTCAAGTAAAAGAACTTTGTTCTCCTTGTTTCCCCAAGTCCCAAAGGACAAAAAAAAAAACAAACAAACAAACCCAAAACAAAAAGTCGAAGTTATAGTGGCAAATGAAGGCTTAATATGAAGAGATGGGGGAAATGCTATTAATTAAGAATTTTCCAAAGTAGAATCTACTGCCTTGGGAGATAGATTTTCCTTCAATTGGGGTATTAACATGAAAGCCAAATGATCGTTTGTTGGGGGATGATGTTGTTAATAATAGTAATTGTAATGATAATGATTTGTAAAGTGCTTTATGAATATTAGCTCTTCTATTTTTCACAAGAATACTAGAAGGTACCTGCCATTCTTATTCTTATTTTCCTAATTTTTTAGATGTGGAAACTGAGACAAACAGAGATCAAATGATTTGCCTAAAGTCATACAGCTAGAAAGTATTTGACACTAGATTTGAACATAGGTCTTCCTGAGTCCAAGACAATGTTTTAGATTAGATTCCTGGTCAAATATTGTTTGGACTAGGTTATATCTGACATTCTGTGCGGGTGCTATAGAAGCAATTATATATATGTAAAATGATTTCCATCCATATCTCTGTGTCATACTCTTACCTATACCCTCTTGGTCTTTGAGGGAGCAGGCTCCAGATTCAGCTCAGCTCTTACATAGCACTGGTCTCATCAAATACTTGCTAGCAACATTGCTAAATCTTTCTAGTGAGCTGGAAGTGTGCTCCTTGAGGATTTTATATTATACTGACTCCTAAATTTTTATGGTTTTCTCCCATACAAACAAAGGAACAGACAAAGATCTGAAAAATGGCTTCATAATGGAAAGGAGACCTTAAAGCTGTCCTCCTTACCTTATGGTGTCTCACCATAAACAAAAGAGTCACCAAGGCTCCCAGACTCAACTGAAGCAAAAAGCTTTGATATTCTAAAAGTGGTTCATGCATCTAATAATTGAACTGATTGTTCTTGATATGAGAGAAGAGAGCTGTCCATACTTGAGTAATAAATGAGAAAGGTGATTTGTACTCTTTACTTGATGTAGTGATACTTGAGCCATATACCTAACATTTTATAGAACATAGACTAACATTTTATATTTAGACAAAGGTTTTTTGTTTATTTACTGTTGCTATCACATTTTTTTGTACCTTTAATGAAGGATTATTTCCAAAAACTCTCTGGATGCTGGATAATTAGATAGCTCTACCAGAGGAAACAGGGCTAATGTATGTGGTAATGGGGTGTTGGGGGAAGCAGTATTGTAATATATTTCTCTTCGGCTCTTTGTCCTACTTTGTGGTAGGCACCACTATGTTGTGGGCTGAGGATATAAAGAGAAACTTTCCTACCTTCACTCCTTAGAGATATAAGAAGTTCACAAGTCTAGATAGAGTGGGAAAGTTCTAACAACTAAGGAATCAAAAGAGAATTAATAGATGAGTCTTTGAAGGAAGACAAGCATTCTGAGAGGTGGAGGTAAAATTGGAGTCTATTTAAGGCACAGCTGATGACTTGTGGGCATGTTCATTAGTAGGAGATGGAGTCCCCACTCCAGCAAATGGCTAGCAGTCCAGTGGCTTCTCCCTCTGAAACTTTTCTAGAACTATACCTTTACCCTAAGTATTTCAGTTCATGTAGGTTTTTCCAGCTTTTTTTGAAATCATGCTGTTTATCATTACAATAATAATATAATGTCATCATATACCAGCTTGGTCAGCCATTCTGCAATTGATGGGCATCCCTTTAATTTCCAATCCTTTGCTACCACAAAAAGAATAGCTATTTTTTTTTACTAGTAGATTCTTTCCATCACTTTTTTTTTATCTTCCTGGGATATAGACCTAGTAGAGATACTACTGGATCAAAGGATATGCATTGTTTTATATATAGCCCTTTGGGCATAATTCCAAGTTATTCTCCAGAATGTTTATATCAGTTCACAACTCTACCATCAATGCATCCCCTCCAACATTTATCATTTTCCTTTATTGTCATATTAGCCACTCTGAAACGTGTGAGATGGAATATCAGAGTTGTTTTAATTTCCGTTTCTCTAATCAAGAGGAATTTTAAAACATTTTATTTGATATAAGCTTTCAGGGATATAAATCCCCTCCCCCAAGTACTGCTTTGATGGTATCCCATGAATTTTGATATGTTGTCTCTTCATTCTCTTTAATGCATTCACTGATTATTTTGATGATTAGCTCCTTGACCAACCCATTTTTAAGAATTAGATTATTTAGTTTCCAATTAATTTTTCATTTGCCTTTCCGTGAACCCTTATTGATTGTCATTTTTATTGCCTTGTGATCTAAAAAATTTGCATTTATATTTCTGCTTTTCTACATTTGGTTGTGAAGATTTTAAAGTAATTTTTTTTTTCTTAGAGAGGCTTTGGGATAGCATGTGTGGTGGTAGTGGATGATATTTTTACTATTTCCCTCTTCATTTCCTTGCCCTGCTATGTGGCAGGCATTGTATTGAGTGTTGAGCATGTAAAGACAGAAAGAGAAACTTTCCTGCCTTTTTCATTTCTTGCATTCTCTTGGGGTTCTTATACACATACACTATAACCTAAATGTCAGAGTCTTGACAAGACATGGCATAGTTTTCGTTTAGTCTCCAGGAACAAAGTTTGAAATGAGATTAAAGAATGGATATCAACTAACCAAAAGATACCAAGGAACAGTTGTATTAAAAGCTTTTAGTGTTGACCTATATGAGGACACATATGGAAAAAGATGATGAGGTAAAGTCAATAACTAGGGGCAAAAAAGGGAGGATTTGGAATCAGATGCCCTCTTAAACACCTTAGTTCTTAGAAAATTTTGACATAACATGTAACCTTTCTGAACCTCATCATACTGCCTGGCAAAAAGTAGACACTTACTAATAAATGCTTATTGATTTGACTTGACTTAATGTAATAGGTTGGTAGGATGATGTCTAAATTCCTCCCAGCTCTAGATATCATTATTTTAATTTTTGTTGAGGAAGGAGAAAAAGAGAAGGAATGGAAAACAATTTGTGAGATAGGTGACTACTTTAATATTCTTTCCTCGATAATTTGCTTTTTCTGAAGGACTTGTTTATTTTTATATCTTTTGTGTTATTTTCTGAAAATGACACAAATAATTAAAAAGTAAGCTGATATGAGGGGTTATTTCAGGAAAACAAGTCTTGGAGTCAATGTTATTCAGCTCCATCATGATAGCCTCCTCATGAATCTTTCACAGTGTAGCAGCTAATGATTATGTTGATACACCTGAATCATCAACAAGCGGATAAGTTGTATAGATTCCATTTGAGAAGAGCACTATGTGGTAAATTATAGAAAATTTTCCATAAAAGAACTTTTAAAAATATATATTATTTAGCTGTTAGAAAACTTGGTTATCCAGATATATTTCTAGAAGGCAGAGACTTTTTCACTCTTGTCTTTGTAACTTAGTGTTTAGAATAGCGTGTGGCACATTCCAAGAATAGGGAATATCAGACCTATAATTTCATTGGTACAGAGAACCCCTAGGTGAGGAAATTCCTTCTGTCTATGAAGGCTGGCACCTTCTCTGCAACTTATGGTCTTAAGAAATTGCCAAGAGAACCAAGAGGTTAAGTAACTTGTTCCCAGCCATGTAATCAATGTGTGTTAGAGGCTGGACTTGAATCCAGGAGTTTTGGGTCCAAGGCTAATGTTATCAACACTATTTCACATTGTTTTTCACATAATGATGAATTAATAAATTGTTGTTGATTGATTCTAGAGAACTGTGGCCAGAGTTTTATATATATATGTTTATAAGTCAAATAGTGCAGTAGGTAAGATCTCTGGATCTGAAATCAAAAAGACAAGATCAATTCCCATCTTAGACACTTACAAGCTGTATGACTAGAAAAGCCATAGCTTCTCTTGGCATCAGTTTCCATATTTATAAAATGAGGTAAAAAAACCATCTGCTTTCTTGGGTTGTGAGGATCAAATGAAATGACATATACAATTCATTGTAGATGAGAAAGTACCATAGACATGCTGGCTATTAATTATTATTTTTTTGGCTTATGATATATTGCTATTTCTTGTTATGCATTATCATAAAGCATAAATAAGTTTATCTAAGAAGTCCAAAATATTTTTTAAGAAAAACTTATCTTCTGTCACAGAATCACTATTAAGTATTGGTTCCTAGGCAGAAGAGTATTATGGCTAAGGAATTAGGTTTAAATGTCTTACCTAGTATCATACAGCTTGGAAGTGTCTAATGCCAGAATTGGTCCTCCTCTCTATCCACTTCGTCACCTAACTGCCTCAAGTAGTTGACATTAAAAAAAATTAAACAAACTTACCATTGTTCTTATCTGTGTCTCTTTAAAAATAATTCTACCTCTCCTTCCATAATCTAGTTTGATTTTCTGGAGAAATCTTTTGAACTTATAGTGTTATAGTAGTTTTGAACATATAGTGTTGGAATAGGAATAGACTAGGATGGCAACTAAAGTACTAACTACAGATGAGAAAACACTAGGCTTGCTTTGGGAGCCATCAGTATGTTTACATGTATATACATATGTACCCTACGTGTTTGTATATGTGAAAATACATGCTAGTATCTGATGAATTGATAAGAATTAAAAGCAAAAGAAAAGTATTCAAATATTAGTGAGTTTTAGAAAGCTTGCATCTATAGCTAACTAAATACTCCTTTGTTATCACCAAACCAATATCTCTCAATCAAAGAACCTATATGTTCTAAAATATTTATAGCAGCTCTCTTTGTGGTAGCAAAGAATTGTAATTTGAGGAGATGCCTATCAATTGAGGAATGGCTGAACACGTTGTGGCATATGCTTGTGATGGAATACTACTGTGCTGTAATGATAAGCAGGTTTATTTTTTAAAAATCATGGAAAGACCTACATGACATGATGAAGAGTGAAATGAGCAGAACCAAAAGAACATTATATATAACAACTGAAATATTGTTTGAAGAATGTCTTGTGTATATCCTCTTTCAGAGAAAGAAACTGATAAATGGAAACCAGTAAGATATACTTCTATATATACATATATCTTTTTGTCAAATGATGTCTTCTCTAATGCAGGGATGGCAGGAAGGGTGGGAGATATCTGGGAATTTTGCTGTAACAGACAAATAAATGAATAAACTTTTATATATATATATATTTATATGTATATATAAATATATATATATATATATTACAGATCATAGATTTTCCAGGTTCATATCTTGTTGATATTAAAC
The DNA here is from genome assembly GCF_027887165.1 of Monodelphis domestica. NCBI lineage: Eukaryota > Metazoa > Chordata > Mammalia > Didelphimorphia > Didelphidae > Monodelphis > Monodelphis domestica. The sequence goes on along the minus strand of NC_077228.1, from coordinate 444,403,253 downwards.
CTCATGCTACAGACTTACTTGAATGTTTTTTATGCATGCAGTCTGTCTCCATAATCCAAGTCCCCCTTATTTTACATACAATCAGCTCCAAGGCATCTGTCATACAACTGTGTGATATTAATGATACTTTGCAGCTCCACCTGACAGGGTTGTTGTGAGTAAAGCACCCCTGTAAACCTTACGACATGATATAAAGATGAGTTATCATAAAAAAAAACCACCTCATCCCCAATGTAATATATCCAAAAACTTCAGAGTCAATGTAATGTTTCTTTGTAATGCTTTAGCCTAAGGTTGGTATGCAGAACAGTCTGCTTTGGATTTAAATTTGATATGAATAGTTTCATGCCATTCCAGTCAAAAGAAGAAAATATTTTGAGACCAAAATTCCTTGAAGATTTGGGGTAAATAAATATCAGTCTCAGTTTGGATTTTGCTTAGCTTTAGCCAAGTGAAATGATTGTGTGTGTGTGTATGTGTGGTTGCCTATATAGACATATAACTTTTATTTTTTCAAGACTTAGCACTAAGGATGAATGGTTGCTACTCTGTTTGGGTGAAGAAATTTTAGCAGTTGCAGAAAATAGCAAAAACATGAACCAAACATGGCCACCTCAATCTTTGACAGAAGATCTGCTGGGATACTGTTTCTACTTGTAATGGCATCAAAAGAGTTAGAAGCCTCCCCTGGAAACCTGTAAATCAAACTCAGAAATAACAATGATGTTACACAATATAAAAATGAACTGTGTAGAGCCTAAGGTGCCTCACCATCTCCTTTCCCAGACCAGCACTGCAAGCAATTCCTAAAGATGCCCATATTGGTAGTATTCCAGTAGTTGTCCCAGTGTTAAGGATATGTGGTGCTTATTTTTGTGGAATCCCCAAGAAGGGCAAGATTTGCTACTGCTAGAATGCAATAGTAGTACTTTCTCTATTAAATTTGCCCAGACCACATTTTGGAACATTAAACTGAAGCATAGGAAAAAAATCACCCTCTTAGAATTTGAGAGAGAGTAGGTGGGTTAATGTAAGGAATGACCCATTTAGAGTTAGAGGACTTGGATTTGTATCTTGCCTCTTCCATTTACTTTATATGTGACCTTGCCTTTGAAAAGTTACCACCTCTGGGGCAGCTAAGTGGGCTCAGCAGATAAAGAGCCAAGTCTAAAGAGGGGAGGTCCAGGGTTCAAATTTGGCCTCAGACACTCCCTAGCTGTGTAACCTTGGGCAAGCCCCTTAACCTCAATTGCTTAGACTTAGCTGTTCTTCTGCATTGGAACTGATACTTAAGATCAGTTCTAAGATAAAAGGTGAGGGTTTTTTTTTTTTTTAATGCTGCTACCTCTATGGAGGGATGGCAACCTACAGGAGTAGATAACCAATAAAGTTTTAGCTCTCATCAAGTGGCTGTTGTTGTTTGGTCATTTTTTTCAGTCATGTCTGGGTCTTCGTGACTTCTTTTGAGGTTTTCCTAGCAAATATATTGAAATGGTTTGCCATTTCCTTCTCTAGCTTAATAGATGAGAAAACCAAGACAAACAGGGTTAAGTGAGTTGCTTAGAGTCACAAAGCTATTAAGATGCTGAAGCCACATTTGAACTCATATCTTCCTAACTCTAGGGCTGGTTCTTTATTCATTATACAATCTAGCTGTCAATCTGATGACTACTAACTAATAAATAGCTATATTTCACTCCTTATTCCTTCATCCTCTCCTATGTTTATGTCAATTGGTGATTCTGAAAATAAAAAGAGAAAGATAAGAATGAAAATGTTTGAGAACACCATCAATGATATAAACACAGGATTTTGGTTTACAGTTCTGAGAATACACATTGCCAAAACGTTGAGACCAATATTGTATATTGCAAAAGTCTACATGTAATACTTGAGTTAGGATTATAGTAGCCAAAATGAAAGGGAGAAAGAAGAGATACAAGAACTGCAAATAGGAAGCTGTTTTTTTTTTCCCTCTTCCTCCATCTATATAGTGCATGTTGTTATGAAATGATTAATCCACCCTGTCTGTTTTCCTAGAGAACCTAACTTTTTATGAGGGGAAATAAGACTCTCAAAATAGTCAAGGAGAGGAGCTAAACCACAGATTTCAGAAATGTGCAGTTAATATAATTGGTATGCTTATAGTTCTTTAAATGGTTCTTTTAAGAATGGAATGGCATTTCTGTGATGGGAAAAACATTTAATTTTGATTTTTTGTCAATACATATGGAAAAATATCTTTGTTTTTCAAATTTATTCTAAATTCCATTTTATAACAAATTTATATGTGAGAGAATAGTTATATAATTCCCCTCAGTGTTATCCAGGCTGAGTAATCTCAGTTTGAAAATTTTTACATTGCTCTCTCTTGGTCTCCTTCTCCTCCCGTCTGAATATTGTTTATATTAGTGATGCTTTCTCTTGAATCATCTCCAAGATTGCCATGTGCTCTAAAAATTTTTAAGTTGAGACTTTCTGATAGTGGTATCTAAATATGGTAGCCTCAGCTTCCAGTGAGAACTCTAGCCATTTTCTAAAAACTCTCCAAGGACTTTGTATCATTTGCTGAGACTAAAGGACAACTGATATTAAGCACTTAAATGTCACTGTCAGAGAAAGCCAAATGCACCCCCTGTTTTTAGATGTATAACTTTTGTGAAGTTGAAATCATATATTTTATAAGGTTGTGATATGATCTCTTAATTGTTATGATTTGTCACCTCTCACTCTTTGGGAAAATATATATTTGGTTCAGGAGATTAAATACTTGGAACTCTATCAAAACCATTCTTAGTTATGACACTTGCCAGCCTTGAGATATAATCTTTCTCTTTAATATGCATGTACACATATGTGCACAAACACACATACACCTTTTTTCATTCCTCCACCATAACTACCATCACCCCCTGCTTTCAAACCAAAGAAAATCATTACATTAATAACTAAATTTGCTTTATGAAGTGTGACGTTGAGAAGAATTATTCTCTGATTCTATCCCTCTGTCTCTTCTGAAAAAAATCCCTCCTGAATTGAATGGAATCATTCAAATCTAGATTAAGTAAAATATCAAATTAATCAGACATCAAACTGAGAGATGTAACTAATTGGTTAGACCAGCCAAAAATAAATGAAAAAAAGGGGAGGCTTGGCGGGGGCATGTATAAGACTTAGCACATCAGACATAGATTCCTCATCTCTGTCATTATGGTCCAGTTACCTACAAAAACATTGAGGAAGTATTTGATTGACCTTGATACCTTGAAATGTGAACCATGGCAGTTTTAATGCCAGTGAGTGACCTTCATTTCTCTGGCAGTGAACTCTGTAGATTCTGGACTCAAGTGGCTGCAACAGCAGGGTTTCCTGAAGATGTTATAAGCACTTGGGCATGAAATTCATATTTCCTACCTACAGCATTTAACTGTCTCTTCTGCTGAATAGCAGCCCCCGCCGGCACTGACAGGGCAACATTACAAATCTTGCTGGGTGGCTTCTGTCTCTGCTAAAGTTGCTTTTGCCCCTGCATTTAAATGTTCTACTTACCATCGCGGCAGTTACATCACCTCATGACGAATAGCAAAACAATTCTACGTCCCTCAAGTCTCAGCAGGGCTATAAGTAGGATTTTATTGACAGTGTGGCATTACATTTAAGGGTCACTTCTAAAAAAAAGCACTACTTGGATTTTTACTACACAACTTTTTTTTCCCCTTTTCCATTTGGAAAGCTATTGCATGAAGCTAATTCTTTCCATGCATTTACTTTCCGTTTTTATTTCATTTTTGTAATGAACAATTGATTGTAAAACTAGGTCAGTTCAAGAGAGTACTTTCATCCTCATTTATGCTCTGATTCATATCTTTTAGACAAATAGGAAATTGCAGAGGCATTGTCAGTGATAAGCAAGGTTTTAATTGGGCCCATTATAAACCATTCTCCTGAAGCATCTAATTTGTGGCTCTTATTTCTTGTGACACTTAGCATAAACTATTTACATACTGTTTTTACAATTTCTAGAGTTAAACTTGTTAGTAAAAACAGCAGCAATACATATTTAATAAAACCCAGAATTGCCTTATATTCTTGACTTGAAAAAATAGGTTACATATTTATTCAGCTTTGATTCAATGGACATTTATTAAATATTAAATGTATGTAGGTGAGCCAGAGGAGTAGGAGGTGACACAAAGATATTTCACATTTTTCCTGCCCTTATGAAGCTTACAATCCTGTTACAAAATTTAGCATTATGACTTAGGAGATACCTTACCAGACTGGCTTACTAAGTCTGTCAAAAGACAAGGATTTGGACTGGAGATAGGAAATTCTGGGTTCAATTCTGATCTCAGAGATTTCCTAACTTTATAATCCTGAGCAAGTCACTTAACCCCACTGGCTAGCCTTGGAACCAATGCTTAGTATCAATTCTAAGAGAGAAAGTAAGGATGTTTTTTTTTTTTAAAGAAAAAGACTAGAATTAAAATTCCACATTTTATTCACAATCAGAAATAAAATACCAAGGGAATATAAAATGTATATAAAAATAGCCATGATACTGAAGATTTTAGCAAAGCTCTCAAAACTATACATATATAAATAATGGCATGCAATACAAACATACATATGACATGTATATATGGACAGTTACTTGATCACGGTATTTCTAGAGGAGAAAGATGAGAAAGCAATTCAATAAAAGTGTTGGAAACACTTCAGTGAGACTCTTTAATACACCATCCACTCTGATGGATGATACCCTACCAAGTATGAAAAAAAGAATACATCTCTATGGGATAAGTGGAGAACAGGTGACAGCAAGATGCTCAAACAGCCATTGGACGGGGTACTTGAAGTCCTGTGAGTTCAAGCATGGAAGGAATGTTTTCAGATATTCTTTTTTTAAATAATATTTTATTTGATCATTTCCAAGCATTATTAATTAGAGACAAAGATAATTTTCTTTTCCTTTCCCCCCCCATAGCCAACACATGATTCCACTGGGTATCACATGTGTTCTTGATTCGAACCCATTGTCATGTTGTTAGTATTTGCATTAGAGTGTTCCTTTAGAGTCTCTCCTCTGACATGTTCCCTCAACAGCTATAGTCAGGCAGTTACCTTTCCTCGGTGTTTCTACTTCCACAGTTTGTCCTCTGCTTATGGATAGTGTTTTCCTCCTGGATCCCTGCAGATTGTTCAGGGACAGTACACTGCCACTAATGGAGAAGTCCATTACATTTGATTATACCACAGTGTGTTTGTCTCTGTGTACAATGTTCTCCTGGTTCTGCTCCTTTCACTCTGCATCACTTCCTGGAGGTCGTTCCAGTCTCCATGGAATTCCTCCTCTTTATTATTCCTTTTTGCACAATAGTATTCCATCACCAGCATATACCACAATTTGTTCAGCCATTCCCCAATTGATGGGCATCCCCTCGTTTTCCAATTTTTGGCCACCACAAAGAGCACAGCTATGAATATTCTTGTACAAGTCTTTTTCTCCATTATCTCTTTGGGGTACAAACCCAGCAGTGCTATGGCTGGATCAAAGGGCAGACATTCTTTTATTGCCCTTTGGGCATAGTTCCAAATTGCCCTCCAGAATGGTTGGATCAGTTCACAACTCCATCAGCAATGAATTAATGTCCCTACTTTGCCACATCCCCTCCAGAATTGACTGCCTTTACTCTGCTGTCATGTTGGCCAATCTGCTAGGTGTGAGGTGATACCTCAGAGTTGTTTTTATTTGCATCTCTCTGATTATAAGAGATTTAGAACACTTCTTCATGTACTTATTAATAGTTTTTATTTCTTTATCTGAAAACTGCCTATCCATGTCCCTTGCCCATTTATCAATTGGACAATGGCTTGATTTTTTGTACAATTGATTTAGCTTTTTATAGATTTGAGTAATTAAACCTTTGTCAGAGGTTTCTATGAAGATTTTTTTCCCAATTTGTTGCTTCCCTTCTGATTTTAGTTATATTGATTTTGTTTGTACAAAAGCTTTTTAATTTGATGTAGTAGAAATTATTTATTTTACATTTTGTGATTCTTTCTATGTCTTGCTTGGTTTTAAAGTTTTTCCCCTCGCAAAGGTCTGACATGTATACTATTCTGTGTTTACCCAATTTACTTATGGTTTCCTTCTTTATGTTTAAGTCACTCACCCATTTTGAATTTATCTTGGTGTAGGGTGTGAGGTGTTGATCTATTCCTAGTCTCTCCCACACTGTCTTCCAATTTTCCCAGCAGTTTTTATCGAATAGTGGATTTTTGTCCCAAAAGCTGGGATCTTTGGGTTTATCGTATACTGTCTTGCTGAGGTCGCTTGCCCCCAGTCTATTCCACTGATCCTCCTTTCTGTCTCTTAGCCAGTACCAAATTGTTTTGATGGCTGCTGCTTTGTAATATAGTTTGAGGTCTGGTACTTCAAGGCCCCATCATTTGTGGGTTTTTTTTCATTATTTCCCTGGATATCCTTGATCCTTTGTTATTCCAAATGAACTTTGTTATGGTTTTTTCTAAATCAGTAAAGAAATTTTTTGGGAGTTCAATGGGTATGGCACTAAATAGATAGATAAGTTTGGGTAGGATGGTCATTTTTACTATAATGGCTCATCCTACCCATGAGCAGTTAATGTTTTTCCAATTGTTCAAGTCTAGTTTTAGTTGGGTGGAGAGTGTTTTGTAGTTGTGTTCATATAGTTCCTGTGTTTGTCTCGGGAGATAGATTCCTAGGTATTTTATTTTGTCTAAGGTGATTTTGAATGGGATTTCTCTTTCTAGTTTTTGCTGCTGAGCTGTGTTGGAGATGTACAGAAATGCTGATGACTTATGTGGGTTTATTTTGTAATCTGCAACTTTGCTAAAGTTGTTGATTATTTCGATTAGCTTTTTGGTTGAATCTCTAGGATTCTTTAAGTAGACCATCATGTCATCTGCAAAGAGCGATAGCTTAGTCTCCTCCTTGCCTATTTTGATGCCTTCAATTTCTTTTTCTTTTCTAATTGCTACTGCTAGTGTTTCTAGTACAATGTCAAATGGTAGAGGTGATAAAGGGCATCCTTGTTTCACTCCTGATCTTATTGGGAATGCATCTAGTTTATCCCCATTGCAGATGATATTAGTTGATGGTTTTAGATATATACTGTTTATTATTTTTAGGAACGATCCTTCTATTCCTATGCTTTCTACTGTTTTCAATAGGAATAGGTGTTGTATTTTATCAAAGGCTTTTTCTGCGTCTGTTGAAATAATCATGTGATTTTTGTTGGTTTGCTTGTTGATGTGGTCGATTATGTGGATGGTTTTCCTGAACCAGCCCTGCATCCCTGGTATAAATCCTACTTGATCATGGTGGATGACCCTTCTGATCACTTGCTGGAGTCTTTTTGCTAGTATCCTATATAAGATTTTTGCATCTATATTGTTTTCAGATATTCTTGAAGCATGATTTCAAGCCATGTGGCATCACTGCTAAAAGCTTATCTTGGTTTTCCTAATTCTGAATAGAGATTTGACTTCTTGTCTTCTGGTGCTGACTTGACTTCTTTGTCTTCCTTCACAATATGTGACACAGTGCCTTGTACTTAATAAATGTGCTGAATGAATGAACAGATGAAGAGAACTAACTAGGGAGAAATGCCATGTATAAATGTCATAGTGATTTCATTAATAGAAGGAATTCAGAAGGGAGGAAGATCTCTTTACCAAAATGCAGGATGCCATTTTCTTGTCAACTTAATTCTGAGGCAGCATAAGCTGGGCTCTTGTCATATGCAGAAAATATACTGACTTTGTAATCCTAAACAAGAAACTTCACCTTTTAAGAGTTTCTGGAATATTTCTGTGACTGAAATTGAACAACATTTGATGATCTTCAGTGATAGATGGAGTTGACTCACCTACATCTCTCTATGACAACGAAATCACAAGTTCGGCTCCCAGCCTTGTAGATTTCCTAAGCAAAAAATTGCTAGTATTCATGTAGTACTGCAAGATTTACAGCAGTGGTATCAAACTCAGAAGAAAACGAGGATCACTAAACTGTACATAAGGGTCCCTGGGAGCCTGTTGTTGATCATTTTAATAAGTAATTTGTCTTTTTAATTTTATTGTCTTTTTATTTATTTCATTAAACATTTCCCAGTTATATTTTAATTTACTTTGAGCCACACTTGGGAATGTTGAGGGCTGTATGTGGCTCAGTGGCCATGTATTTGACACCTACAATTTACGGAATGCTTTACATGTTATCTCATGTACCATGTAAGCTAGGTGCTATTATTATCCCCATTTTCAAGGAAATGGGAGTAGAGAGAGTTTAACTAACTTGATCAGGGCCACATAGCTCGTGAGAGATTGAGGTAGGATTTGAACTCAATTTTTTCTAACTCTATGTCTCATGTTTTCTATCCACTGAACAACCTTGTAGCTTGGTTGTGTATTAAGAGTTCCTGTGTTTGAAATTCATGTTTAAGTAACCCAGATTTCAGCATACTTCTCAAAGGAGGAAAAAATTGACCACTAGCAGATCTTATGGCTAAATGATCAATTATTGGATAACCTAAATGTTTGTGGAAAATCTTACTTAAAGAAAATATTTTTAAAAGTGTATTTATTGTACTTAGTTAAATTTCTTTTTAAAAAATCCAAGCCCAAAAATGTTGGGACAAGAATTAAACAGGGGAAAAAAGTGGATTAGGTTACCTTTGAGAAACTTTGAAACTCCCTTAATAACCATTTATTATTTCTTCTAGGAACAAAAGCCCATGATTTAATGCAACATTCTTTGGTATTGTTGCATAACTATGAGATATCAACACAACAGTATCAGAATGAGCAAGATAAAACATGTAACAGTGATATTATTTGATAAGCCCCAAATCTCTAACTACTGAGAAAGGATTTAACCTGCAAAAACTGCTGGGGAACCTGGAAAGTAATAAACTACATATATACTAATGTTTTGCACTATATACCAAGATAAGTTCCAGATGGATACCTGACCTAGATATTAAAGTCATATAAAAAAAAGTAGAGGAGCAATGGAGGAAATAACTTCTGTAACTGTGATTAGAGGAAGATTTCAATACCAAATGAGTGATAGTTAAAATTGAAGAACATAAAATGCATAATTTTAATTAAGAAAAGTTATGTTTATATGAACAAATTTGTTTTAATTAAAATTAAAAAAAAATTGTTAACTGGGACAAAATCTTTCCAATTTCTCTGATAAAGATTCACTATCTAAGATATATAAGAAACTAATTTAAATATAAGAATGTTAAGCATTTCTCAATAAATGAATGGTCAAAGAGAATAAATTTAGTTCTCAAGGAAAATAATTAAACTATCAATAGGTGTGAAAATGCTATGAATAATTAATAATTAGAGAAATGCAACTAAAAATAATTCTGAGATTCTACCTCATATCCATCAGATTGGCAATGATAAAAAAGAAAAAACATAGTTGTTGGAAAATCTGTGAGAAAGCAGGCACATTCTTGGTAGAGATTATACAGCTATTTTGGAAAACAATTTGGAACTATACCATATATATATATATAATGTCACTGAACTTTAGATGTAGTTTTAAATACCAATGTCACTACTATTCCTATATCCCCAAGAGTTCTAAGAAAGATGAAAAAGTCTCATATGTACAAATACTTTCTTTAGCAGGTCTTTTTGTTATAGTAGAGAGCTGGACACTATGGAGGTTACCATCCATTGGGGATTGCTAACAAATTATGCTAAATAAATGTAATGGAAGATTATTTTACTCTAAGAAATGACAAAGGAGATGGTTTCAGAGAAAACTGGGAATACTTGTACAACCTAATGAAGAGTGAAGTGAGCAGAACCAAAAGAACAAATGATACAATAATAACAGAATTATACAGAAAAATAATATCAAAACCTTTACTTTGTTCAGTGCAAAAATTTAGCACAGTTTTAGAGAACCATTGAGGAATCTTCCTACCTACTTTCTGGTCAGGAAGTGATGGATTCAAAGTGTAGGCTCATATACACCCAATTTGGGAATTTGTTTTATGTTAGTGCATATGAAGATGTTTTTAAAATTAGGGCAAGAAGGTAGGGGAGAGAAAAGAGAGCAATAAAAAAAAGAGAATCCTTAAAGCATTTTTCAGTTACACAGAAGAAAACAGAAGGAAGGTTTGAAGGTCAAAAGGAAACACAGACAAATAGGACAATATATATTGAATTAAACCTATTCTTGAAAGGACTTGTATCTATCTATATCTTTCCATGTGTCTGCCTTGAATGTTTTCTCTTCAAACCTTCTTAATTTTATGACCCTTTCTACTTTTTCCCCTTAGCGAATCAGAATCTGACTAATATCTACATCTCTTTAGCAGAAGGAAAATACCTAGAGCTCTAGTACATACAATAGGCTAAGAAAATAGTAAAGGCAAGTTTTATTTAACCCAATGTATTCTGGATTATCAAAGTCATCATTCTCCACCAATGAGAAGAATCTTATACAAAGGGACTGTGAGACTCAGATTGCTTTGAGGAAAACAAATAACAATGCAAAGGACTGACATCTAAGCCCTTAAGAAGTCAAGTCGTCTAGATACCTTTCTTTTTTCCTTTCCAGTGTCTCAAATTTATGTAAGCCTCCAGATTTAGAGTATTTCTATGGATGGGCTACTCTAAATGAGGTAAGAGTTTGTGGTTTCTGTGGAATTAAGTCTAATGATCTCTCACCAACTTCACCAATCACATAGTCCTAGAGCACTGAGTAATCAATCTCAATCATTAATTAGAGTCTCATGAAACTAGGCTTTGAGCCCTTGGTTAAACAAACATTTTTCTTCTTTACTGAAACCTATAACCCAAGCCACTATACCAGATTTAAAATACAATTCATATGCTCTTCTTCTCAAGAAAAAACTGACTTGTTGGTAAAGAATCAAGGTAGTCATGGGAAAGGATTCAGTGATTCTGTCCTTAGTAGGAGGACAAAAAGGTAGCATGATCTGGAGAATTTACTTGACCAGCCTAGCTTCTTCTAAAAATCCAATATTAATTGTATAACTCAATGAGAACTGAGGAGACATCTTATACGTCTGAGAGGAACTTTATTAGGGAGTATCTTCATGCCTTTAACTCATTCAAGTTTTATTGTGCACATTTTTACCCAAACATTCAAAGATCTAAGTCTAGAATCATATAACCTTCTCGAGGTCTTTCATCAGAAAATGCTTTTTTAAAAGTATACTTGATTTTTGTACCCAAGTCCTAATATCAGGTACCAGGCATAAAACCAATATTGGCAGTAGATGTTGTTGTGCTTATTTTAAGTCAATAATTGGGTTCAAGTTCATGGACATAAGGAATTTAGGCATAAAACTGAAAAATCATGGAGGATGATAGTATGAGGATGATTTCTCAATCTGAAACTGACTCAAGATTTATGTCCTATTCTAACATCATCAGCCATGCTATTTATAGTATATTTTAAAATAAAATCCATTACTCTCTGTCTTAGAATCAATACTGTATATTAGTTCCAAGGCAGAAGAACAATAAGAGCTAGGCAGTGGGTATTAAGTGACTTGTCCAGGGTCATAGCTAGGAAGTGTCTCTCATCTCTTGGACTGGCTCTCAATCCACTGAGCCACCTATCTGCCCCCTTATGCTATGCTTTTATTATGGTCACACTTTTCTTTAACTGAGATAATCATGGATTTACTTTTATTTATATTTGTTTGTTTACCATCATCATCTGCCTTTGAGTCCTACCTTCTTTTTCTCTTTTAACAAGTAATATTCAAAAATTAATTAAGATTTGTTTTGAAACAAAGCCCCAGCAAGGCTGTTGGATTTGACTGTATTCTTGATTTTGTTGGAATTAGCCAAAAGTGAAATGGCCTAGGCATGTAAATACTTCTCTATCTTGTTCCAGAGATGTAGCTTTCCTAGTATACCTTTCTAATTGATTGTCAGGATATTCTTTACATCTTCAATAACCTGGAAGATGGAGACTGGGCTGAGAGGCATTGACTGGTGACTTTAGGGGCAGAAGAAATCATGATGCTATTAAAGTTGATTCTTCAAGCTCTTCATTTTATAAATGAGAAAACTGAAACCCTAAGAGGTTTCAGGCCCAAACAAACCATCCTGCTGGCAAGGCTACTGACACTCGTACCCTTGTTTCCCTCCTATATATAGCCTGATTCCCTATATAGCCACAAGTCTTATGCAATCATTTGCTTCACCCTGTGAACCAAACCCAGGCATGGATCAGCTTTTCTGGTCAGGCTAACACAGGAATCAATGTAATCGATTTCCTCGGTGACTTCATTTTTTCCATGTCATCATGGTAACTAGGGCAACACAGTAGGCTTCTGAGACAGAGGGGGTCCATGGGTCATTCCAACTACTTAAAGTGGAGGCAGCATAATTGCTGACTTTGATATAGTACTCTCATTTTTACAAATACATAAAGTAACTTAGCTTCAGAAAAATCTGTGAGATCAGTGTCATTATTATTTCCATTTTATAAAAGAGAGAGGTAGAATTGATAAAATTTAATTATTGTCTAGATAATAATAGCTGGTTAATGTCTGAGGCAGAATTCAAATTCATTTCCTACAGACTGTAAGTTAAATAATCTGAGTTTTTTAATTGTTATTTTACATTTGTTTTTTGTTACCTTAAAAAACCTAGTTAACTCCCTTCCCTTCCCTCCCACTACTAGAGAAGGTATTGTTTGACAAAATGATATGTACATATAAAACTACTTATTTCTATTTATCATTTCTTTCTCTGGAAGCCATTCTGCAACAATATTTCGGTTGTTGTATATAATGTTCTCTAGTTCTGCTCATTTCACTATTAATAATTCCATGTTTTTACAAAATTAACTTGTTCATCATTTCTTATGGTACAGTAGTATTTTATCACAATCATGTCCTACAACTTGATTAGCCATTCCCCATTTGATAGGGAATTTTCCAGGTCTTTGCCATCACAAAGAGAACATCTATAAATACTTTAGAACATATAGAGTCTTTTTGTTTCCCCTCAATCACCTTAGGAAATAAACCTAATAGTGGTATTGCTGGGCAAAAAGTTTTATAACTTTATATATAAATATATGTGTATATATATATAATAGTATAGCTATATAAGTTTTACAGCAGTTTTATAACTCTTTGAGCATAATTCAAGATCACTCTACAAAATTGTTGGACCTGTTCACAATTCCACTAATGGTGTATAACTATCCCCATTTTTCTATATTCTTTCCAACAACTTGTCATCTTACCCTTTTATCATTTTAACCAATCCAATACATGTGATTTGATATCTTAGACTTGTTTTGATTTGTATTTCTCTAATCAGTTATGATTTAGAACATTTTATATAGGTATATATAGCTTTGATTTCTTAATCCAAAAATTATATTTTCATTTTTCCTGACCAATTATCAATTGGGGAATGGCTCATATTTTATATATTTGTCATAGTTCTCTATATATTTTAGATATTAGATCTCTCTCCAAGAAATTATAAGAATTTTACCTAGCTTACTGCTTCCTTTCTAATTTTGGCTGCCTTAGTTTTATTTGGGCAAAAAACTTTTCAGTTTAGTGTATTCAAATCTATCCATTTTTATATCTCCCAATGTTTTCTAACTCTTGTTTATTCCTAAATTCCTCCCCATCCATAAATGCAATGGGTAATTTGTTGATTATTCGAATTTGTATGTAATAGTGATGGCAAACCTATGACACAGGTGCCAAAGATGGCATTCATAGAATTCTCTGTGGGTATGCAGCCACCCTCCTACACCCCACCCCAGAGTTCTTTACTAGAAAGACAGAGGAACTCAGGTGGAGTTGCTCCCCTCCTCCTATCCATTTTCTTTCCCCTGCCCTTCTGCCCAGCAAACTAATGTAAACACACAGAAAGGTAAGGTGGATGGTTCACGGGTGACAGAGCTGGTGGGGAATAGAGCCCTCAAGGTACTCCCCTTCCTCTCTCCACACTTACTGAGGACATTCCTCACTTCACCCACCCATCCTTGCAGCAGCCCAATGAGAGTGCTTCTCTCCCCTGTGTGGGATAAGGAAGGTGCAGGGTACACCCAGAACTTGGTTTGGGGGAGGGACATGGCACATAGTCCCTGGGTGGGGGCAGGCATGGCACTTGGTCTGGGGAATGGGATCCAGCACTCTGTTTCTAAAAGGTTCACCATCACTCATATACTATATTTATGTCTATGTCATGTATCCTTTTTGATCTTGGTAAATTGTGTAAGATTTTGATCTATATCCAGTTTCTGCCATACTGCTTTCCAATTTTCCCAACAATTTTTACCAAATCTTACCAATTTTTACCAATAGTGAATTCTTATTCCAAAAATGTGGAACTTTGTTTTTGTCGAACAATAGGTTGCTCTAATCTTTTACAACTGTTTGTCATATTTCCATCCTGTTCCATTAATCTACTTTTCTTTCTCAGCCAATATATGTTTATGAAAATAAAAGATCAAGAATGTCAAAGAATTAATGGAAAAAATGTAAAGGAAGATTTACCAGTATCAAAGTAAAAAAGTTACATAGTCACAAAGTCACATAGTGTTAGAGGGAACCATAGTGGTCATATTGTCCAACTCATGCTCTAAAAAGAGATTTTTGATACTTTGCCCCCAACAAGTGATTTTCTAGCATCTACTTAAAGAAATCCATTGGAAGAATAAAAGACTCCCTCTGAAGGCAGCTGATTCCTCTGTTACATTATTCAAGTTTATTAGGAATTAGCCCATTTAAACTTCCATTCACTTTGTTCTTTGTCCTTTCCTCTGAAACCAAAGTAAATAAGTCAAACCCGTATTAAGTTTCCCTAAAAACAGATATAGAAGACATCAATATACTTCTTTTTTCTCTCTTGTTCTTTTTCAACCAGTCTGACAGTAGAAATTTTCTCCCTTCAGCAACCTCTTGCATTCCTATCCTTAAATACAGGAATTGGATCTGTAAGAAAACTTAGACATCATCTCACTCTATCCTCTCTTTTTCCAGATGAGAACTTTTATGGCTCAGAGAGGGGAAGTAGCTTGTTCAAATGTTGTGTAGATTTTTTAAGTAGTTAGCCAAGATTTGAAAACATATCTTCTGATTCCCAAATCCAGTGCTCTTTCTAGCCCATCCATGCCTATCCATTCTATGTGATTCTTTTCTATGTACCACAACAGTTTACTACAGGAATTCAATCAATATGTCAAGCCTATTCTTCCCTTTCTTCTAAAATATCAAAGATATCAGTGGATCAGAAGGGATCTAATGATCTCTTGCTGTTACCATATTAGTAGCTCATCTTCATTTTCACTCTTAGGGGTTTTTTTTTTGTTCTACCATATTAGATGCTTTAAAAAATATAATAAATAGCAAGCACAATATAATTGTTTTTGGAACATATTTACATGAATTGTGTATTGTGATCTCCTCTGGAATATTGTTTGTGAAAGACTATTTCATAATAAAAAATTCATCAAGGCTGTCCTTGATTTACGTACAAATGTTTCTAATAAAAGTTTTATATATGTGAAAATAGGTATTTAGAATCATGTTTATGTTTTTCAGTCTTCTTTTTAGTTTGTTGGTATTAAGAAAATAAAATACTTCATCCATATATTTTGTATCTTGCTTTCCTTCAGATATCTTATAAATCAGTATTTTATAATCATGTCAGTTCTAGCACAGGACATTTCCATGTATGGCTGTGAAATTTTGCTACATTTTCACATCTTTGTTCTCTTTATTGAATTCATATCCCTCATGTTTTAGACGAGGAAATTAAGAAACAAAAAGATTAAATCACACAGATATTAAATATGTGAGGAAAGATTTTAACCCACATCTTCCTAACTCTAAATCCAGTGTTTATTAAGTCAATTTCCTGTCACAGTTCCTTAATTTGTGTCTATGTCTTTCCTTTTACCCACAGTATTTTTATCATTAATTATTTATTTAAAGGCATAAAATTGGAGTTTTAATTGAATGCCATTTATTTTTTCATTTTTCTTCTTTAGTTTTGTATATTTTTTATTTCTAATAATTCAAGGGTCAGCTCATTCAAGAATGACTTCAACATCAGTAACAAGCTGTTCTTAACTGTGAAAAATAAAAATAATTACATTTTTGTCATGTTATTTGGGGTTTACCATGTCTAGTTCCTGATAAGTATTTTCTCAAAGATAGTATTCATAATATATATGTGTGAGCATCATATGTTGCCTACAAGTTCTAGCCTTTTATCTATTGATTTATATTTTTCAATGTTTATCACCATCCTTACCCATCTCCATTTTTGTCTTGAAGTAACTGGGCATAAAAGTATATGTGTATTTAATTTGTAGAATTTTCTTGATTTTTTTGTAGATCTTCCCTACATTTTCATCCTTTTAAAATGATGTAAATGAACAAGCTACAGTTATTTTATGGTAGTCTTTTAAAATATATTTATTGTGATGACTGCAATATAAGATGACCAAATGCTTTATTTTATCACATTTCATGTTGCCTTTGGGCACATGTTAAAACCAACTGATAATTTTCTTATTTTCCTCTCAGAGGAGAACTTGTGAACCATTTCTTCATTTAGCTATGCATTCCTTCTTTACTAGAGTTGGGATTGTAATGAAAATGTCAAGACTAATAAAATTCAGTTGTTCCAGTACTATGTCAACTTGTTAATCAACAGAGAAGTCATATTTAGAATATCCACAGAGAAGTCAAAATTAGCAGATTACATAAAAAGTCCATGATTGTTAGTACTCTCTGGCTCCTTATCGATCACTCTATCATCATTTGTAGAATCAGAAGGAAGCTGAACAGAACCATATTAAACATTTTTTCCTTTTTTCCATGAATTGCTTTGGTCAAAGAATTTGTCACTAAGTGACCAACCTACTGATTATTATTTATCTGTTTTTAACAAGGATAGTCCTCAGAATGCATATCCAGTCTGTTTCTGGGACCATACTTAGAGTCTTTCCAACATAGAACCTTTGAACACTTGACTCCTTCAAGTGCACCTCCATGATGAGATATCAGACTAGTGGAACTTTTCTTCTGTAACATGTTGAAAATCTAAGAGGATTCCTTTTCCAGAATATTTGTCTAAGGTGATCTCTGAGGCTCCTTTCATTAGAATCTCCATTATAGTATCACATGGCTTACAAGCAGTCTTCTGGGCTCTTGAAAACCTGCAGTGAAGGAGAACTCACAATCTCTCTCCAGCCCAAATTACTTTTTATCTTTTCTAATTATCAGGAAGTTTTTCTTGACTCAAAATTTTAATTTGACTTTCTGAATTTCTAATCATTAGTTCTACATTTATTTTCCAGAATCAACTGAACACATCTATGTCTTTTCTCTACATGACATCAAATACAGTTTTCATGGTGCCTCTGAGTCTTCTCATCTCCAAACTAGTTGTTCCTAATTCCATAACTAATCTTCATATGATTTGAACTCAAGGCCATTCTTCATCTTGGTTATCATGTTCTGGATATTTTCTAAATTATGAACATCCTTCTTTAACTCTTTATCCCAGAACTAAACATCATATAATTAGGTCCTGATTTGTACAAATGTTGAATTTATTGAAATAGTTATAATTTTTTAAATAACACTATTGAACCTCTAATTATATAAAATTAGATAATTGGTTCCAATGCAATGGAAGTATGCCGCACAAATTTGAGTAATTTTGACCCCTTCCAGAGAACATTATGCAAATAAATCAGGACATAGCTACATGTGTGCTCTAAACAGAGCAGAAAACAGCAGGACTATTGACTCTATACTTGTCTTTTATAAAAAATAAAAACTTTAAATTGTTTTTTTCAATGAACAAAAAAAATTTTTTTCTATTTATCCCCTAACCCCAAGACACACATTGTGCAGAAAAGAAAAAGAAATAAGAAAATCTTGGTATCAAATATGCATATTTAAGTAAACCAAAATTTTATATTGGCCATGTTCAAAAATATGTTTCAAATTCTATACCTTAATCCAGTACAGTTAGCATACTCCATTGGTCTCCTAGAATCATGGCTGGCCATTTCATTGATCAAAGTTCTGAAGTCTTACAAAGTTGTTTATAATAAATAAGTAAAAGGAGTGAACATTAATTAATTCCCTACTATCTGCCAGGCACTGTGTTACCTACATTACAAATACCTAATTTAATCATCACAACAACTCTGGGAGGCAGGCGCTGTAATTATTCTTATATTACATTTGAGCCAACTGAGACATATAGCTATTAAGTGAGCCTGGATTTGAACTGTAATTTTCCTGACTCAAAACCCAGTGCACTGTCCAGTACAACATTCCCTTGTTTTTGCTATTTTACCATGCATCTGTTCATAAAAATCTTACTTCATTTCTCTGAAACCCCCCCCCTTTTATTATTCTTTATGGGAAAATAATATTCGTTCATTTCCAAATTTTGAGCAACTAGCCATGCTTCTTTTACTACAGCCTAACATCACATTAATTTGTCTGGCTGCCACATTACATTGCTGAGTCATACTGAGTCATCCCAAAATCTTTGCAGATGAATTGCTTTCTAACTACCCCTGTCTAATCCTGTAGGTGTGAAATTGATTTTGCACATAAACATAAGACTTACACTTACCCATATTTTTGGATTAAATTCAACTCCAAGCTCTAATTTGGCAAGATATTTTTGGATCCTGACTATCATTAAGTGGGTCAGCTGTCCCTCTCAGGTTTGGGTCACCCAAAAATTTGAGTCTTTGATAAAACTACTTCATGACACAGCACTGAGCACAAAACTCTGTCACTATCTACTAGATACATTCACATCTAACTATAATAATTACAATATGAGTATAGCCATTCAGCCAGCTATAAATTCACTGAACTTTGTTGTCTTCCCTTCTTCTCCACAAGAATGGTATAATAAACTTTATAAAATAAAAGCTAAATAAATTGAATCTAAAATACTCTCCTGATATACCATTTTAATAACTATAAGATAAAAAGAAATAAGATTTGTTTAAAGTAAGCTGTTCTTTATGAGGCCATGTTGATACTTTGTAATCACTTGCTGTTCACTCACCATTTAAAAAATGATCTATAGTAGAAACATTCTAGGTGAGTCAGCCAAGTGGTTCAGTGTATAGAGAGCCAAGCCTAGATTTGAGAGGTCCTGGGTTCAAATTTGATTTCAGAAACTTCCTCGCTTTGTGACCCTGGGCAAGTCACTTAATCCCCCCACTGCCTAGCCCTTACTGCTCTTCTGCCTTGGAACCAATACATATTATTGATTTAAGATGGAACATGAGGATTAAAAAAAAAAAAGAAAAATTCTAGGAATTAAATTCAAGGTCATTGTCCTATAGACCTATTCTCTTTTTAAGATGTTTAGACATTTGTCATTTTCTAATCTTGCAGTTATGCCAATTTTGATAATATTTTAATATTGCTGACAATTATATCAATCATATTTTCTACTTCTTTAAGGACCTTTGTGAAATGCAATGTTAAGGACTTTTGATGAAACTAGTTGATTCCCACACCATGAAAATCAAAGAAACAGAATGAATTTCTATTTTGTACTTCTTCATTTATGATGAATGTAATAGTTTAACAAGTATCCCCTATCCCAAATGTTCCTGAACATTTAGGATCTTTCTTCCTTCCACTTATAAATTAAGATAGTACTCTTATAAGTTTTTAATAAAATCATTATTAAATAGAATTAACCTCAATAAGAAGTCCATACAACATTGCCATTATATTCAAGGCAATATGACTGAGTGATTAGAGGGATACCTTTAGAACATGAGAGACCTGAGTTCTCATCCCGTTTTTTGAAACATACTGACTACATTACACTGGGCAAGTCTCTTAACTTTTCAGTAACCCAGACAATCCTTTAACTTTATAAGTCGCAAAAACAGTTGTTTAGCATTGCTGGAGAGAGTTCGCCAATCTTTATTGGTAGTGGTATCCCCATTTGGGGCTCCCTACATCAGTAAAATAACCAACAACAGCCTATAAGGTAACATGCTTGTTGTTGGACATATGTAAACAAAAGCAATCAAAACACCTTGCCCTCAAGGAGCATATATTTTACTTGATGTGAATAAATCATAATATAGTATTAAAACCCAATCATCTATTTTTCTATAATTTAAAATTTGATTGTTAATGAAACAGGGCAAAAAAGTGTCTCATATTTTGTCAGTGAGTAATCATTTATATATCACCTATTTTGTACCAGAAATTGTGCTAAACCAAGGAGAATACAAATAAAGGCAGGGAGTTTACAGGATAATGTGGGAAGACAATACATTAAAAGGAAGCTGAAAAGGGAAGAGAAGGAATGAAAGGTTTCCTATATGGAACTATGATGAAGAAATCCAAAGAAGGGGCCAGATAAATTGTATAGTGGATGGAGCATCTGGCATGGAGTCAGAAGGACCTGGGTTCATTTCTAGCCTCAGATGCTTCCCACCCATATGACCCTGGGCAAGTCAATTAACACCAACTGCCTATCCCTTGCTGATCTTCTGTTTTAGAACCAATACTAAGAAGATTAGATTTTATTTTAATCCAGAGTAACAAAACTGGATGGAAAATGAAGAGGTGGCTAGCCTTGGTGCTCTTCTTAAGTGGCAATCTCTCTACCTTTTAATCAGAAGATTCTCAGAAGCAAAGGGTGTGAGCCTCAGGGTTAATGTGATCTTGAAGGATTAAAAAAATTCTGGATTGTGACCATGAAGACCAGTGAAATACATTTAGGTGGTCAATCAGGAGATAACTGGTCTGGAAGCAACTCTCCCTTCCTCCAGGAGGAACTCTCAACCATATAATCAGGTGGAGTACAGAGTCAGAAGGTACCAGTGATAAGGATTACATCCCAAATACTTCCTTTTTTTCTTACTGTTTGTTTTTAATAATACTTAACCTAATTATTCCTCTTTTGACCAATTTGATCAACCTAAATATACTGAAACTTTCCAGGAATTATATCATCCCTAAGCATAAGGAATTGAATATTGTTGTCAATGTAACTAAGCGATCTCTCTTTACATAGTATATCAATTTTAATGCCTTTGGCAGTAGGGAAGAGAAAACTTTTCACTGCAAAAGAATTTTATTTTTTTTAATGTGAATATTTTTTAAAACATAACATCATTCCACCAAAGCAGATATAGACCATCTGAAAAGTAGACTAAGGAAGCTAAATCTAGTCTAAAACCCAAGAAAACCAAATAGGGAGATTGTTTCCCTCACTCGCCTAATAGATCACGCATCAGAATATAAAAAGATTTCAAGAATCTTTTTCAAACTGTCTATATCCTTTCTTAAATGTAACTTTCTTTTCCTCATTGCTTAGGCATCTCAATATTCTATTTTTATTCACCTAACCCAAAGTCACCAGATTTTTATTGTCAGATCTTCAACTCTTCATGAATTTTGTAAAAATGGAATCAAGAGAGCATATTGATATATCCTGGTTCAATACTGGAAAATCTAGTGCATCAGGTAACTGATTTTACAGGGATTACATGGTTCTGTAGCAGATAGATGCTTAAGTCTTTAATCTCTGGGACCACTGAGTTCTGTGTGCTGTATGAATTGGCAAGCTGTGCAAAGAAAACCATGCTAGCTTTTCCTTTCCTGGTTAAGAAACATGTAGGTTCTTTAGGTTTGAGTCTCCCCCTTCTCCCAAGAATTTTATGGTATTTCCAGTCATTAAGTTAATGGATTAAGTAAATACTTTTTTATCATATTATAGGATTTTATACAGCAATATTCTAGCAAAAGTCATAAAGTGCATGAAATGTGATAACTATGTCAAACACATTGCATTCCACAGATCTGTCAGTGTTCTGGGCTAATCATATTCCAATATGCTATTTTTGTCTTTTTTTCTATTCCAAATACATATGGGTAGATATTTTGTTAAGGGGGAAAATCAAGCCTTGAACTTCCCTTTTTGTGTCCCTATCTGAATTATAAGTAGCTAGATTTATTCCTTTATTTCCCTTTAAACTTTGGCTTGGAAAAGATGAATTTATCTTCCTATAAATATACTGCATTGCATTCCTGAGTGATTACCATCATCACTTGCATCTTGTCTATTGTAATTTCTATTTTATTCACTGCTTATTTTCACAACAGAAGTAGCAGAAGGCACTGAAAAAATCTCTCCACCCCCAGTCTCACACAAAGTCTGTTTTTCATTTTTCTGAGATTTTTACATACTGCTTGTAGCATGCCCTATGATAATGTATCTCTTTTATTAAGTGTAGGAGTTGATGTATATAATACAAACCCGGCTTAATAATCGTGATAATAGCTGACATTTATATGGTGCTCTAATGTTTATGAAGCGTTTTACATATATTATCTAATTTGATCCTCACTTCAACCTTATGAGTTATATACTATAAGTAAGTATTGTTATCCTTATTTTACAGTCAAGTGAGCCAACAAGCATTTATTAAGCTCTTCCTTTGTTTGAGTTCCTGAAATAAGTGTCAGGATCAGGAAATTAAACCTTCACAGAAGCTAAGTGATTTACCACCCATCACAGGATCTAGAAGAGACTCTAGAAATCATAAAACCCCACCCACCTCTTTCCCCTCATTTTATAAATTAGGAAACTGAAGGCAAAAGAAGTTAGGCAATTTTGTATAGTATAGAGTATTGGAGGTGGAATCTTGTTTCACTTATTTGATATTTGATCCTGTGCAAGTTATAACCATTCTGAGCCATGGTGTCTTTTAGAGAGATAATAATAATTGCTTTCTAGGGTTGGTGTGACCATCAAGTGAGATAATATGCAGGATAGCAAAATGAAAAAATTACTGCAGTTTTAAGACACATATAAACCTAGCCCAGTGTGCTTCAAGGATACAGAAGGAGAGATTGTCCAGTGTCAGTGATACTAGCTACTGCCTTCCCCTCCCCCTCAGCAAGGCTGCTCATGGAACCACCATAGTAGAACTTCAACTCCCAATAAGACAGTGACATTAGAGATGGACTAGGTCAAATCCCAGCTCAGATTTTCTCTTACCTAGACACACACATACATCTGGCATCACCCCAAAAGATCTTATAATGTAATTCATATGAAATAAGTTATAATCATATAATCAGTGCTTTCATACTAGTTCATAGATTATCTCATATTTTTGGTATTCTTTATTATATAACTCAGATTTTATGATGCAGTATTTTAGACACTTTGTTGCCTTTAAATATTGATTCTCTTCTCATTTCCCTACCTTTTAATGATTTTTCTTTCCCTTATTTCTTATAATATATATTCTGTACGTCTTTTTAGCATATATACTAATTATATGCCTACATATAAAACTATATATATATATGCATATGTAGGTAATACATGAGATGTGTATATTATATAACATATAAATGCATATATTGTGTCTATATGTGTCTGTATACACATATATACATATACACACATATATATTGAATTTTTTTTATATTAAGATAAGCAGCAAGGTATAATGGTCCCACTTTATGTAGTACTTAGTCACTTCTCATTTCACCAGACAAATATCTGAGAATATGAGATTAGGCATTGGTGGAGGGACTTTCAACAATGGAAAATCACACACACCTATAAAATAATAAGTCCAAATGAGAGGAAGAGGGTTATTTGCCACAGGGTATATGGAACTGGCTTCAGGGTCAAGAATACCAAAATTCAAGTCCTATCTCTGATGCTAATTAATTATGTGACTCCAGGGCAAGTGACAAATTACCAGTGCCAGGTAACCTCATTTTCACTATAAGCTGCAGAATAATTGTCAAGAGTAGAAATTTCTTCACCAGAAATTCCTTATGCTAATGAAATTACATGTCTAGTCTAAATTTTATAGAAATATAAGAATAGGTATTGCTATAGTTCAACTGATTGGTCTATTGGTTGTTAAGTTTATTGGTCTTAATTGATGAGTACAGCAATTGATATAGATAAGGGGAATGCCCCCAATTTGCAATTCAAAATTATTCATTTTAAACATTCCTAGTGCTGTAAGCCCAAACACAATGCTGTTAGCTCTTGTCTTACTGTGCTGAGCTGGATGAAAGAACTACTTACGGAATACAGGAGTTCTGGGCTGCATGCTATTTTATTCCCTAGTGGATTCGAAATAATATTAAGACTTGCTTGGAGGAACCATGAGCTTTAAACTCCCCCCAGTTCAGCCACTAACTCTGGTGGAGCAATTACATTGGCTCTGTTACCTGAAGGAAAATGAAGTTAAGTTCTCAATCACCTGGCTCTTTAGGTTGCACTATTCAGACTGGCTGGTTTCCATTGGATTTCAAGATACCAGTAGAGAAAAATGAATGTAGTCAGTGTTGGAAAACAGGCTTCAAACAGTGTTCTGATTAGGAACTCTATACTGTAAAAGTGAGAATCCCTTTGGTTTTGCAGAGATAAAATAACTTCTCAGTCATTTTCCCAATCCAACAAAATGAAATTCAATATTTAAAATAAATTACAGAAAACTGTATCATGTTTAAAAGGTATTACCCACTAAATTTATAAGAAATCATTTTTTATCCTTTAATGGAAATTTATCCATGAATTCATGAAAAAGAGAATAGGAGGTCATAGTTATGTTTATATAAAAACGTGATAAAGTTATTTAAATTTTTCTTCATAAGAAAAAATGTGAATAAAGATGACTAAACAATGGGAGATTTGTTTTAGAACATTTAATCTTTTCAAATTTAGGACAGCATCCTTATAGTAACTAAGTAGAAGAGTAGAGAAAAGTTCAAAGAATTGAGAAGAGAGTGGATTAAATACAGAGAAACCTCATTACCAGCCATCTTTATGTACACTGGATTTTATTATGCTGTAGGTCAAGCATTTCCCCAGTGGACTTATAATGTATAGAACAGCTATCTTACTATAATATAGGTCTTATCCTTGACCCTGACACAGTATTCTGATATGGTTCCATTGTATACTCAGACTGATAAGCAAGAGTACCCTATGTCATACCAGTCTTATTATTATAAGCCATATGTTTTCCCCATTGTTCTTTGAGTCACATCTATGTTTAATCTAAAATTATCAAATTAAAGTTGCCAAAATATAATGTTCTAAC
The DNA here is from genome assembly GCF_027887165.1 of Monodelphis domestica. Classification (NCBI taxonomy): domain Eukaryota; kingdom Metazoa; phylum Chordata; class Mammalia; order Didelphimorphia; family Didelphidae; genus Monodelphis; species Monodelphis domestica. Next base: position 444,378,064 of record NC_077228.1, on the reverse strand, counting down.
TTTTCTAAATGTCCATAGTAGTTCCAGGCTGTTCCCCAGTCTAATTAAACACACGCACATATATATATATATATATGTTTATAAACAAATATAAACATATTTATATACAGAATTAAATGCAAGCATACATTTAGGAACACTTGGTTTAAATGTTTGAGATTCACAGTAACAAATATTCATGCTATATTCATTTGGGGGCCCTGTAGAAGTTTATTCAGGTGAAGAATTGGTGATAGTCAAAGGTTACTATTGCATACACTAGTTAAAATGGTTAAAATAAACTAGTTTGAAAAACTGTAGACCTTAGCCTTTTGCAATTGAGTCCTCGTACTCTGGTCCAGTCTCCTTTTTTATTGAGTCAAAACAGTTTATTATTTTATTTTTTCCAAACTAATTTTCACACCATTGCATTTCTTGATAATTTGGGTATTACAAGAAGCAGTCAAACTTCTGCAATTCACTCAGTCAACTGTTGGCAGAATATTTTTCTTTTTTTTTAATTTGGAAATTTTTATTTAATTAATTAATTTAGAATAGTTTTCTATGGTTTCAAGATTCATGTTCTTTCCCTCCCCTCCCCCCAACCTCCTCTCATATCTGATGGGCAAATCCACTGGATTTTACATGTGTCATTGCTGATCCAGTCTCTTAATCCAATCTGCTTTTGTTTGTTTTGAGGAAAGAAGGAAGAACAACATGCATTTTCATGTAAGTCTTTTAGGAAGAGAGGGAAAATTAAATCAAGTGGCCTCCTCTAAGCTAGAATTTTTCTTTTCTTAGTATTACTAGAATACCCTCTCCACGTTTCTTCAGAATCTCCTATAATCCTATTTTTCAAATGGCTAAAATATTTATTTGGTGTGTATGTACAGTGTATCCTTAACTAAATAATAAGCTCTCTGACTTTCAGAAATTGTAACATCCACTTCTATATATTTTCCTATTATGGTTCACAATCCATTGGCATTCAATCTGAAAACTAAAGGGATTGAATGGGTGATGGCTAAGGTCTTTTCCTATTCTATTGTGGTCTATTCTACATAATACTACCTCCCAAGAGGTTTTATTTACTATAGCAAAAGAAAATCTTGCTTAAATTATAAGGAATAACATCATTAGAACAGTGAAAGTTCTTATAATTTCATTGAAGGAAGGGAAGTCAAAAGTCAAGAATTCTTAAATCTGTGTTCATAAGCTAAAAAAATGATGAACATATTTAAATATAATTGTTTGAAATGTGATCATTGATTTCCTTTATAATCCTATGTATATTATTTTATACATGTAAAAATGTCATTCTGAGAAGGGTTCCAGAAGTTTCATCAGACTTACATTTCTGGCCTTTACAACTAAAACACCTCAAGGGAGGGTTAATCCATTACCCTCAGGAACAACCCATTGTACTTTTAATTGTTCTAATTATTTGAAAGTTTCCCTAACAACAAGTCTACATATTTTCTACTTTGCAAATCATACCCTTTACTCCTGGTTTTTCTCTGTGGGGCCAAGCTGAATAATAACTTTTCCCACAAGAATGCATAGAGAAAAGAGCAACTAGATGGTTCACTGTATAGAGAGCCAGTCCTAAAAATGGAAGCTTCTAGGTTCAAATGTGGCTCAACACTTTCTAACTATGTGACTCTGAGCAAGTCACTTAACTTCAACTGCTAGCTCTTACCACTGTTGTACCTTAGAACCAAGACACAGTATTGATTCCAAGACGGAAGGAAAGGGTTTATTAAAAAAAAAAGATTATGAACTTGGGAAACTAGAAAAATGATAGTGCCTTCAACAGAAATAGAGAAGTGTGGAAGAAATATGGTTATAAGGGGAAATATGATGAGTTTTGTATATAAATGTTAAGTTTGATATGCCTAAAAAAATCAACTTTAAAATGTCTAATAAGAAGTTGATATTATGGAATAGAAACTCAGAGATGAGACCATTATTGTATATAGATGTATCAGTCCTTTGCAAAAAGATGATAATAAAGCCCAATGTAACATTGTAGATGATGAGAGAGAAGAGAGGAGAGAAGAGGAAAATAGCAGGGAGTGAAGGGAAGAGAAGAGAAGGAAGGGAAGGAAAAGACATTGTACAGAACCTTGGACAGCACTCTCCATTAGAGACCATGGTATGGATGATGAACCTGCAAAGAAGACTGGAAAGGAGTAGTCAGACAGATGGGAGTAGAACCTGGCAAGAGTATGAGGAACTTAAAGAGTACCTGGTAATGTGCAGTTGAATTGAAGAAAGGCATGATGGTATTGTGTATCTAAGGAAGTCTTCCATTAAAATTATGCCTCAGACACTTTTCACCTGTGTGAGATCTTAAATTGTAACTAAACTAATCTAGGCTCCATTTTCTTTTATCCGTAAAAAATGAGGAGGTTGAACTCGGTAATCACTAAAGACCCTCACAATGCTAAGTCTGTGATACATGATCTTGTAAGTTGGTTCACTTTAAGATCTAGAATGGAAAAACAGGAGAAATTACAGAGGGGTGGAAGGACTGGAGAAGCTATCTATTATCTTATCATTTCTACTTTCTAAGTCTCCATCTTCACCCCTTAGTTCCTGGTAGCATGCCCCACAAATTGTAGTTCTTCCTGGATGAATGACTATTTCTCCAATTTGGCACAGAGTTAATGCTGATGTCCCATCAGTACTGTGCCCACAGTGGATAGGTTTACAACAAGAATAAGTTCTAGATATTTGATCCCTATTAATTGAATAGGTTATTAAATGGAGCATTGATAAGCCAAAGTTTATAGGTATTTCCTAGAAATGGAAGAAAATTTTAATGTGCTCTTATAGCCCATTTAGTAGGTCCGTATGCATTTTTAAGGACTTAAAAAGTCCTGGGTTCAGTGATGGTCAGCATAACATTGACTTTTTTGGTTTGGGGGCATTTTTCCACCATTCACATGAGTTTCCTAATTTGATAAACCTATCATGAAGTATTCTTTTCCAGGAGTCATTCCTATTTATATTAATTGGAGTTACATGCCATTGCTAGTGAGTTACAGCTTTCATCACTGTTAGCTTCTTGAACTCATGTGCACTGGAGTTTAACCTGAAGTTTAGATTTCCTCGAATAAATGGACATCAGGACTCCCTGGTGAAACTTTTGTTTTTCCATAGAGATCAACCCAATGTTTTACAGTTCAGAAAACCACAATTTCAGCTGCCTCTGTAGCAAAATCCTTTTTAATTATATTCAGTTCACTCTATCATGCTTTGGTTGCTGGGCTCTTTTCCAGGAAGAAAGGAATCTTTTCCTTCTCAAAATGAATTTCTTGTTTGGCTTTGGCAGTACTACAAATTGATTCTTTGTCTGTATTTGATGCCCAAGGGAGTTATAATTAGAGTCCTTACTAAGCAGGGATAGGTGAACTCATCCTTGTTCTTAGGCTTGTCAGGAACCTCCAGTCCTTCTTCACATGTTTGGTGTCGCATTAAAATGCTTAGTCACCTTGCCAAGTATATTTCTCTTAATTTTGAAAAACATAAGTTATCACAGAGAGGTTGAATCCATATGTCACTGCTAACCCCTCAGGAAAGTTGTCTAATGACTACTTGCTATATATTTCATCTGAGCTTCTCTTTTGCTTTTAGCTCAGAGGATCATAGATTTGGAGCAAGAAGGCGCTGGACAGGAAATCTAGCTTTAACCCCTTACTGTACAGATGAAATCGAGACCTAGAAAGGTTGAGATTTTTTCCAAGGTTACATAGAAATGTATGGCTGAGACGAAATTAAAATCAGGTCCTTTGATCCCCTTTGCACCACATTGCCTCTCAAATAAATTGTCTAATTGGCACACAGTTACATCGTAAGCAAGAGAGCAAATTGCTTCCCAATGAGGAGACCAATTACCTAAACAATTCCCTGGCTAAAGCCCTTAGACTGTGGCTTTGTGGAGAGGAGTTGAATATCTCCCTCACCCTAAAAAATGAAAGTGAGATTCGTATACATCCTAACTAGTAACTAACATAAAATGCTAGGATTCAAACAGTTTGTCAATAAATATTCATTGAAGTGACATGATCTTGGTTTCCACTTCCATGTGTTTTTCTTAGTTGTGAAACCAAAAACAATATGTATGGAGTACTCTAACATAGATTTGGCTAGTTCAGAATATGAGCAGATAATTTTGTATTCTTCCTGCAGTGTGGTATTATTGTGCAATGACAATAGCATCATATAACACCACTTGTGATTAGAAGAATTTCTTTGTTCTACCAGTCAAATAGTAATATGAATTGCCTCTAAAATATAGACTACAGCAGAACCTCATTTTATGGGAACTCAAAACTTGTGAATTCAAGTTTATGCAATTAGCAATGGAAAAAATAAAGAAAAAATTATAAAGAATAAAAAAATTTAGTTACACACAAAATTCATGCCATTTTCCCAGTCCACATAAAATCAAATATAATTGAAAAGAAAAATTTATTTTCTTAATGTGTATGTGTGTATACACATAAGAAGATATATAGAAGAAAAATTGCACAAAATTTTGTCATGTTAGAACACAAATTCCATCCCTAAAAAAAATGTAATTGCTCCACCAGAGTTAGTGGCTGAACTGGGGGGAGTTTAAAGCTCATGGTTCCTCCAAGCAAGTCTTAATATTATTTCGAATCCACTAGGGAATAAAATAGCATGCAGCCCAGAACTCCTGTATTCCGTAAGTAGTTCTTTCATCCAGCTCAGCACAGTAAGACAAGAGCTAACAGCATTGTGTTTGGGCTTACAGCACTAGGAATGTTTATACACATGACTTTTATGCCACTTTTCATGACTAGGTCATCCTTAGTCATATGTTGCAGCCTGCTTTTGCCAAATGAATTTTATTTGAATCACCACTAATTCCAATTTGTCCTACTTCATTTCTATTTATGTTCTCTACCAAGAACCAAGGTATGAGCTACACTTGAATTTTATACACTAGTATTAGGGAGAGATATAACATCTATATTCAGATTAATATGATATATATACTACAAAAGCTTTATAAGGTAAATCCTGTCCCCCAGTACCAACATTTAATAGAGTTCCACTCTGAGTCATTATGTTTTCTGACTTCTTGTATCCCTGTGTCATTTCTACCATTGGTTCTGATACTCCTTAATCCTGATGGTACAATTTGATCAGTCTGTCTGATATACTTTTCCCATGACTATAGAAAATGTAATAGACTAAGTGTGTAGAATTGAATATTGAGTTTTGTTAGCAGTGAATCATATAAGATCTTGGATAGTGATTGGTATGTTGTATTTGAGGATATGTGGAGGATTTTATTGATTTTGATATGCTATCAGCTCAACCTAGGAAATAGAAATTTCCCAGCAAGAAATAGTCCCAACTCAAAGCAATGGATAACAGAGATTTTATTTTATTTACTTCAAACTAGATATAAAACTGGAATAATCTGATTCTCAAAATTGCATATCACCTGGAATTTTATTTGAAAATCTAAGTTAAAGGGCCACAGTATATTTTCTTCTTTTTAAAATTTTCATTGGTTATGTTGTGATAGAATACTCATATAAAGCCAAAATTCCAAAAAGATAACCAAATAGAATAAAGTGAAATATAGCTTGCTTCAATTTGTATTCAGGTCCCTTCAGTTCTTTCTGTGGAAGTGGATAGTGTTTTCATAAGTCCTTCAGAATTATTTTAGATTATTATATTGCTTATTATAGCTAAGTCTTTCACAATTGATCATCGTACACTATTGCTGCTACTGTTTATAATATTTTCCTGGTTCTGCTCACTTCACTGTGCATCAGTTCAAATGGGTCTTTCCGTGTTTTTCAGAAATAATCCTACTCATCATTTCTTATAGCCCAACAGTATTCTATCACAATCATATACCAATTTGTTCATCCCTTCCCCAATTGCTAGACCTTCCCTCAATTTCCAGTTCTTTGCTACCACAGAAAGAGCTTTTATAAATATTTGTGTACAAATAGATACTTTTCCCTTTAAAAAAAATCTACTTCTTAAATACCTCATTGTGGTATTGCTGGACCAAAGGATATGCTTAGTTTTATAGCCTTGTGGGCAGAGTTCCAAATTGCTCTCCAAAATGGTTGGATCAGTTAAAAACTCCCCCAACAGTGTATTAGTTCCCCAATTTTGACACATCCCCTCCAACATTTTTCATTTTCCTTTATTGTCATGTTAGCCAACCTGATAGCTATAAGGTAGTACCTCAGAGTTATGTTAATTTGTATTCTTCTATTTGATAGTAATTTAGAACCATTTTTATATGAATATGAAGCTTTTATTTCATCTGAAAATAGCTTTTTCAATTCCTTTAACTTCATATCTGCATTATATTTCTTTTGTATTCTCATAGCTCACATCCACCCAGAGGAGGGAAACTGAATGATCCCAGCTTTACTAGTTCCTATCAGAATTACTCTGTCCAAGTCATTTAATCTTTCTTGACTTCATTTTCCTCATTTATGAAGTGAAGAGACTCAGATGAGATGGCTTCATAGGTCCATCCCTTCTCTAAAGTCTTGATTCTCTCATCTAATGTTTTCACAGCATATTGGAACAGGAAATTTGAACCTAACCTAGTTGTCTAAAATTCTCTGTGGACAAATTTTGCATGGGTTATGAAAGACAAGATAATAGTAGTTTTAGCTTATATTTGCCTTAGGAATGTTATTCTATTTGTCCTCCTTTTAAAAATATCCACTGCCCTCTATCTAGAAACAGTCTTGAATTTTATTACTATGTCTTAAACTACAGCACTTTAATTACAGAACTGTGTCAGAGCCACCAAGAAATGTTTTGTTGTTATTCTGTCATAAAAAGTAACATCATACTTAAGCCACATAAATTTTTAAGATGTATTTGTTGAAGGTATAATTGAAGGAGAATTCTGAGGAGGCAGGTTTAAATATAAGAGTGGCTTCTATTACAATAATAAAAGATCAGTGTGTGGTGGTTTTTAGTAGTACAGATATATGAGATTTTTGATAAGCTATTCATGGAATAATAGCTATTAATTGTGTCATACTCAATATTATTATTTAATGTAGCACTAAAATTTTACTTCCTAAAGTAAAGTTTTCACTATACTATGTAAATAAAAGTCTTCAGAATAGCAATACTTATAGATCATTACCTGTGATCCTGGTACAACCTGTGATACATCCTGGGAAGTAACCCCTATGAATATGCACATCATCAAAGTTCTTAATACTGTTAAAATGGTTCATCAGGGAAAAAATCATTTTATTTTATCAGTGAAAATAACATTAAAGAAAACACTTTAGCATCTGCCTAGTTATTTCACTATTAGGACAATAGAACTTTTCCCTATGTGATCTACAGTTGAAACCATTCATAAATTTTGTCTGTTCAATTATGTATAATTGAAAATCACTTACCCTAAAGGGGAACTACACTTCCTGAGAGCCCACTGATTTCCTGTCATTAAATACTTCCTATAGACAGGGAATAAATATCCAGGGGGCAGTCATGCTCCTGCTCTTTGGCATGATGTAGCAATCATGGGTGATGGTGGTAAGGTGGGAATTTTGAAATGGCTAATCAGTCATGGGCATGTGGTTTTTATTTTTGTATCCTCTTTATTTCTTGATTTCTAATGATAATTTAATAAACCTCCTCCAAAATATATTTTATTTTTTAATATTTAATTTTAATTTTTATAGTTAGAATGGGAGCTTTTTGAGTTCCTGGGCTGTCTTAGTTTACTCTTTTTATCTTCAGTATTTATCATAGATTTTTATACTTCAGAAAGCCTTAATGAATGCTTTATTCATTCACTGTTTACAAATGGACAAATTCATACTGCTAAGAGCTTCTTTGAGTAATTCCAGTGTGGGAGCATGTTCCTTCAATTTTGCAAGCAGTTTAGCATGCTTCTTTGTGTCTTCAGCCCCATCACTGACCTCTCCAGTATAAACTGACCAATTAGAAGCCATCAAAATTTCTCAAAGAGGGGTGTGACATGATCAGACCTGTATTCTAAGAATCTGATTACTGTGTAGAGAATTAGATTAATTTAGAGAGAAAAGAGGCTGGATTCAGAGAGACCAATTTTTGTTGTTCAGCCATTTTCAGTTGTTTCTATTTATATATTATATTTATATATTCATATGTTATATATTTATATCTATATTCATTTATCTATTTGCATATATTTAGAGGGAAGAGTAGGGAATAAACATGTATATAGTGCCAAATATGTACTCTGTGCATTTTAGAGATAATATTTCATTTAAAAATTTATACATGAACACATATTTAGATGTTTTTATTGGCTCCTGCACCAGAATAGGAGCTTTTTGTAAGTAAGAATTGTTTCATTTATTTTACTTGCCTGGCACATAGCAGGCACTTATTAAACTCAGTCTCTTCCAATCCTCTTACTTATTCCTCTTCAGTATCACAGCCATGCATAGGAATGGTCACACCCAGGCTCTTAACCCTCTCCATAATTGTTTCTCTACCTTGACCCAAAAGAATGACATTCCTTTTTTTGAATATAACCTTCTTTATTTCCTTCTCCTCCTTTGCTTCATCTCTCCTGAAGCTTACCATGCTGCTCTCATCCTGAACTTTAATCCTTCCACTCAATACTTTCTTAGGCTCTGACTTTATTTTCTGCCTTCCCTATTTGAACCCTACAGTTAATCAATTCATTTCTACTACAAGTCCTTGTATTTATATATTTAATATGTATACCTATACTTATAATACATGTACATATTGTGTGGCCAATAAAATGTATGTTCCTTAAAAGTGAAGGATTTGGGAATTTTCAGTTTATTTCCTGGTACTGTGTACAAAGACACTGGCACATAGTAAGCTTTTTATTAATGCTTTTTGTTTGATTGATTTAGAGGTAAAAAAAATCTTGTCAGAATCTTCCAAATCAACTAGTAGCCTAAAACGGTTAATACAATATCTAGCAAAATATAATTTAAAATAATATTAAGAGAGAAAGATAGCATGGTATAAAAGAAGGTCACCACTAAATTAAAATTGGAAATTTCATCTTTGACACATATGGACTAGTTACTTCAGATCCCTGAGACTCAGTTTCTTTCATTGTAAATATGAAGATGATGGTAATTATCAAAGTAATTCATTGGATTTTTGCTAGGGAAATGTTGAGGTTTTTTTTAAACCATAGGGTGCTATATAAATGTGAATTATTATGAGAGTTATTACTGGGTATTAGAATCTGGCTCATTAAATCCTAGATAGTTTATTGAGCTGGAATTCATATAGCACATAGGTGAAAAGATCAGTTTCATTTCTTTTCATGAAGATGGGTTTACTACTCTCATACAGTTCATTCCAAATTGAATTTCACACTGTCAACCAAGAAGAATGGGTCTATACTAAACAATAATTTACTTGTGCCCTTCTGAAGTGAGTTAGTTGGCTCTAGTCCCTGAAAAACCAATAAGAATTATTTACTAGTATATGCTTTTTTTTAATACCCTAAAAATAACAACTGAAGCCATTAAACTAATTTATATTGCGATATGTGCATATGAACAGTGGCAAGGAGGAAAGGCAGTTAAATATATTCAAAGTAAGATAAATAAGAACCACATCTTACTTAAGGCCATATTAGAGCCTTATGTCATGTTGGTCCTTTCAGTTAAAGTCTGCTTCTGACAGAAACCTCTTCTATTAGTATTTCTATAGACCTATGACATCATAGATATGGATACTTCCTCCAGTGGGGTATGAATGGTGAGACCAAGGACTATTATGTACCTTCTCTGGCATTAACCTCTAAAGAAAAGGGATACATCCCGTAACCTATAATCCAGGTGCTCCTAAACTAGAATATAATGTAATTAGGAAATAGTTAACAAAATAAATAAAAATACAATAAAACATAGATAATATTATATTATTAAAATGTCAGTAAACTGCTTAGAGGAATCTATATGTAGAATAGGAGGAATAGTGGCCTCATTTCTATGTGAGTATGAAACCATTGCTCTAAAAGTTAGAGAGGTACCTCCAAACATTTTTAGCTTCATTTAAATAGTCCAAAGGTGTGGATTTTTTTTTCAATTCAATTGACTAGACATTTATCCAGGGTCTGTTATGTGCCGGGCACTGGGCTTAGCACTACTAATAAGAAAAATAGATCCAAATAAATAAAATATAGGCAATCCTTTCCCTCAAGGATCTTACAGTCTAATAGAAGAAGATAACACATAAAAGGAAGCTGAAAAGATGGAGAATAAAGAATAGGTTGTACAGAGATATGATGAAAATGAGAGCCATGATGATGGTGGAATTAAATCTAAAAAATAAAGTCTGTAGAAGATTGAGTTGAATTGAAATTGATTAAGGTATTTTTTTTTATTTTTGCAGATATCTATTTGATTACTAATGGATAGAATACCAGCCTTAAAATGAGTGAGACCTAGATTGGAGTCCAGAATCTGGCCCCTTCTACAAGCTATGTGAACCTGTCCAAATCACCCTCTTAGTTACTTTAGTAACTTATTGAGAGTTAGTGGCAAAATAAGGCTAAGCTAAGTTATGAATTACTATAATGAATATTCCCTATACCACTGAAATCACAAGTCTAGTTGATAAAAAAAATCCACAATGGATCTCCCATGTGTTGATAAAGCATTCATGGATAGAGCATTCCTTGGGACAAAATGAGATACCCTTAAGGGAAAGAGAAGGGCAAGCATTTATTAAGAACCTACTTTGTGCCATGCATGCTGCTAGGAACTTTACAAATATTCTTATTTGACTCCTAAATCACTGAACATTTAACAAATGAGTTTTTTGCCCCCTAATACATCAAGTATATAACAAGGATACAGTGGTTTTTAGATCCTTTGGACAGAGATTCTCTTTTCTTGATCTGGAAAAGTGTCTGGACAGTAGGGCATCAGAGTATGGCTACTGGTGTAATCTGAGAGACCCTGACTCCATTCAGCATGGACTTTTTATGTTCCTTAGATGATCAGAAAGCAGCATGGGTGAGGTTAAGTACCAATAATCCCCAGGAGCAGCTTTGTCTTCTGTTACGTGAAATCTTCCCCATGTTTTGGGTGAGAGGAAAAACACTGGTCCTACAAAAGAATATGAATGCAAAAATGAAACCATCCTTTCTTCTAGTTTATAATATATTTTGGAGAGACTACACAGATGTACATTTAGGTACATACAAAAGAGATGTAAGATGATTTTGGAAGGAAGGCACTAACATCTGGGAAGATCAGAAAGGAACTTCTGTGGAGAGCAGAATTGGAGCTAAGTTCATATTGAAGGAATTCAAGAATTGGTTCCTGCAGGCATGGCGAAGAGCCAATGTAAAAGCATTTTATAGAGAGAAGATGAAGTGTGGTGGGTGAGAAACATTAAGATGGTCAGGTTCATTGGATACCAAAGGACACTTGAAAGGGAGTGATGTATAGGCAAGAAAGGCAGGCTTATGAAGGTCATGAAGCATTTAAATTTGATCCTTAGAGAACTCTAATGATGAGCCCTCCTGGAAATAACTGAGCAGGGGAATTGCATGGTCAGACCTATGGTCAGGGAAATCTTCTTGATGGCTTTTTGAAAGATGGATTAGAGTGGCAAGATGAGGCAAAGAGATAAACTGGGGTGCTCTTACAGTAGTTCATGAAACAGTTGAAAAATCCCAGAAAAGTTAAAAAAACTTACAAAAAGAATCATTCAGAGCCTAAATTGAATGAAGACTTGGTCAGACCCCAAATCCATTCCTCTTTCTATGGAATCTGACTACCCAGTCTAGATGCATTTTAAGTTGTTGTTTCAAATACAGGACAATAATGGGTTAGATTTTATTATTTTCCCTGATGATGCCCACCATCTTATTTGTCTCTTGGATTTCATGAGGACATTTGAAGTCTGAAGACATTCTTCAATAACTCCTAGCTAAGAGATTATTGTTCTATAAGGACAATTTGGATTACTTCCACTATAAATGCAAGGAATGTATCTCTTTATATAGTCTTATCCCCATGAGCCTGGTATTTCCTATCTCCTCCTATGTCCTCTGGGAGCTCTTCTGTTTTCTGTCTAATTTTCAGGTGCATAAAAAACTCCCATAAATTCTTCTTACCTTTTGGCTGAAAGATGATGAACTAGAGGTGCCTAAAGAGACAAATATTTACATCTGGCACCAATGTGTTGATTTGATTTGACTTGCTAGTTACAAGGGAAAGCTTCTGTTTGGAAACAGAGGGGAGTGAGTTGATAGGTAATAAAAAAAAAAAGCAAAGAGCATCTGTGAAACATTTTAAAATACACAGAAGTCAGCAGAAGGAAGTTTAGAAAGAGATACTGAGAATTGGGACAGTTTTTTTTTTAAGTTATGTAAATTTTATATACAAGCCATGGGAAGTTTGAGGAGAGAAGAAAAGGTTTGGAATAGTTATGGTGAAGAGTGGGATAGTAAACCAATTAGGGCATAATGAAATGTGCCATTTGTGGCAATGAAGGCCCATTTGAGATTACATAGCACAGATTTGTAGTGGGCCTCGTTAGGATGACTGTGACTTCTTCAATCCAATGGCTGAATAGCAACAAAGTATGTAAGTGATGGAAGGAAACCAGAGTTGGGACTTGTCAAATTGTCATTGTCCATAGGACCACAGTGAAAGGGAATCAGGTCTTTCTGACTCCAAGCCCAACACTCTAGCCACTTTGTCACCTAGCTACCCCATAAATGCTATTAATGGCTTCATGAACTTATTAGCTGTGAGACCCTGGGTAAGTCACTTAAATTTGATTGCCTCAGTTCTTCATTTGTAAAATGAGCTGGAGAAGGAAATGGCAAACCACTCTATTATCTTTACCAAGAAAATCCCAAATAGAGTCTCCAAGACCTGGACATGACTGAAATGACTGAATAACAACAACTTGTTTTATAAATTGACTTAATATAAGTTTACTTTTGAAAAGTAGTGGCAGCAGGAACATAGAATCATAGAATCATAAGCCTAGAGGTGTAATGGGACTTGAAATTTATCTAATACAACAGTTTTAGTTTACAAATGACAAAAGCCAAGACAGTGAAGCTTATTTGCCCAAGGTCACATAAATAATGAGTACAAAAGTGTGGATTTAAGTTCAAGTCTGTTGATTGCAAACTCAGTTCTCTCAGAAGATTTATCTTCATCATGTAACATACATTTAAATATTTTGTACTAGAGCAGCATGTTGTAGTGTTATTAGAATTTTTCCTTCCCAGGCCAGCACTGCCATGTACAACACAATACCCATCCCCAAAGAACATAAATTCCATAAGAGAAATTCACTATGAATATAGATACATATAAATAATTTTAGAGAATGAGGAAGCAAGGGAGATATCAGATGAATGAATAAACAATTGATTGTCAGATACTCTGGATATATTCTGGGCCATCCAAGGCTGATGGAATGTGTTAGAAGGGGAGAGTAAGTAATATAAGGAATAAGGGTCCTCCAATTGTTAGAAGGTCTTCCTGCCACACAGCCCTACTAGATAGATTTTGACATAGCTTAGAACTGGGAGAGAAGGTGAGAAGAAGCTAAAAATGTGATTAAAATCCTAAAAAACTTTGAGTTTAGAAGAAAGTACCAGTAATTGGATGTATGTGAGGAAACTTCATGGAGGGAATGCTATATGAATTGAGTCTGAAAGGAAGATAGAAATTCTGAAAAACATAAGTGGGATTTGGAATACACTGCAACATTGGGCTCCAGGTGTTCATAAATGCATGCAGACAGGAGGTGAAATGTTGAGTATGAAGAGCAGTAAGTAGTCTCACTTGAAAAAAATATAGAATACAAAAATGAGAACTGAATTTAGTCGAAAGGATAATGAGCTATCATTTAGACATGTTGAGTTTGACATACTAAAAAAATCAAAGGGAAAATGTTAAAATGATGGTATATCTGCTGGGCAAGAGTTCAAGAGACAGATTAAGAGATTTGGAAGTCATCTTGATAGTTGTCTGCATTGGTAGTCATTGAGCCTACAGGTACAGATAAGATTACTGAGGAAGAAGGTATAAAAGCATTCTCAGGACAGAGCCTTGTGTGTCAAGGAAGTTCATACCCTCCCCTTCCTGGATTGCTGACTTGGTCTGTCAACATTCTTAAAATGCCAGCACAGCATCTGTGAACATCAATAAAAGTGAGGGGGCGGGGACTGATTGGGACTTTTGGAACAAACGTGGGGAGAGAGCAGGCTGGTAAGAGGAAAAGAAAAAGGGACTGGCAGGCCAGGCAACACGTGGCCAGGTTATTTAGAGGAATAATTGTCTACCCTTTATAATAAACTGTATAAAATATATATCTGGGTAGAAATATTAATTCATTTCTTACACTTGGAAATATCTATGCCTAGCATGTAGGAGTCAGATAATAAACTAGTGAAGACAACTGAGCATGGTGACCAATTGCAAAAGAGCTAACTAAGGAGAGGGAAATAATATAGAAACCAAAGTAGGAGATGATATTGAGAAAGGAAAAATGAATTATTATCTCAAAAAATATAGAAATGCTAACAGTGAGGATTGATAAAAATAATTGTATTTAACAATAAAATCATTGGTAGATCATATTCTCTTAGGAATTTTAGACAAATTCTTCCCATGTCTAAATTTCTCTACATGGCAATATTATACATTTTGACATGTATACTAAATGTTAAGGTTCCATTTTTTTTTCAAAATGTTTTCAACTTCAGCTCAGTGCTTCTGAAGTCACTGACTCTAAGATATTTTCTTCTGTAAAAATACTGAGTATTTTGGTGGTTAAATCTGAAGCAAGCAAAGCCCCCCCACATAAGTACATTGAGGGGGAAAAATAAATTCATGAATTATTGAGTCCATGCATTCAACAACAATTTGATGACCACCTAAGCATAAAATATCATGGTGAGTACTTTATCGGGATTACAAAGATAAGTAATACTTGTTCCCTGAAATATAATAGAGGAGATGTGACAGACAAATAACTATATGAAGAGGGCAAGTATGGAGTAAGTATTATAAGAAAGGTACAAAGAAAGTGTTTTAGGAGCTTAGAAGATGGCAAGATCACTGATGACTTGAATGATTAGGGCAGGATCATGAAGAAGAGAACTTTTGGGTTGGGTCTTGAAGGATTTAAACCATCAGACATGTGCATGTGATAACAAAGGAATTCTGTGCAGAAAGAATGGTGTGAGACAAGGGTGATGGGAAACACATGACGAGTTGGTGAATATTGTATGAATAAGGGAATCTTTTGGTGAGCAGGGATGAGGAATAAGTTGCATCCAGATCATGGGAAATCTTGAAAGCCAGGCTAAGGAGCTTCAATGATTCTATAGGCAGTAGAGAGCCAATAAAAGACTTTTTAGTAAGGAATTAAATGATGTTATAGATTATTCAGACTAGAAGAGAACATAGAGATGATTTAAACTGTATTCCAATAATTTTACAGACAACTAGCTGCACTGGAGATAGATTCGAACAGAGAAAACCTGGAGGTAGGGAAACCAGTTAAGAGTCTCTTGCTATAGTTCAAAGAAAACATTTTCTGATAAATCTTTAATTAGATTTCAGGCAAATTTTTACTAGTTATACTTAGCTTAAACGGAAGCTATAATTCTCTGTCAGAGAAGCATAAGGTTTGTATCATAATTTAGGAGTAAATGAGAAAATGGAAATCCAGCTTTTGAATAATTGAATGTAGTACAGAATTATTATGAAGTAAGGAAAGGGGCTATTACTTGAAATTCATGCTTCCTTCAGCCTGGGTAATGGCTCACAAAGGAGAATGAAAGGACACTGGTCCAATCCAATATACCTAAAATCAACAGGAGATTATGTATGATGAGGGAAAATGTAGTACAGAGGAAAAAAGAATAGGATTGAAAGTTGAAAGCCAGATTTAAAGTGCCTTCTCATACTAGCCATGTCACTTTATGCAAACCACTTCCCTTCCAAGACTTGGCTTTCTTGTCTCTAAAATGAGGGAGTTGAACTAGATGATCTTGGAAGTTCCTTCAAACTCCTGTATTCTATTTCTTATAGAACTTCTGGCACATGACCTTTGGAGCCCAAAATTTTTTTCACTTGATACCAGAAAATTACAACCTTAGACCATCAGAACTAGAAAGACAAAGAGAATTTTTGCATTTTGTTTTCAGAGGCATTTAATAACCAACCAACTCAGGGCTGGCACTTGCCTCTGTCACATATAAGTTCTATGACCAAAGACAAGACTTTCAACTTCTTACTGCCTTAGGAAACTCTTTAAGATATTAAGTTACAGTTCGGTTGTCCTAAATAGGAGAGAATGTCTATCCACCCTCGTAAAATCACAGATCCACCAAAAACAGCCTAAAAAGAAAAAAAAAATTAATTTGGAGTAAGGGGTCTCAGGTTCATATTCTACCTCTTTCACTATTTACACGACTGTAGACAATTCACTCTTCCTTCTCAGTGTTAACATCAATAAAATAAGGAGATTAAATTAAATGACTTCTTAGCTCTCTTCATTCCTAAATCAGTAAATTTATAGTCTGTGTTTCTAACACTTTTGATCTATAGGCTTATGAGACAATTATATTAAACAGCCACATACCCCTGTTGATACCCCTTGATGGTGTCTTTATTTTTCTGAGTTTGTTGATTTTCATTAGGTTCTAAAGTCAACCTTGATCTTTTCCACTGTTATGCTTCTAAACCCCAAGTAGATTACATTGACAATACTGACAAATTTAATCTCACTCATATATAACTGGAGGCTAAAAGGTCAAGACAAAAATACACCCCTTCCCTCTCCTATAGACAAAAAATGCAAATATCTCATTTCTTTTGAAGTTTGTAAATATAAAGTATATTCCTCATTCACTAGAACATTAAATAGATTCCTCTGAATTGGAAAAATATATAATCTTTGTATTTATTTGTTGTTTATTTGTGTAGAATATAAAAATATAATTGAAAGACTACTGCTTTTTACATGTGGCTAATATTTTGTATATTCTAGAATATACTGTCATCTTCAAAGAGCGTGTGAATGTCTTGTCATGTTCAATAACTTCTCAGTGTTTTGTGAAATATCATCTTGTCAAGTAGCTCCTACCTTTAGAACATGTTAAAGATTAATAATGATTTTCAACTATTCTTATTCTTTTAACTTTTTTCTATGATTAGGCCAGTAATCTTTTGATTTCCAAGTTGAGTGGCCTTCTCAGTCCTTATCCATTTTGACCTCTCTATTGTCCATCATCCTCTTATGCTTTAGCTGCTGTTTTCTCTCTACATTTTTGTGACACTACTCCCTACTGGTTCTCTTTCTACCTATTTTATCACTTTGCCATCTTTTGCTAAATCTTATGCAATGTCAGATCTAAAGACTTGTGGGAAGAGGGCAAATTCCAAACCCAATCTCTGAATGTGACAGCCAAGAGTTATGAAGTGGACGCATATCTGATTAATACTACCTACAAAAAATTTTCTTCCTTAGCTCTCTATCCATATGCTGAATCCCCCCCCCTTCTTTTGGAGGACTTGCCCTTCATCTAATTCTTCTACGAAAGGCTTTAATATGGAAAGATAAGATGGTGAAAAGATTGAAGCAATTTGAGCAGAAAAAACATATAACTCAATCATAGGTTCAAATGCCAAAGATTATCTTTATCTGAATGGAATGTATAAACTATGTATGAAAAATTATTAATCTTATTATAATGCCCCATAATTCCTATTCTCCATAGTGAAATAAGTATAATTTTATTTAAAATATCTTGTATATGCATAATCTTTGTTATGTTGTCTTCCCTATTAGAATGTGAGCTCCTTGAAGGCAAGGGCTCTTGTTGTCTGTATCATCAAAACTTCAATTTCTTTGCACATAGGAAACACTTTAAAATGCTTGTTAGTTGATTAGTGAAATTATTTGATCCTTTTATGAAAATGTTAACTTTGTATGATGTAATTATTATTTTCTCAATGAGGAAGGAAAAAAGAGACAAACCTATACTTTCTATAGACTCTTATGTATTTCAAGTATATTACATTGTTTAGTACTTTAGTAACTTTAGTTAACTTGTTAACCTTTTTCCCCCAAAATTGACTTGAATTTCCTAAATTTTGATTTTGAAATTAATAAATATTTTGAACCTATACATATGAGAGGCCTCAGGAAAGATAACCAAAAAAAATTCCAAGAATATTCTGGGAGAGCATTAGGAAAAGGGTAGAAAACTGTTTTGAGCCTCCAACCTAAAACAAAGCAATAATCCTCAAAGTCTGAGATTTGTACTATATCTAAATCATTTCACAAAAAATTTTCCCAACTTCACAGTGTAGGTTGGTCAGATATTTGCAATCAGTTGGTGTGCTGAATAATTCTTTTTCCCCTCATCAAATGCATGTGTCTGTATAGCTAATTAAATGAGTACATTATTGCATTTATCCAAAAAGCAAGCTTATTTATATTGATTTTCATATTTCAATAATGTCTCACTTCCAAAAAGTAAAAAAAAAATTCAAATATCTGCCAGCTAATAGATAAAAGGATAAAATTAAAAGACATTCAGTTATGTTTAATATTTTGTGTTTGTTTTGTTTTCTGACACCAAGAAGCCATTTTCTGTCCTTGATGTATGGGTATTTACAGTTAAGCAAGAAAGAGATGAAGTTCTAATGCAATTTTGATTTAATGAAATGTCTTCAAGTCTGGTCTTGAGATTGATGAACTTAAAATATCCTGAAACTAAAGGATGAGTTTGAAAGAATAGGATATGGTTTAGATTTAAAATTTAGAGCTGAATAATACCTTAAAAGCCATCTTAGTCCAAACCTCTCTTTTACAAAGTAGGATAGACAGGTAGTAAGTTGAAGATAGCTACATGGACTCAGATTCATTGACTTCCAAACCTATTTGAGAACCTTTTTTGTGGAACAGCTCTACCATCCAAATAAACACATACACATAAAAAATAAACACATATGTTTCTCTCTCTCTCTCTCTCTCTCTCTCTCTCTCTCTCTCTCTCTCTCTCTCTCTCTGTCCCTCTCTCTCTCTTGCTCTCTCTCACTCACTCTCTCTCTCTCCCTCTCTCCCTCTCTTTCTCCCACCCTCTCTCTTTCTCTCTCTCTCTTTCTCTCTCTCTCTCTCCCCCTTCTCTCTCTCTCTTTCCATACACACACACATATACATGTGTTTAACTATGTTTCATCTGAGTTCTAAGTAGAATCTTCTTTTCAAAGAGAGCTTAAAAAACCCCATTTACTTAACTGTTCTTTAGAAATGTTCCTCACTAATCATCATTCCTACTAATATTCATTTTCAATTTCTACTTTAATGAATATCTCTTAGGTAGGCACCTTGGTCATTTCCCTTTTTTCTCATAGAGGCAGCAATTACTATATCTATTTTTCAAATCATTATAGATGCCTATTATAAACTCTATCTTTCTTATTTTAGTTTGTCACCTTGACCTTAATGTTTCCAAATAAATAACATCAGCCATCTTTTTTCATTTTCTTTGGTTCCTTAAAGGTGTTCATATTCTGTGATCAAATCCCTGGAGTCTTTTATTTTCCAGAAACTATAATGAGAGCAATTTGCAATTCCAATGGTTTGTGTATATATTTGGTTTGGAACAAAGGGAAGCATGGAACAACAAAACCTTGCTGAATGGAGTAATATTAAATGCCTTCAGCTCAAATGAGGGAGTTTTTGTGTGCCTCTGTGTATATGTGTATGTTTGATGAAAGCAGTAAAAAGCTCTACCTTTTCCCGAGAGCCCCTATTGTTTCTACCACTGAAGAAAAATAATCTGTAATTGTAATGACTGCAAATGCATCCTAGAATACTTGGTAACTTTAGATCTATATTTTAAATTCTATGGAATATATAAGAATATGAATTTATTTTCAGGGCTTCTTCTTTCTTCTCTGCTTTATTCTGTCTCCTGTTGTGTTTTAGATTCTTTTTTTTCCCCAAAGAAATGATTTTTGATAGTAATGACAATGGTGGATTGTCCTTAATTTTCCCAGATTGACCTTTTTGGGAAAGATTTGAGGAAATAATGTTTAGTTGATGCTCTTTGTGTGTGTGTGTATGTGTGTGTGTGTGTGTGTTTTACCAACTACTTCATCAGAATATACAAGTATAAGCCAATAATTAGACTAAAAGATCTCTGGCATGTAATGATTTGTAAATCATCTATTCTAACCCTCTCCTTTTACAGATGAGCAAACTGAGACCCAGAGTGATTAAGCTATTTAAATCAATTCAATATCTATTTATTAAGTGTCTGCTGTGTTCCAAGTTCATATGAGTAGTAATAAATAAAATAAATAAATAAATAAATAAATAAAAATTTAAAAAAATGATAAAGCTGAAATGCAAACCCAGATTTTCAGTAGAGCCAGTATGACAGATATATAAATGCTTACTAACAGTGTGCAAGTGAGTAAATAATTTAACCTCTATAGACTTGAGTTTCTTCATATCAAGTGAAGGGTTAGTATTAGGTGACCTCTGACGTCCCTTATAGTACTGAATTTATGACTTTGTTGAATTTTTGACTCTTGATCTCTCCACTGTACTATGTTCCTTCCTGAATTTTAATCTTGCAGGTTCATAGGAAATTGAAATGGGGAGGGCAATGGGAAGAAGTTTCCATGGAGGAAAGTGAAGCATCAGTGGAACCAAACTAGGTATTATGGATCACCAGAGGCCCTTGCCAATGGGAAAAAAAGGGGAAAATTGTATGGGAGTTCAAAAATTGAGAGGATTTTAAGTCCTACCAAGTTCTATGACCTTGAACAGACAACTGTGGACATTTGAAAAATGTTTTCAGAAAGCAGTTTGTGTGTATTATCTATTTGGTCATCCCAGCAATCACGTGAGGTGTACACTGTGAGAATTATATTCATTTTGTAGTTAAGGATGGAGACTCGGGGGCAAAATGCCTTGTCAAGGTCACAGGGCTATTAAATGGTAGACTTAAAATGTAGTTTAATAATCAAACCACAGTGTTATGACTCTAAATCTAGTCCTTTTTCTACTGTGTCACAATTGTTCTTCTCCTTTCATAGGAGACCGGAAATTTAGCAGCTATTTGGTACCACTCAGAGCTGAAAAATAGCCTCTACTCTAACATAGATGCTAACTAAGATAGGATCTTTGGAAATCATAATCCACATAGAGACAAAGTATTAGTGAATTTTCCTTTCTTGTGTCATTATACTGTAATAGAAGGGGTTAAAGAGGAGAGATTTATGATAAGGAAAGTAAGGTGAAAAAGGGAATGGAGTCTTCCCCCTCTAAGGCAGGGACAGAGTAAGGAGGTGATGTTGATAAGCCAAAGAAGAGAAAGGAAAATGGATTTGTCTTTCCCCCCCTCAGTACTCTCTGGACAACCCCCCCGCCCCCACTATGGCTGCCTTCAACTCTTAACTGCTGGGTTCTCTGAAGGATCTCATTTAAGAGGCTTGTGGTGATAAGCCTCTTTTCTTCCTGGGGAGAGAAATGTCACTTCTCTCCCCCTCAATTTCACATTTCCCTCTAGTAACGTTTGAGTCAGTTCCTGAGTCTTATTAACTGAAATTTATTTGAGGGAAACAGAAAAGGAACAAGGCAGATGGAAGGTAAGGAATTGAGGTTCAAGAAGGAAGGAGGGAGAAGGGGTCCCTATCTAACTACTATCCTTCCCCCCAAAGTCAGGCAGGTCAGGTTTGGTTCACCTGTCCCCCTTGGGGTCAGAGTAAAGAGATTCTGGTTCTTGGCTGCACAGTGAGTGTCCCCACGTTCAAATTCAAGGAGGTTGATGGAAATATTTCTTAGTGGACAGCTTATGTTTCAAAGTCCTGTCCAATTGGCTTGTATTCTTGTGAGAATCTGGGATCAGGAACCACAGGGAAAGAGATCACTGGATCAGGGAATTAAGAGCCAACCTCTCTGGTGTGTGTTTCCAGACAGAAATCAGTTTTTCAATTCCTGGATCAGCTTACTCCCCCCCCCAAAGTTCTGTGTTCCTTTTTACCCATTCCCCACCGCTGCAGAATCCTTCAGCTCTTCCAAGTTCATTTTTCTTCTAAGATCTTACACCTTCTCTTACTCTACTTATCTATTTACATGTCATTTTCCACCTGTAGAATGTAAGCCTTTAGAGGGTAGGGTTTGTTTCCAGTTTCTCACTGATTAGTAAATGTTCATTCCATTGAATTGGCACATGGTATAGGAATCTCCAACAGGGGAATCTGGAAGTGATGTCAATAGTCTGAATATTTAATCACCTAAACTAACTAAGATTTAAAATAGTCTCTAATACAAAAAAGAAAAAATAGATTGCAGAGGAGTTGGGGTTCAGATATCACTCTTACAATACCAGGCTTCTCTGTATCATTCATATTCATGGTTTCTTACAGTTAAGCAAATTCCATTATATTTGTATACTGCAATTTCCTCATCCATTCCCAAACAGATGGGCATCTACTTTCTTTCTAGTTCTTTGTTATTCCAAAAGGTGCTTTATACATATTTTGGCATTCATAACAGCTTTCTTTCTGGCATTGATCCCCTTTAAGTACATGACCAAAGACAGGATGTCTGAGCAAAAAAAGAATATTCATGTTGTTGCCAATTTCCTAGCATAAATTGAAAATGTTTTCCAGAGTGGTTGGATCAATTCATAACTCTACCAATAAGATGTCAGTGTGCCCCTCTTTCTAAAACCCCTCCTATGTTGTCAGTTTGTTAGATGTGAGATCCTTGACTAGATTTAATGAGGACTTGTCATTGTGGGAGAATGTTGACTATGTTGGCCATAGGCGACAGCAGATGCTAGTATTCTTTTTTAATTTGGATATGTTAGAAAGAGGAAGCACGGTATGTATGTGATTACAGATTTACAGTTGGAAGGAACCTTTTTTGTTTTAATTTGTTCAGTCATTTTCAGTCATGAGTGAATCTTTGTGAACCCATTTGGGATTCTCTTTGGCAAAGATACTACAGTTATTTTCCATTTCTTTCTCCAACTCATTTTTATAGATGAGGAAATTGAGGCAAAGAGGGATAAATGATTTGGCTAGGGTCATACAGGCAATAAGTGTTTGAGGCCAGAATTGAATTTAGATCCTCCTGACTCCAGGTCTGGCACTCTATCCACTGTGCCACATAGTTGCGTTTAATCCAACATTCATATTTTTCAGATGAGGAACTGAAGTTCAGAGATATTGCCAAAAGTCATGTCGGTAGTAAGTTGTAGATTCAAGATTTGAATTCAGGTCCTTTTATTCCAAATAGGTGTTCTTACCAATGCTTTTAAGACTTTCTACTTAGTGATCCTAGGAAAGTCACCTAACCTCTCTTTACCTTGCTTAAAGTAGAGATAATACTAGAACCCATCTTGCAGGTTTATTGAGGAAAAATGAATGAATTGATTTACACAAAATACTTTGCAGATTTTAAAGTATTTCATGTATTCTCTTATGGTGGCTATTAGGAGTGTTATTGCCTGGATAAAATCCAACACTTTTTTCATGGAACTAAACATTGATTAACCCTGTTTTTTGAAACTATTTTTTTGATTGTCAGATTCATGCTGTAATAGTGACATTATAAAAATTGTTTACCTCAAGCCGCTTTTGTAATTAATAGGAATCATATGGAAGAAGAACAGATGATTTCCTGACTCTATATTCAAATATCACCATCAGGGGGTTTATTCTATTTTCTTTGTGTGTGTAATTTTCCTACTGATTTCAAGTGAATATTCTAATTTTCATCCTACTCCACATGACTACAGAATTATTCTCCATATTGTCTCCCCTTCTAGTTATGAACAAAAGTCAGGTCTACACATAAAAAAAAAAATTAGGATAGGAAATTGAATTTGAGTGAGCATAGTTCCCTTTTAAAAAGTTGAAACTATTTGAGGGTATTGAGCATTACTATTACTTTCTTGTCTTAGATCGCTGATCATCTAACATAATGTTTTACAGGACTGTAGTTTTATATATGGGAGGGAGTAAAAGAGTGAAATGATTCTTCAAGTTGGACTGATAGAAAATGAAAGGGTCAAGATTCATTCCATTCTGGTTAGATCCATTCTATCAGTTCTTTGGCTATTCCATTGAATGGGCTAAATATTTTCTGGATGATGCAATATAGGAGGACTTTACAATAGAACTCAGAGGCTATGTAGTCTATCCAATTCATTTGAAAGATAAAGAAACCTGACTAAGTGACTTCCTTACTCCAAGTGTGAAACTACAGTTATGATCACTGATGAATATACTTGGGCAACTGTAAAAATTAAATTAGTCTCTAATATATAGAAATATTATATTTTTAAAGGTTTATTAAGGATTATTAGAAATCAAGGATACAAGAAGATACAAAGTAATAACTCACGTGCCCATGTCTGATTAGCCAATTCAGAACCCCTGTGCTTAGCTTACTTACTACATCATTGCAAAATGGAAGAGGTTGAAGTAGGCATTGCTGCCAGTTTAAATACTCATTGTGATCTTGCCCAGGTGGAGACTCAGGTGAGATTATAGGGAATTCTGGGAAATACCAAGGATTTCTGGGGATTGAAGTCCAGGGTTCAAAATCTCCATTTTACACAACCAGATGGAAGAAAGGGTAGAGCACTGGATCTAGATTCATGAAGACTTGAATTCAAATATGTCTGTGTGATCCTGGGCAAGTTACTTAATCCCTGCCTACATCAGTTTCTTCATCTGAAAAATGAGAAAAACAACAACACCTACCTCCCAAGTTTGGTGAAAAGATAAAAAGAGAATATTTGTAAGGCTCTTTTAAAACCTTAAAAGTGCTATATTCAACTCAGTTGTTTCAGTTTTGTCTAACCCTTCATGACCATATTTGGGATTTTCTTGGTAGACCCTAGAGTGGTTTGCTATCTCCTTCTCCAGCCCATTTTATGGATGAGGAAAATGAGGCAAAAATGGTTAAATGACCTGACTTAGATACACATATACATTTATACAAATTATAAATATGAGTATATATGTATAAATAGGTGTATGCATGAATATTTATGTATGTATAACCAGAAGTACATGAGTCTCTGTCAGTCCATGAGTCATAAGTTGGATCTGTGTGTGGAACAGCACTACATTATTATTAGACAAAAAATAACTACAAAGAAAATCATCGCCATGAAATTCTTGTCTTGGTTAATAAGGTTAAGAGGTGAGAATCATTTAAAACATGTATTAAATGTCAGTTAAAGAAATGTGCTTGTCTTGAACTGCCTAGATTCTCTGATGATACTCATCTCTGGTTGGTGCACAGGGCATTTAACTTACCCTGCACAATTGATTGCATTGCAAAGGGGGAGAAGAGCTTATTTAATTGCAAACCAGTTCTTTGCTATCAATTTGAATACCAGCAGAAGTTTTGGCAGATCTTAGTTTCAAGAACCCTTGAATTCAATAAATGTCACTAGTAGCTTGACTTCTAGCTTCATTGATGTGTCTAATTAAACTGAGTCATTTAAAGCAATTTATTACTGAGCAAAACTACTATTTGATGGAGTAAGTGGTTTTAACATTTGCTCAGTCCTGAGCTTGCCAGACGTGGTTGTGGTTTGTCTGTGCTGGTCTCAATATCCTGTTGTTGTTTTGTTGGGAAAATATAAATCTTCTTAGTTTGATTCTCTCAGAGCATGAAAATGTTTCCCACATAAACTGACTAGGCTTTTCAAATATGTCATCTATTCTTCCTTTGTATGTCTCTAATATTAACTTGGCATATAAGAGAAAGTATTTCAGGACTGCAGAACTGCTGACCAACAGAAGTAAAGGGGATAGTGAAATAGTACAGTGCTCCCCCCAGACATGTTACTGCTAATGGCATTATCTTACTTTTTTCAGTTTTGTTCCCTCTTTGCTTTCTCAGTGCCCTATTTTTTTTACAAGTTCTCTTAAAGACTTCACCTTTAAATAAGGTCCCCTTTCACCAAAAATGCAACATTTTATTTATTTGTTGTTTATTTTCAGACTTTGGGATTAATGTTGAGGGAATTATTTCACTTTTTCAAATTCTAGATTTTTTTGGTGACTGGAAAGGGATGGAGGGTGAGCTGGAAAGGGAACCCAAGCTTCTTTCAATCAAAAACTTGTAGATTCCAGGACAGAAAGCATAATTACTTATACTAGCAGGAAATACAGACCAAAAAGAGATCCTCTATTGATAGGGTGATCACAAAAGTATTGAATTCATTTTAAATTTGGAAAGGAACTTAGAGATCATATAATCTAGTCTTCACTTTAAAGTGAGTAAATTGAGTTTCAGAAAAGTTACATGTTTGTCTAGTGTTACAACTGATTAGTAGCAGGACTACAATTATTATCTAAGTGTCTTAATCATAATTTAGTTAGTGACAAAAAAAGATCTCATTTGGATTTCAGAACTATATTTGAATTTTCTAAATTGAATTTGTATCATGAAACAATGCTTCAATCACCACATTCAAGTCCTTATATCACACAATGAGGCCTATCAAAGGAGCATAAAAAGAAAGTTTATAAATTTGCTAATTTTTCTTTTGTATTTTAGACATTTTCAGCCTTTGATCTTTTTTTCTGTATGTATTTGTGTAATTTTAAAAAGCATTTAAAATAGATGGGAAATGTGACATAGTATAAAGAGTGCTAAGCTTCATGTCAGGAAGGTAAGTTCAAATCCCACCTTTGACAGGCCCACAGATTTCTGTGTTCCTGGACAAATCACTTAATCTTTGAGTGTCTCAAATGTGAAAATAAGAGAGAATTATTTACACCTTTCATCTAATACCTAAATATAGGCATTTCAAGATGCAAGAAGCAACTTCCTAGACCATTAATACTAAGTCATAGATGGGTTGTGAATTACAATGATAAGAGAATTCTTATATTCTAACAAAAATCACTGGTGTATTTATATTAATAAATGTATGTGTATTTGCTTAGCAGAAAAAGACAGACTAGATTATTTTTCTGGATTCCATAAGCTAATAATGTGCCCCTAGAATCAAGGATAGTTAAGTTCTTCCTAATACTGAACTGAGTTCCACCTGTAATATCCATGCATGGCTCATCTCTTTCCAGGAGCTTTATCCTCTCTTCTATCTCTGTTCTATGAGGACAGCGAGCATCTAGAACATCTCTACAATGTCAGTTTCCTTTTCTACAGACCAAACATTCCCAAGTCCATCAATTTTTTCTTCAAATTTAAGGGTTTTTATTCTCCTTTCTATTTTGACCATGCTTTTCTGAAACCAACTCATTGCCTATATTTCTCTAAAATGAGATGCCAAAACTAAGCATGATAATTCAGGGATATTCTGATCATTGCAGATTGGAGTAGAGCATTCACCTCCTTTGTTTTTCTGTATACAGTAAGACCTTGTTTTACATAACTAATGCATTTCAAGATCTGACATTTAAGTTGAAAATTGCATGTAATTATTAACTTTATATATTATTTTATAATATAGATTTATTTATTTATTATCATATCATATAGATATTTTCTATTTCTTCTTAGGTTTATCAGAGCTACCAACATCACTACTCTTATATTTGGGGCCCATCATTAATAACTAAATAGTGTTAATGAAACAAAAAGAACTACCCTTCCAATGGAGACAGGACTTGTTAGAAGGGAGAATTTCAGACAATGGCTGATGTGAAAACTAATGTTTAGTGCAAAACAATGTAATGCTTCATGTTAATGCTTCTCAGCGTGAGAATGAATGTGATTCGGTAAACTGCTGCAAAACTTTATAAAATTAGCTTGGGAAAATGGCACAGATTTACTGTGTAATTTAAAAATTATTTTATGTATTTTTCTACCTTTATTTTGATTGCTAATTACTGGCTTTCTCAGCACTGATATCCCACAGTAGATTTTTACTGAAGCTTTCAACCCATGAATATTGTTAATTGTTTTTACAATGACCTACTGTTGATAGAGGTCCTCATTATCTTGTACTTGTGCATTTATTTCCTTTACCTGATTAGTAGCTTTTTTCCAAAAAGAATCAACTACTTCATGAAATGATAAGGTTTTCAGTTACTCATAAATTCATTCATCATGGTTTTTAAAGCACTTACTATGTGCAGCAGATTACAGTGTGCCAGCCACTGTCAGAAATGCATGATAAATAGTTATGGCACCATCTTGGAAAAGTTACAATCTTGCAGACTATAAATAATTCAACACAGTTATGGGGTGTATTGGAACCTATCTGGTATAGTGAAGATGGCCCTGAACTTGGAGTTAGGAAGATGTGGATTCAGATATCAACTCAGATATTTCCTAGCTATGAAGCCTTGTGTAAGTCTCTTACTTCTTTGTAGTTTTGTAGATCTTCTTTCAGTTTTCTCATTTGTACAGATGAGGAAGTTGGACTCTGAACTTTAAAATTGATTTATTCACAATCTGTGATCCCATCATATCAATGACCAAAAATGAGATATTTTAATTATACTCTCAAATCTAAAATTGCTCTCAAATTTAAAATCTAAAATGATTCCTTAATATTAATTTAGCACTTTATTTGGAGCTCTTAACCCATATCCCATTTACACTGATAAATCAGGTGCCCAGATAAAGCTATCATTCTCCCCAAGCTTCTAGGGTAAAGCCTCAATGGATTGGGTGGTTTTCTAGTCTTACCTCACAGGATTATTGTGAGGTTCAAATGAGATAATATCTATAAAGTATTTTGAAAACCTTAAAGATGTATATAAATTCTAGAAACCAACGCTGTTACTGTTATTATTATTATTAGGAATGGGGAGGGCATTTGAACAAAAGAAATAAGAAGAAATAGGAGAAATAGAAACAAGATGCCTGGATAAAACACAAAATGCAGGAATAATAGAGAATTACTTTTTAATTAGCCAAACACCTTTCATCTCATACCCAAATGTAAGCATTTCAATATGCAAAATGTAAAAGTGGAGAAAATGAGGGCAAAATTAGCATCTCTTAATTGTGGGAGCTTAAGATCTCTATCCTGCTCCACTTCACATCAAATCAAAGCTTTCTTAAGTGTTGTTCTGTATTTTGTCATTTTTCCTGCTTTTTACCTAGTTTCCTTGAAGACTCAAATGACTCCTCAAACAAATAGAGCCTTCCCCTTTGAGATTACCAACCATCTCTACTCTGTATATATGTTGTTGTTATTGTGGTTCAGTCATATCCAACACTTCATGACCTCATTTTAGATTTTCTTGGAAAAGGAAATGGAGTGACTTGCCATTTCCTTCTCCAGCTCATTTTTACGGATGAGGAAACTGAGGCAGAAAAAGTTAAGGACCTTGTCAAGTGTCAGACAGCTAGTAAGTGTTTGAGGCTTGCTTTGAACTCAAGAACAGTATTCTTCCTGACTCTGGTCCTGGCATTTTATTCACTGCATCACCTAACTACCCCATTTATTTTGTATATATATTTTCATGAACATGTCATCTGTCTCCATAGAATATAGTCCCTTTGAGGAAAGGCACTGGTTTTTTGTTTTTTGTTTTTTTTTTTTTGCTTTTTTTCCTTTATGTCCTCAGCATTTCACACAGTATATAGCACACAATTTCTTCTGCATAAATTAATGGTAATGCATTGATTGATTTATTCTCCATATTCTCACACTCTATTTCATTCAGTTTCTTACACTTTCCTTAACTTTATTTCACTTTCTCAGTACCTTTTTCTGTCATGTGGTAATTGCAGAGGACTTTATTGTTGTTCTGTTCTGGAAAAAATTCAAATCATCTTCCTCTATTGAGATAGCTAGGTGTCACAACATATAGAGTGCTGGACCTGCAGTCAGGAAGACTTGACTGGAAATTCAGCCTCAGACATTTATTAGTAGAATAACATCAGTATCATTATCTGCATCTCAAGGAGACTTTAAATGACTGTAATATTTATGTCATATGGGGACATTTTCTTAAACTCAGTGAAATATTTCCAGTCCTAATGGTTATGTTGTATCACTGCATCACCCTTGGCGTGTCCAGTGCCTCTTCACTCCACTCTGCCATGAATGTTCAGGCCAGGAGTTTTTATACATCCATGTTATACTCCTTTATTACAGCATCAGTGAGCTTGGATTCAGTTTTGCTACTCATTGACAATTTTGGAATTTTTATAGGAATATTGATTGTCTTTTGTTTTTACATTGAATAGTTTAATTTGAAGAACCAGTTAAGTAAAGTACTTAATTTTATTAGTCAATCTTTATCATCATTATGATTATAAATACCAGTTATATAGGGCTTTCATATTACTCTTCTATACTTGAAAATTTTACATTGATGACTTCAGTGGGTAGTTTCCATTTTATTTTAAAGTTTTCTTACTAAAATATTTCCATTAATTTTTGGTAAAACTTTCATGCTATCTCTAGAATCTAGATATTGTGTATTTGATTACTTTGCTCCAACCCCCTAGCAATTTCTTATTCTTTTTGGATTAATTTGTTGTTAGCTTAAAAGAGCAAGTATTGAGAGGTCAAGAAAATACTTCTTACAGCATGCATTCCCAATACCTGCAACCCCTAGCAAATTATTGAATCTCCTTACAAAATTCTCTGCCCTGGAGCCCCAGGGTAGAGTTTGATCTCTCCTACTTCCTATTCTGATTCTGTTACATTGGCAGAGGAAACTAAGCACTCACTCAATATTGTTGGAAGGGAGGATTTGATCATTTGCCAATGATCTTAGACCTGGCCTCTCTTGCTCTTCTGCCATGGTCACAGAAACTCAAGTAATCCCAGGGCTGGTTTAAGCCTACCCATCATGGAATGGAAATATGGGCAAGTGCTTGAGAAGACAATCCTTGTCCAGAAGAAAATGTCAAAGGCAATAGGACCTTTAATGTTTATAAGTCAAGGCTGAAGAAAAATGTGGGTAGTTGTGATCTTCTAGAACATGTGGCTCACTCTCCCTCATCTTTCCTCCCAAGTGTTACATTTCAACTTTGTCATTTCTTGGTCCCCAAAATGAGGGATTCTCCCTGATCCCAAATCACCAAAGATAGCATTATTCTTCCCAAACAGTATGTCTCCTTAATCCTAAAGCATCAGAGTAATGTGATGCTTCTACAGAAAAGCTCCTTATAATTCTTTAACAATGCAGGAAAATAAATGACTGAATAAAACTCTTAAAATTGGAGCTTTGTGGTTGTTATTTCTCCTTTAATATGTGGTATGGATACTTTGATTATCCAGACAATGCTTCACAATTATTACAATGTTCCTGTATTCCATGGGGAAAAATATAAATAATTCCCAAGATGGTATGAAGAATAGTTTTGATAAGTACACAAGGTTTATAACTTGATTTATCCTGCTAGCAGTATTGAACTACTTGAAAAGCTAATTCTTAGGACTATATCATGGTAATCTAATTAACAAAAAAAAATGAAACTACTTTTCAGAACTAGAGAGAAATCTCCATCAGTACCCATAGGTGGTCATTGGTACCTCTTGTCTTGTCACAAACCCAGAACACAAAGTGGGCAACTGTGAATCAGAAGTTTGTACATATAAAAATATCAATAGGAATTTTAGCTGTGAAATCATTAGCTTCCTATTTGCAGTGCACTACACTTAATTCTGTTTGGTAGAAGGAATAAGCTGAACACTATCCCTAGGGAAGCTACAGCCTGGGAGAAAAAAACACTATAGAGAATAAAAGCAATATGGATTATCTTCCTCCAAAAAAGTCATTTCCACAATGAGCTCTTTCATTTGGAAAGTTTTAGTGCTTAGTATAGTAATCTGGAGCTGCAGCTTAAGGACCAATCTTATTTTTCTATCTACAAACAGAGTGGAGAAAAGTTAATAACCTGCCTCTTTATCAGATTCCCTTATGTCCTTGGAGTCTTTCTGGGCCTTTCCACTCTGGTCCATGAACTGGTCCTCAGAAATGCTGTTTCAGAGCCCTTTTTTATTTTTTATTACTCTCTCCAAAACCTTCTTGGTCCTTGCCACAACCTTCTTAAAATACAGAACTTCAAACTTCTTATTGGAACATGGGTACTAGAACAGTGGAGTGCCTCTCCAGTGGCCATTTCCTAAGGTGTACTAGTCATTTAAATGCATCAGGAACAAAAGAATATACCTGAGTAATCCTGCAACTCAGGAAAGACCTAGGAGGACTGGAGATTCTCCCTGGGAACTGGAAAATACTTTAAATGTTCTGGTACTTCCAATATTCTGTCTCTCCCTCCCCCCTTCCTTTTCCTCTCCCATTCCTTTTTGCACCCCCATCATCATCATCATCATCATCATCATCATCACCTCTCTCTCTCTTTCTCTCTCTCTCTCTCTCTCTCTCTCTCTCTCTCTCTCTCTCTCTCTCTCTCTCTCTCTCTCTCTCTGTGTGTGTGTGTGTGTGTGTGTGTGTGTCTCTCTCTCTCTGTCTCTCTCTCTCCCTCTCTTACTCCCTCTCTCTTTCTCCTCACATTTTCTCTCTCTTCTCTCTGTCTCTTCCTCCCCCTCTTTCCATTCTCTCTATTTTCCCCATTTCCCTCCCCTCTTCTCTTCCCCTCCCTTAATATTTTCATGCTAGTCCCCATAACTGATGTTACTAAACCATAGGTTGGCAAAAGAGGTGGGATAAAGGAATAAGCATTATTAAGTACCTATTATGTGTCATACACTGTGCTAAATACTTTGCAAATACTATCTCATTTGATCTTCACAACAATACTGTTGGATTGGTGATATAATTTTGCCCATTTTATAATTGAGGAAACTAAGCCAGGCAGTAGCAATTCTGTGGTTTGCCCAGGGCTGCACAACTAAGTGCCTGATATAAGATTTGAACTCAAGTCTTCCTGACTCCAGGTCCAAAGCTCTATCCACTGAACCCCTTAGTTGCCTCTGTTAGAGGCACTGCTATACTCTTCAGTTTTCAGTCTACTCTCCACATAGCCCCTATTCAGAAATCATTAATGTCTCCCTATTGTGTCTGGGTTAAGATATAAAATCCTTGTGCTACATTGAAACTTCTGTTAAATACAACTTCTATCTACCTTTCCCATATTATTTGAAATTTCTTTACACAGGGATGCTCTAGTCCTACAGGGTCAACTTGAAAAAAGGGACTATTTTTCCTTTTGTCTTTGTATTCCCATGTCTTAGCTCAGTACTTAGCATCTAATAGGCAGTAACAAGGTTTTTATTACATTTTTTATATCACTACAATTTTAAATAATCACTTTCTGACATTTTGCAATCCATGTTTACTCCATCCTTCTCCTCTCCCCAAAATAAGAGATAATGATATAGATTGTCCGTGTACTATTGAACAATACCTATTTTTATGTTCATTATGTTGTGAAAGAGACACATATCACTTATACTAGAGAAAAATTCACGGAGAAAATAAAGTGAAGAATGGCTTGCTTTTATCAGCATTCAGACTCAATCAGTCCCTTCTAAGAAGGCAGATAGTCTTTTTCATCATGAATTCCTTGGAGTTATCCTGGATCCTGGTGCTCTGATAATAATTAAGTCTTTCTGAGTTGTTCATTGGACACATTTTTTTTTTACTGTGCACAACATTCTCCTGATTGTGCTTAATTCACTTTGCATCATTTCATAAAAGTCTTTCCAGGATTTTTTGTAATCATTTCTTATGGTTAAATCACATTCTATTGCAATCGTATATCACAATTTATTCAGCCATTCCCTAATTGATGAACATTCCTTCAGGTTCTAGATCTGTGGCTTCACCAAAAGAGCAGCCATAAGTGTTTTTGTACAAGTAAGTAAGTCCTTTTCCCCAATCTTTGATCCCTTCGGGATACAGACCTTGTATAGATTTTTTACTAGTGATTTTACTAGATAAAAGGGTATGCAATCAGTAAGAGGTTCTCGTTGACTAACTGATTGACATTCCACTTCCTACTTCCATGCCTCATATCTAGAATATACTGACTCCTCTCCTTAAGTCCTGGAATCCCTAACTATCTTTGAAGCTTGGCTAAAGAGCTATCTTCAACATAAGAAACCTTTCCTAATCCTCCTCAGTTGTTAAGAGGCTTTCCCTCTTGAAATCTTTTTATGTAGATTTGATTATTTGCTTCTCTAAGGACATGTTGAATTTCTCCAGTAGGAATGGAAGGTCATAGTAACTGTCTCATTTTCTGACTTTGTATCTCCATGACATACAATAGTACTTTTTGTATGTTATTGTTGTTATTTAGTCGTTCAGCCCTGTCCAGCTCTTCATGACTCTGTGGATCATACTGTCCATGGGGTTTTCTTGGTAAGGATACTAGAGCTTTTGACATTTCCTTCTCCAGTGTGTTAAAGGAAACAGAGATTCAATAACTCGTCAAAGATCACACAACCAGTAAGCATATGAAACTGAATTTGAACTCAAGTCTTCCTAAACCTGGCACTCTAATCCATTAAGCCATCTAGCAACTGTTTACATAGTAGATACTTAATAAATAAAGGATTATTGAGTTAAATTGAATCAAATAAAAATGGCAACTTATCCAAATAGCAGTTAAAAGATGCATTGTGAGAATAAGTAAAATGTAGCATGATCATGATCACAATATCACTTATAGAATTTATTACTTTTACAAAGCACTTTATATATATATTATCTCATTTGATGCTTACAGCAACCCTGTGATCCCTTTTTACAGATGAGGAAAATGAAACAAACATGTTAAATGACTTGCCCAGGATCACACAACTAGGAAATATCTTTGCATGGATTTGAAATCAGGTCTTTCTGACATGAGGCTTAGTGCTCTATCAATAGTTTAATGTTGATATTCCCAAATAGGCTTTGAAAAATGCTTACCGTCTATCTTAGAATTAATACTAAGTATTGGTTCCAAGGTAGAAGAGCAGTAAGAGCTAGACAATTGGGGTTAAATGACTTACCCAGCATCATCCAGCTAGGAAGAGTCTGAAGTCAAATTTGAACCCAACTCTTCTCTAGACTGAGCACTCTAACCACTGAGTCACCTAGATGCCCCAATTAGTCTCTCACCTGATTGAGTGAGTGAGTGAGTGAGTGAGTGATCAATTCCTGAGCTGAAGGCCAGGTTTCTATCCAGTAGGCAATGCCTTTCACGATATATTACATTTCACCCACATTTCTGAGCAGTCTTTCTACTAACAACCTTTGTTATTAAGCATAGTTCAAAGTTGAGTACTTGTTTGTTTGTTTGGGGAGGGGGAGGAATAGTACCTACTAATAAGGATATGGATTTAATTGTGATTTAATTGATATATGGAAGCCCCAGATGTGGAAATTCTCTCTACCAATGCTGATTAAGTACTTCTTCGGTTTATTATCTTCAATAGTTACTAGAGCACTGAGAAATTATGTGACTTGCCCAGGGTCATATAGCTAGTATGTGTCAAAGGTGAGACTTGGTCCCGGTTCCATTAGATAATACATTCCTCATAAAAATGATTATTTTTTTAATCTTGTATACTTGGACCTAGAAGAGTGCTTGGCACATAGCAGGCATTTAGTAAATACTTGGTGATTGATTAATTCCTGATCTTAGGGTCAAATATCTGTCCACTTTGCAATGTTTCCTCTTATTTACCTACTAAATAGGAACTCAGTGCTACAATACAAATGATTTTCCTAACAATGGCCACTATATTTTTTCCATACAATTTGTAGTTTTATAGCAAATTGTTAAGTAATTAAAGTACTTGTTTCTTGTGATAAAGTCAAGAGGACAGCCACAAATCCATTCTTTCTGTAAGTTTTCATGCCCAATAAAATCTCTTGATCTGAATTTCAAGGGCCATTTTTGTTGTTCCAATCTCTGTAGAAATGCAGAACAGTTAATTATGTATCCCTTTTATAATGGCACTCATGTGCTTTGGAATCTATTATTAAGTTGCATTAGATTCAGCATAAGTCCTTACTGAACATAATTCAGTAAGTTTCACCCCACTCTCCAATAGGGTCCACAGTGAACACCAATCATTGCTCCAATCATTTGTGTGTCTTCTTAATATTGTGAGCCTCAAAATATATGAGCTTGTTTATGATCAAGCCTTGTGGGACAAAATCAAGACCTTTATAAAGGTAAGATATATTACATTTGTTGTTTCTTCCAAATCTATGAAGCCCA
The DNA here is from genome assembly GCF_027887165.1 of Monodelphis domestica. NCBI lineage: Eukaryota > Metazoa > Chordata > Mammalia > Didelphimorphia > Didelphidae > Monodelphis > Monodelphis domestica. Next base: position 444,341,905 of record NC_077228.1, on the reverse strand, counting down.
TCATTCTGCCATAAAGGGAATTAGAATGATCAAACATGATTTGTCTTTTGGAAACAATACTGGATTGATGTTTTTCCTTAAGTATTCTGGTGGGAAGTTTGTTGTTGTTGTTGGTTTGGGGAAAAGAAGAATATTATAGTTATTTCTACTATCTTCTTAAATAGTAGTGGTAAATTGTCTTTAAAATTTATTTATCCTTTTTAGTAGATAGTCCTTTTCCTTCTCAGCTTTCACATTCATCATAATGATCATCATAATGACTTTGGTCATTTTTTTAAGGAACCTGAAATCTCATTGCTGAGAGAAGCTTACATTAAAGCATTTAGCCGTGTAGAATGATTTTTTAAAAATTTGTCCCTATTCTAACTCTACTTTTACCTTTCTACTACAGTTTGATTTTATTCAGACTGATATTTTGTAAAACATAAATGTTTCTCCTATCCTTTTTTAGAAATTAACTACCACTAAACTATCCCTTCCTGATCTTTTAAAGGCCCATCACTTTCCTTATCCCTCCCTTATTGCATATTAGGAAAGTATGTCCTGATTTTCATTTTTGTTCTTTTTTTTTAAAGAACAAATGTTTTCTTCTCTCTGCCTGTCTCTTTCTCTCCCCCCCCCCAATTTTTAAAAATTGCTTATTTTTAAATAATCTGTGTCTAAGATACATATACATATACACATATGTGTATTATTTTCTTGAAAATGGTATTTGTATTCCCAGAACTTAGCACTGTATACCTGACACATAGTAAGCACTTAATTAATGCATGTTGTCTGCTTTCCTGTTAAGGAAAAGAAGCCAATAAATGGTTCTTTTTTAGACCTGGCCCTAAGCAATGTTTGTTCCTTGGTATTCTCATCATGAACCTCCCATCAAGAAGGCAGCCAACCAGCATTTATTAGACTCTCATATATACCAGATACCACTCTAAGGGCTAGAATTACAAAGAAAGAAAAAAAAAGAGAGCCTGTCCCTAAGGAATTCACATTATAATGAGTGAGAAGATGTGGAAATAACTATATACATACAAGATATCTACAATGTAAATGAAAGATAGTCTTAGGTGAAAGACTTTATCAGAGGACAGAGAAGGTAGATGGGAGAATTAGGACTAGGTCAGCCTCCTTGTAGGTGGACCTTGAACTGAACCTTTTTTTAAACCCTTTCTGTCTGTCTTAGTATCAATTCTTAGACAGAAGAGGCAAGGGCTAGGCAATTAGGGTTAAGTGACTTGCCAACAGTGACATAACTGAGAAGTATCTGAGGTCAGATTTTTAGGACTTCCTAAATCCAGACCTGGTGCTCTATCCACTGTGCTACCTGGCTGTCCCCTTGAGCTGAATTTTAGGGGACAGCTGCTAAAAATGCAGTTAGGAGATGGAGCACCATGTTTGAAGATGCAGGGATGCCCATATAACTGAATCTTAGAATATGTGGAAGAGAGTCAAGAAAGGATCAGGTAGTCAAGGGTTTTAAATAACAAACAGAGGATTTTAGTTTTGAACCTGGAGGTAATAGGGAGCCACTAGATGTTACTGAATAAGCAGTGACACAATCAGACTGGTGCTACAGAGCACTTTGGCAACTGAGTGGATGATGTACTTAAGGCAAAGAGACCAGTTAGAAGGTTACTGCACTAATCCAGGAATGATGTGATGAAAGTCTGACCAAGAGCATTCATGGTATAGATGGAGAAAAGGGGACTTATACAATAGAGATATTGCA